>NC_091789.1:139650536-140020056 GCF_029378745.1 Bos indicus
TGCCAAATATCAAAATGAATCCACCACAGGTATACATGTGTTCCCCATCCTGAACCCTCCTCCCTCCTCCCTCCCCATACCATCCCTCTGGGTCATCCCAGTGCACTAGCCCCAAGCATCCAGTATTGTGCATCGAACCTGGACTGGCAACTCGTTTCATACATGATATTATACATGTTTCAATGCCATTCTCCCAAATCTTCCCACCCTCTCCCTCTCCCACAGAGTCCATAAGACTGATCTATACATCAGTGTCTCTTTTGCTGTCTCGTACACAGGGTTATTGTTAGCATCTTTCTAAATTCCATATATATGCATTAGTATACTGTATTGGTGTTTTTCTTTCTGGCTTACTTCACTCTGTATAATAGGCTCCAGTTTCATCCACCTCTAATAAATGCTGGAGAGGGTGTGGAGAAAAGGGAACCCTCTTACACTGTTGGTGGGAATGCAAACTAGTACAGCCACTATGGAGAACAGTGTGGAGATTCCTTAAAAAACTGGAAAAAGAACTGCCTTATGATCTAGCAATCCCACTGCTGGGCATACACACTGAGGAAACCAGAAGGGAAAGAGACACGTGTACCCCAATGTTCATCGCAGCACTGTTTATAATAGCCAGGACATGGAAGCAACCTAGATGTCCTCAGCAGATGAATGGATAAGAAAGCTGTGGTACATATACACAATGGAGTATTACTCAGCCATTAAAAAGAATACATTTGAATCAGAATATATATTTTTTAAAGTCTTACAGCTCAATAATATAAAGAGAACCTGAAACAAGAGACAAAGGATTTAAGAGTTATTTCTCCAAAAAAGATAAACAGATGATACGCACATGAGAAGATGTTCAGTATCATTAGTCATTGTGGGAATGCAGATTGAAACCACAGTGAGGTACCACTTCACACCCACTAGGATGGCTGCAATGAAAAAAAGATAGACAATAGCAAGTATTGGTGAGGACAGGGAAACAATGGCACCCTCATACCTTGTTGGTAGAGATCTACAATGGTGCTGCTGCTTTGGAAAACAGTCTTGCAGTTCCTCAAATGCTTAAACATAGAGTTACCATATGATCCAGCAATTCCACGCTTAGGTTTATACCCCAGAGCAATGAAAACTGAGATCCACAGAAAAACTTGTACATGAATGTTTATAGCAGTGTAAGTATAATAGCCAAAAAGTAGAAACAACCCAAATATTCATAAGTTGATGAATGGATAAACAAAATGTATATATAATATTGTTGAATATTACTCATCAATTAAAATAATGAAGCACTGTTACATGCTACAACATGGATGACCCCTGAAAACATTATGCTAAGTAAAAGAAGCCAGTTACAGTTTTCTCTGTATATATGCCCTATAATTTGAAAAGATGTTTGCACCCCAATGTTTGTTGCAGCACTATTCACAGCAGCCAAGACATGGAAGCAACCTAAATGTTCATTGACAGATGAGCAGATAAAGAAAATGTGGTGTACACACACATATACACAGGAATATTACTCAGCCATAAAAAAGAATGAAATAATGCCATTTGCAACAATATAGATAGACCTAGAGATTATCATACTAAGTGAAGTGAGTCAGAGAAAGACAAATATCATATGATATTGCTTATATGTGAAATCTTAAAAAATGATACAAATGAACTTACTTACAAAACAGAAGCAGGCTCACGTACATAGAAAACAAGCTTATGGTTACCATGGGGAAAGGTGAGGGAAGGGATAAATTAAGCATTTAGGATTAACATAAACACTATTATATATAAAATAGATAACCAACAAGGAACTACTGTATAGCACAGGGAACTATACTCAATATTTTGTAATAAACTGTAAGAGAAAATAATCTGAAAAAGAATATATATGTGTGTGTGTGTATGTATTTGAATCACTTTGCTGTATACCTGAAACTAACAACATTGTAAATCTACTTTCTTCCAATAAAAAAGAAGACGTGAGTTACAAAGGACCATATACCCTAAGTCCAGAACAGGCAAATTTATAGGTAGAAAAAGTAGATTGGAGATTGCTTAGAGCCAGAGTTGGCAAGTGGGGTAGGGTTGGGAGGAAAGGGGGCTGACTGCCAGTATGATCAGAGTTTATTTTAGGGGTGACCAACATTTTCAAAACTAGATCGTGGTGACAGTTGCAGCCTTAGAATTGAGGCTAGTGGAAAGGGAGAGATAAACACAAATCTGTTGACTTGTGTACTTCTCGAATGGGTGAATTACATGGTATGGCAATAATATCTCAGTTAAGCTGCCTTTTTTAAACATGGATTTCGGCCTAATCATACATTTTAACCAGTGAAAGAAATATGTTGAGTAAATGTTAGTAATCCATCATTTTATGTTCTGCCCATTGACTCATATTTTAATTAGAGAAATATACATCTCTAATTACTGCCATTGTGCGCCTCAGGCTGATGTGTTTGGCTGAATCTCTTTGACCATGGAAATAATTGTTCTTTAATCAGGTCAATAAAACAATTACTGCTGGCAGACGGATGTGCCTCCTGTTCAACATCGAGGTCATTCTGAGCCCCTGGGCCATACAAACTGTAGGTCGAAAATTAAAACCACTTGGTGTTTCTAGAGATTGAGCCCTACCAATATGATATATTCGATATGTAAATTTACACTTAAAAATATACTTTGCCAAGTATTCCCTCTCTGGCAGTGAAGAGCTGTTAACTTACTAATTTTTTAAAAGAGGGGTTCCTTTGTGGTCCATTTTTATTTCTTTAAGACAGAAAAACTATACTGTTACTTTAAAAGCCACTGGATAAGCATAGCCAGGATCCTAGTAATTATTCTTTGAAAAATCAGTGGGTTTTCATTGAATGTGACTGCATTTTTCTCAACCTAGGCTCTGTGCTTTGGCAAGGCACCAGATAAGTAACCTGTGTGATCTCTCTCCCATCAGCGGTCAAAGCCTTTTTGTAAAATAGCAGATGGATACTTTCAGTTCAAGATAATTGTCATAATGTGGTCAATTCAGACACTGAGATGTGGTAAGAACCAAACCATCAGGAGGGTTCCCCACAAACTGGAGCCTTTGAGTTACACCATGAAGATGAGTAGAGTTAGAACAAGGAT
Source organism: Bos indicus (assembly GCF_029378745.1). Lineage (NCBI taxonomy): Eukaryota > Metazoa > Chordata > Mammalia > Artiodactyla > Bovidae > Bos > Bos indicus. The sequence continues at coordinate 139,653,654 of NC_091789.1, forward strand.
GAGGAGGGGGAAACATGAGGAGGAAACTGGTCCAAAAAGCAGAGGCAAGAAGGTACGTGTGGGGAGCCGCGAGGAGCCTGGCAGGCAAGCATGGATGACTTGGCTTGGAGGAGGGCGATCCACGTGGGTCCTTGAGACTCCTATTCTAGTAGGCAGGGGCCCCACTGTAGACTGTGGGAACAACTCAGTGAAAGTGTTCATTTTGGACGGAAGCCTTGATCTGGGACTTGAGATGGGAGATTGTAGAGGTTGATAACCAGGTGGACAGCCATTGCTACTGTCCAAGTCTGAAGCCAGGAGAGATTGGATAAAGGGGTCAGGAAAGAGTTAAGTCACACACACACACACACACACACACACACACACTCACACAGACACACACACACAGAAATACATATATTTATTCTCTTTTCGTTTCTGTTCCCAGGTAGGTTATTACAGAGTATGAAGTAGAGCAACCTGTGCTAAACAGTAGGTCTTTATCTATATCTTAGTGTGTATATGTTAATGTAGACCTCCTAATTTATCCCTCCTTCCCCCATACTCATCCCCTTTGATCACCTTAAGTTTCTTTTCTAAGGCTGTGAGTCTGTTTCTCTTTTGTAAATTAATCTATTGGTATCATTGTAGACTCCAGCTCTTAATGGTATTATATGATATCTGTCTCTCTCTATCTGACTTACCTCTCTGACTTTGATCATGTCCAAGCCTCTTCGTGTTGCTGCAAGTGGCATAATTTCATTCCTTATGATGGCTGAGTAGTATTCCACTGTATATGTACCACGTCTTCTTTGTCCATTCCACTGTTGATGGACATCTAGGTTGCTTCCATGTCTTGGCTTTTAAGAGTAGTGCTGCTATGAACATTGGGTGCATGTGTCTTCTTGAATTATGGTTTTCTCTGGACATATGCCCAGGAGGGGGATTGCAGGATCATGTGGTAGCTCTATTTTTAGTTTTTTAAAGACCTTCCATACTGTTCTCCATTGGAGAAGGCAGTGGCACCCCACTCCAGTACTCTTGCCTGGAAAATCCCATGGACGGAGGAGCCTGGTGGGCTACAGTCCATGGGGTCACTAAGAGTTGGACGTGACTGAGTGACTTCACTTTCACTTTTCACTTTCATGCATTGGAGAGGGAAATGGCAACCCACTCCAGTGTTCTTGCCTGGAGAATCCCAGGGATGGGGGAGCCTGGTGGGCTGCCATCTATGGGGTCGCACAGAGTCAGACATGACTGAATTGACTTAGCAGCAGCAGCATACTGTTCTCCATAGTGGTGGTGGTTTGTCTGAATGTTTGTCAGTGTTGTGAGTTTTAAAAAAATATATACTACGTGCCTAGTATGCCCCGAGCACCGAGTGAGGCCCTGGTGGAAGGGGGCCACTAGGAAATCTCAGACGTAGCCCCAACCCCTGGGGTCCTTGGCTGGGCAGGGAGATCACACTGATAGCATTAGCGTGGCTCATAGTGGAAGAGGAAGTGCCAGGGCTTCAGAGATTCAGGCAGCTCACATCATTGGGAGTCACACAGGATACCCCGGCCATGTTTGTGGGGTGGGTGGTGTGATGCTTCAGCCACGTACTCCCCTCCGTGGTGTCCTTCAGGAGGAAGTCTTTCCCATAAACTCGTTCGCTCTGATGGAACAAACGTCTTTAAAAACATTTAAACCAAGGAGAACCTGCTTTCTTAAGCTCTCATTTTGAAGTCTACCTTGACACTTTCTCATTTGTGGACTGTGCTTTTGGGTTCTGTCCCTAAACACACATGCATGCTGAGTCACTTCAGTCCGACTCTTTGTGACCCTGTGGACTGTAGCCCACCAGGCTCCTCTGTCCATGGGATTTCTCCAGGCAAGAATACTGGAGCGGGTTGCCGAGCCCTCCTCCAGGGTATTTTCCCAGTCCAGGGATCGAACCCAGGTCTCTTATGTCTCCTGCATTAGCAGGCGGGTTCTTTACCACTAGCGCTACCTGGGAAGCCCGTATCTCTACATCCCCCAAACCCCAGTCGTGCAGATTTTCTCCTATAGTTTCCTCTACAAGTATTATAATTTTACATTTTGTTCTGTGATCCATTTGGAGTTCATTTTTTGTTCAAGGCATGTGTCTACATCCATGTTTTGGCCTCTGGACATCCAGTTGTTCCCATACCATATGTCAAAAAGAGTAACATTTCTGTCAAGTTACCTTTGGCGAAAGTCAGTTGACTATATTTGTGTGGCTCTGGCTCTCCATTCTGTTCATTGAGCTGTGTGTTTGCCCTTTTGTCAAAAGCACTCAGCCTTGATTGATGTTGCTTTATAGTACGTCTTGAAATTGGGTAATGCGAGCCCTCTGACTGTTCTTGGTTTTCAGAATGATTTTGGCTGTCCTCATTTCTTTGCCTTTCCATAAGAGCTGGAACATTTGCTCAATGACAGCTACCAAAAGGCTTGCCAGGATTTTGACTCAGCTGCATTCAGTCCATAGCTTGGACTACACAGAATTGAGCTGTTGTTTTGAACACTGAGTTTTAAATTGGGTTTGGGGACCTGGTACTAGGAAAGATCCAAACTGAGAAACCCCTAGGCCAGTGAAGCATCAGTTAGCAGAGAACAAGGGGCTGGGGCCTGTGCAGTAGATGAGACAGTGAGATGGAGGTGGGAGTGAGGGTTTGGGGGGTCAGTTAGAGAAAACAGGCTGTCAGAATTAGTGACTGGAGGTATACTGAGGTCCCAGGGTTGGGGTGGGGTTTGGACCAGAAGTTGTGTTTAGGTATCTCAGAAAGGCAGGAGAGGACCGCAGCTCTGTGGGGCGTGGCGAGGAGGCAGAGCAGATGGCCTGATGTCGTGTTTTTTGGCAGGAGGGCTGCCCTCCAGAGCCAGCTTAGCCCGAGCTGGTGCCTGGCTCCATCCTGACCCTGCGGAGAGCTCGAATGCTCCGAGTCTCCCCTTGGGAGGCCTTGAAAACCACCCACTTGGCCATAGGGAAGGAAGTGGAGCTTGTGGGGAGGAAGGGCATCCTTTCAAGTTATCCCTGATGGTGCTGGGTTACTATTAAAGCACTCTGAGCCCTTGCAGAGAATTCATTCTGAGCCAGAGAAATCTTCATTTCTTCCCGTTGAGTTGAGATGCTGTCTTTTGGAGAATGACTTTTTAGTGGCTGCTTAGAGATTTACTCAATTGATGCTTTTATGACCTTTCAAACGTCCTAGTCTGGTTGGCCAGCCAGTGCCTGTTGCAGCTTTAAGAGTCCCTGTTAGCCCAGACAAAGGTGATGGGGACTGCAATGGACAGCATCAAGTCTAGGGGAGCTGGAGAATCTGCGATGCCTTTCCATGTTTTTTCCTCCTTTTTGTTAATGGGGATTGGAAACATATAAATACACGTGGCAAGGGTGTCCCCGCAGAGGATTCCCCCCCCCACCATAAATATTTCCAATAACCTGATCTCTTCACATTGTCAGTTTCTCAAGGGAGATGCCATGCTCCATAGCCACATTGCAAGAAGAGTTTTGAGGGTTGATAAACTATTATTTTGTAATCAAGGAGTTGAATTGCAATTCAGTAAGAGGGTGAATGCAGATTAATCCATGGCCCAGTAGGTATTTTCTAACAAGTTTTGAGGCCCGTGGAGAGGAGGCTGGCTTTAAGAAGATGGAAAAACACGCTAGCCGCTTTGAGGGAGGGCCATGACTACATTCAGACACTGTTGCTAAGAGCAGCCTGGCTTTTCCCCTCCTCCTCACTCCCCTGCTTTTAAAAAGCTGCAGCTTAAAAGCCTCTATTGTGTGGAGGGGAGAAATATGCTAATTTGAGGCACAGCTCCCCTCGGAGTCTTTTTTGAGCCTGTCATAGCTGAGATATGACTGATGATAAAGAGAAGAGAAGGCGGGAGGGCTCTTATTGTGCCCAGAGAAAGGGGCTGAACCAGCGGCCACTCCAGTCACCCGTGACGCCCCCTGGGTGAGTGGGTCCCACTGGGCCCGCTTGCCCTTGATCCTTCCTACCCCACACTGTACCCTGCAGGGAGGCTGTACGTTGAAAATTATGAAATGCAAGTGATTGGGGGGAGGGAGGACCTTCCACCTCCTAGACACACCATAGCCAAGAAAAAAAAAGAAAAGGAATGGGTATTTTGAAATGGCAGCAAAACCGTGATTATACCCAGGCTGTGATTGAAGAGTTGATCTAGATAACTTGGCGCTTTCCAAAGCTGGTCCGATCACGGTTTACCACCATTTGGGTCAGGTCAATTTCTGTCGTGTCTTCCCGTAAACACTTGGCTTGCCTCTTGGATCAGTCAAGGTGTTCCTCAATTCTGAGGCCTTGAACTTTGATTTTTTAGGTGGCTCATTGAGCCACCATTGGGTCTCTGTACAATGAGTTGCTGCTGCTGCTGCTGCTAAGTCACTTCAGTCGTGTCCGACTGTTTTGGATATGCAATGTTTCCTTTCACAACAGGAAAAACACATCTTCCTTTCTGCTCTGACTGGCTGATTTTTATGCAGGGAAGTGCACTGATTTAATTCCTTGTGGACACATTTGAGCGCAGTTAGTTTTTTAAACGTGTGAAGTTTGTAACTGAAGAATAATGCAGGCATTACCAAACAGCCATTAGGACTTGCGAAAGTGCTTCCAGATTGAAATGTCACACGACTCATTGGAGGCAGTTCATATACTTGTCACTTATACCTGTAGTGTATCCTGTATATATATAGTTCTGTGGTCTGTTATACCATGTTTTGAAGTCAGAGAACAAATCTTGATTGAATTCTATGTTTGTGTTGAGTGACTGGTAGATATGGATGGTTGTATCCTTTATGTGGGAAACAAAAATATAGGATGCCTTTATTGAAGTGGTTTCTAAATGTACCTTTTTTTTTTTTTTGAACACGTTAAGCGTTGGGACTTCCTGGCGGTCCAGTGGTTAAGACTCTGTGCTTCTACTGCAGGGGGCATGGGTTTGATCCCTGGTTGCAGAAGTAAGATCCCTCATGCTGTGCAGTGCGGGTTGTGGGTGTGGCAGGGGGTGGATTTCTTTTTTTAAAAGTCAAGCATTATGTCTTTGTTTCTCTTCCTTATAAATTCTGAAAAACTGAAACATGAGAAATCTTTGCACTGTAAAAATGAGAAGTTACTCATAGGAGCTTCACTGGATAGAAACTAGGGTTGGAATTCCTTCATTCATCCCTACAAAGAAATAGCTCATGTACCTGGATGCACACACATATTAAATGAAGAAGACTGTAGGTTTGCTTCTTTCTGAAATTAAGGTCGTGGGAGTCCTCCCTTTGGTGGGTTCTGTCTGCTGGTATCGTGAGTGTGCTTTACCATTAAAATCACAGCCTATAAACAGCTTCCATTCATCTTTTTTTCTGAGTTGAGTCATAGCTGGCTAAGGATCTTATAGTGAAAAAACAGATCAAGCACCTATCTTACTGATTTACTGGTCACTAGTTCAGTAAAATCAAACACGCTCAGATCACAAAGCAATGGTTTACTGTGCTTCCTTTGTACATTTTTTAAACCTCAACAGGTGGCATAAAATCAGTGTTTAAGAGCCAGATTATTCTGAGTAACATTTTGCATGTGCTTCTAACTCAGCTTGGGCACGCCTGTGAGCTGCGGCTGGGTTCGCCTTCTTGGGAGCTGACACTAGTATGTGTCTTGCTGAGTGCTTTTCACCTCTAGCAAGGATCATGAACTTAGACATTTCACCATAAACATGAAAAGATTGAAGGAAAGCGGGAGATCAGCAAACCGCAAACGCCAGACTTTCTGCCTCCGATTTCAAACTTAGTAATGCGAGGAACCCTCCTGGAGTTCTCGATGGCTCCGGCAGACTGCAGATCACAATGCTGTGACTTGGGAAGTGTCATGTGGTCATGGCTTTAAAAAAGGCGTGTGTACATGGCTAGCGTCGATCTCCACTGACATCCATTTAACACTTAATACTGTAGCCAGGAGCTGGTCTCACTACTTGGCTGCATTCTCTTTCATCTTCCCAGTCCCTTTAAGGTGGCTATACAGGTGGGGATCTGAGACCCAGAGGAGTTGAGTAAACTTGCTCCCGATGTTGAGCTGGAGAAACTCTTAAACTCCTAGTTTTCACCGTGGGCTCTAGGACTGTGACACAACTAAAAGTATCACAGGGAGAAAACGCCTGCTCGTTACCCCTCAGGTTCCCAATCAGATGGGGGCCTCTTCTCTGAAGCCTGCCTTTCCCCCCACACTCCCCCCCACGCTCCCAGCCCACCAAAATCAGCCTTCCTGCTCGTAGTTCCCCCACGTCCCCTGAGCTCTGGGTCATGCGAGTTCAGGGTGGCCAGGTACCAGATCCCACCCGGTGATCAGTGAGCAGCATTCATAAATCAGTTGCCCTGGACCAGACAGTGGGCCTGCTCCTGGGAACGAATCAGAAGTGGAGCCTGTGCCCAGGCAGATAGCCTGTGATTCCAGCCGCCCTGACAGTGCTCCCACATGACCGGATCGGGTGCGGTGGGGCAGTGGTCAATATTTGCTGAATCAGAAGTGACCGTGTGTTCCCATGTTTCCAAGAGCCCCGTCACTCCTGGAATGATTGTGCCTGGCACAATCCCAGGCACACGATACATGTGTTAAGTGAACAAATGAGTCACTGAGTGAAAAGTCTAAGAACTGGTTTTCGGTGTTGTTAGTGCTAAATTGCAAGTATTTACAAAGGAAAGAATGGACCGTCAATGCTGTCTGTATTTCCCTTTCCCATTGTGAGCCTTAATGTATTTTTAATCGAAATAGTGAGATGTCTCAAGATGTCTGGATTTTTGATGAGTGAGGAAGAGGAGGGCAAAGAGAAGTGAATGGAAATGTTCTGGCTGCAAACTTCAAAAGTTAGCACTACACGTAAAATAGATAGCCAGTGGGCATTTGCTGTATGACTCCGGGAACTCAAACTGGGGCTCTGTAACAACCTAGAGGAATCAGATGCGGTAGGAGGTGGGAGGGAGGTTCAAGAGGGAGGGTACATATGTACACCTATGGCTAATTCATGCTGAGGTATGGCAGAAATCAAACTGATACTGTAAAGCAATTATCCTTCAATTAAAAAAATTAATTAAAAAAAGTTACCACTTCAGGCAAAGGCTTACTGCTTCTTATTCACAATGATACAAAAATAATCACTTTTCATGATAACAATTTAAGCTCTGAAATCATTCCTCTCTTTCAGTTCAATTCAGTCGCTCAGTCGTGTCCAACTCTTTGTGACCCCATGAACCACAGGACACCAGCCCTTCCTGTCCATCACCAACTCCCAGAGTTTATTCAAACTCATGTTCATTGAGTCGGTGATGCCATCCAACCATCTCATCCTCTGTCGCCCCCTTCTCCTCCCGCTTTCAATCTTTCCCAGCATCAGGGTCTTTTCAAATGAGTCAGCTCTTTGCATCAGGTGGCCAAAGTATTGGAGTTTCAGCTTCAACATCAGTCCTTCCAATGAACACCCAGGACTGATCTCCTTCAGAATGGACTGGTGGATCTCCTTGCAGTCCAAAGGACTCTCGAGAGTCTTCGCCAACACCACAGTTCAAAAGCGTCAATTCTTCAGTGCTCAGCTTTCTTTATAATCCAACTCTCACATCCATACACGACTACTGGAAAAACCATAGTCTTGACTAGACAGACCTTTGTTGGCAAAGTAATGTCTCTGCTTTTTAATATGCTGTCTAGGTTGATCATAACTTTCCTTCCAAGGAGTAAGCGTCTTTTAATTTCATGGCTGCAGTCACCATCTGCAGTGATTTTGGAGCCCAGAAAAATAAAGTCAGCCACTGTTTCCACTGTTTCCCCATCTATTTGCCATGAAGTGATGGGACAAGATGCCATGATCTTAGTTTTCTGAATGTTGAGCTTTAAGCTAACTTTTTCACTCTCCTCTTTCACTTTCATCAAGAGGCTTTTTAGTTCCTCTTCACTTTCTGCCATAAGGGTGGTGTCATCTGCATATCTGAGGTTATTGATATTTCTCCCAGCAATCTTGATTCCAGCTTGTGCTTCATCCAGCCCAGCGTTTCTCATGATGTACTCTACATATTAGTTAAATAAGCAGGGTGACAATATACAGCCTTGACATACTCCTTTTCCTATTTGGAACCAGTCTGTTGTTCCATGGCCAGTTCTAACTGTTGTTTCCTGACCTGCATACAGATTTCTCAAGAGGCAGGTCAGGTGGTCTGGTATTCCCATCTCTTTCAGAATTTTCCACAGTTTATTGTGATCCACACAGTCAAAGGCTTTGGCATAGTCAATAAAGCAGAAATAGATGTTTTTCTGGAACTCTCTTGTTTTTTTGATGATCCAGCAGATGTTGGCAATTTGATCTCTGGTTCCTCTGCCTTTTCTAAAACTAGCTTGAACATCTGGAAGTTCACGGTTCACGTATTGCTGAAGCCTGGCTTGGAGAATTTTGAGCATTCCTATACTAGCATGTGAGATGAATGTAATTGTGCAGTAGTCTGAGCATTCTTTGGCATTGCCTTTCTTTGGGATTGGAATGAAAACTGACCTTTTCCAGTCCTGTGGCCACTGCTGAGTTTTCCGAATTTGCTGGCATGTTGAATGCAGCACTTTCACAGACTTTTCCTGTCTTTGTCCCCACCGAATATATGAAAATAAACATCGGGTTAATGACTTTGAAATCTATATCTCATTTCCTTTACATACTTCTACTGGAGTTAGCAGTAATTAGTGAAAAATAATCAAATTTCTTTTTTAAAAGGAGTAAATACACTGGATAATTAACATTGACTGATCAACTCTTTGGCATGAACATAACAAATTACCTGTCACTTTTAGCCTTGAAACTGACAAAACAGAAGAAAAAGTCAAACAGCCAATCCCTCAAGTAAGATTTTTGACATTTTAAGCAAGCTAATTATTAGGATGGCCACTTAGAACCAAAAATGTTTAAATTTTCTAAATACATGTGACTTTCACAGTGCCATGTTCAATTTATCTTGTAGATAGCAACCCCTGGGATCGGACACTTTTAAAAAATGCTGCAAACTTATATTTCCTTTGGGGATTTATAGAATTTGCCCAAATCAAGAATGTGCTTATTTTTCTGTTATTGCAAACATTGGTGGGAGTTTCTCCTTTGGCAGTTTAACACCAACAAGAGCTTGGATTCTTTTTAATGCTTGCTCATTTTAGGTGCTTTAAAGGCATTTCATATTCCCTTGAAGCATCTGAAAATTCTCAGCTGGGGAACACGTCACACTCATGTGCTCCAATTATTGGTGAAAAGTTCTAATTTGTTACTAATGATCAAGCATGGTGATGTGCACTGATTGCCTTATTCTTTTTATAAATGTATCGTCTTTTCTTGTCATATACTGCCATCACTCCCTTGTACTTTGATCTCCTTTCCTAACTGGGATCTCAGATTCAGTTCAGTTTGGTTCAGTTCAGTCGCTCAGTCGTGTCTGACTCTTTGCAACCCCATGAATCACAACACGCCAGGCCTCGTTGTCCATTACCAACTCCCGGAGTTCACCCAAACTCACGTCCATCGAGTCAGTGATGCCATCCAGCCATCTCACCCTCTGTCATCCCCTTCTCCTCCTGCCCCTAATCCCTCCCAGCATCAGGGTCTTTTCCAATGAGTCAACTCTTTGCATGAGGTGGCCAAAGTATTGGAGTTTCAGCTTCAACATCAGTCCTTCCAATGAACACCCAGGACTGATCTCCTTTAGGATGGACTGGTTGGATCTCCTTGCAGTCCAAGGGACTCTCAAGAGTCTTCTCCAACACCACAGTTCAAAAGCATCAATTCTTCGGCGCTCAGCTGTCTTCACAGTCCAACTCTCACATCCATACATGAGCACAGGAAAAACCATAGCCTTGACTAGACGAACCTTTGTTGGCAAAGTAATGTCTCTGCTTTTCAATATGCTATCTGGGTTGGTCATAACTTCCTTCCATGGAGTCAGCTTCTTTTAATTTCATGGCTGCAATCACCATCTGCAGTGATTTTGGAGCCCCCCAAAGTAAAGTCTGACACTGTTTCCACTGTTTATCCATCTATTTGCCATGAAGTGATGGGACAAGATGCCATGATCTTAGTTTTCTGAATGTTGAGCTTTAAGCCAACTTTTTCACTCTCCTCTTTCACTTTCATCAAAAGGCTTTTTAGTTCCTCTTCACTTTCTGTCATAAGGGTGGTATCATCTGCATATCTGAGGTTATTGATATTTCTCCTGGCAGTCTTGATTCCAGCTTGTGCTTCGTCCAGCCCAGCGTTTCTCATGATGTACTCTACATATTAGTTAAATAAGCAGGGTGACAATATACAGCCTTGACATGCTCCTTTTCATATTTGGAACCAGTCTGTTGTTCCATGTCCAGTTCTAACTGTTGCTTCCTGACCTGCATATAGGTTTCTCAAGAGGCAGGTCAGGTGGTCTGGTATTCCCATCTCTTTCAGAATTTTCCACAGTTTATTGTGATCCACACAGTCAAAGGCTTTGGCATAGTCAATAAAGCAGAAATAGATGTTTTTCTGGAACTCTCTTGCTGTTTTGATGACCCAGCGGATGTTGGCAATTTGATCTCTGGTTCCTCTGCCTTTTCTAAAACCAGCTTGAACATCTGTGGGAGTGGGTAATTACCCAGAATCCTAGGCTGGCCCCCTGGGAGTGGGTGGAAGGGATGACCATTATCCATCCATTACACTTGGGCTGGGCTGCTTGACAAACACCATCCTGGAGTTTTATTGCCGTTGTGTGAAAGCATAAACTGCCTATTCATCATAACAGCTACTTCTTATTGAGTGCTCCGAGCTCTTGTGCAAAGCCTACAGCATGCGTTAGATACTTAACCCAATGGCATGGTTTATCAGTGGCTTTTCATTAAAAAGATAAATTGACATTAAGAAGCATGTATTTGCAAAGATTTATGTTGTCTCCTCCCTTATACTCTGTCTTGGCCCAATATGATTTACTCTTAAGAGGTGTTTTGTAAAATACACAAACGTGTTTTTGTAAAGATGTGATGTATATTTTAGGAATTACCTCCATCCAATGTGCACGTTGCAGATCTGGCATTTGGGCCTGGGCCTAACAGAATATTTACTTTGATGACTACCCATCTCTCAAAAACAAGAGCGTGTTTGGCTAAGAGTCAAGAGACCTGAGTCTTTAGTCCAGTCTTTCCTGATTACACACTGGAAAAGCGAGTGATGGTTTTAAAATTTTCCTCCTGCTTAGAATTCTGTGTGAATGGAATGTGTATTTTGAGCAGGGCCAGAAAATCAGGCGAGGGTCAAACACATCTCTTCTCATTGTAGTTTCGTTTTTTGACTACTGGGCCTCCACTTAAGTGGCCTCGGTGGTAAAGTGACATTGTCATGTCCACTGCCCCAGACCAAGGACAGAGTCCAGTGGTACAATCCTGGAAACCTTCCTCTGTGAATTGACATCCATCATTCATTAACCACTTTGAAAGCACATTAGCCCATTCTAATTCCGCTTGAGTGTATGATTAAGTGACCTGAAATGTTGTTGATTACACGTGCAGGACGAGCACACTGCACCATGTTGAAATGCGCTGGCGTGTTGCCAGCCTTCCACCATCTTTTCCCCCAAAACCCAGGAAGGGTTTGATCAAATGGCTTGTGAGGTCAGAGTAGATGATGACAGTCACCTGCCTTAGTCATTCTCTCTTTAAAAACAAAGATTCCTTTTAGCAATACAGAACGCCATTGGTGTAAAAATAGTGAAGCCTCCGTTTAGAATAAACACTAACTGCCCGACCCACCTGAAGAGGTGAATTCTGCCAGTTGGTGCTTGTCGTCTGCTGGGCAAAGCTCAGCAGTAGCCACAAACTTTTCAAAAGTGCTGGGTGTCAGCTTGGAAGGAAACAGAGGTAACAGGCTCTGGGAAACCAGTCCGTGACTCCAGCTGGCGCTGTCTTGGTGACTACAATGCTGAGGTGAATGAATAACGTTGAAGATGTAAGAATAGAGTTTGACTAAAATTGATTCACAGGATGTTCATGGGAGACGGCAGGCTTTTTCCTCAGTGACTGGCATTTAAACATGTCAAATCCACAGATTAAATATTCAAATTACAAAAGAGCATAGGTTAGTTTTGTATCACTTGAGCCTCAGGAAACCTGGGCTGCCTTCTGGACATTCCAGTTTCCTGTTAGGAATATTCCTGAGTCATCTGTTGAAGAATCTCAAGTTTTTCCAGTGATCAGAGAGAACCCTGTTCTGTCTGCTTTCGAAATTTAGGACAATTTTTGTCTCAATTTTCAGCATTTCTCTGGTTTCACAGTGATTTTCTGTAGCTGCTATGCAATCACCACCTTTCAGGACCCATACAGAGAGGTTGTTCCTCACATTTTCCCTTTGCCTCTGAGATGCTCTGAATCTTTTAGACTTCCCAATAAGAAGTAATTGCATCAGAAGTAATTCATGACATCAAATAGTTTGATAGATTTCAGTGTGATGGCTAAGATGTAATCTGTGTTGGCCACCTTGTCAGTGCTCTAGAATATTTTATGTCTGACCTGGCAGGGACGGCTATTTCAAGTCATCCCAGTGGTTTCTAACTTGCAAAGGCAAAGTGAAAGTGTTAGTTGCTCAGTCATGTCCAACTCTTTGCGACCCCATGGACTGCAGCCTGCCAGGGTCCTCTGTCCATGGGATTCTCCAGGCAAGAATACGAGAGTGGGTTGCCATTTCTTCCTCCGGGGGATCTTCCTGCCCAGGGATTGAGCCACCTGCAAAAGCAAAAAGCCCACAGATTATTTTAGTGCAGTACAGGGCCTTAAATGACTTCATCCTACTTCTCCTCATTTCCATCCCAGAAAAGAAACAGAAGAGGCAAAAGTGAATAAAAGATTGCATTTGAATAAATGTGGTATATTTTGAAGTATGTGGTTTGGGTTCTCTTTTAGTGTAGGTTCTTAACAGCAGTTGACTAAATGACACAGCTCAAAGTTTTGTGCAATTTATATTTTATACCAGTCCTGGACCACCCATCTGCTGATCCACCAAGGGACTGATTTTTCTGTGGACTTTTATCTGAGGACACTTGAATTATGTATCAATGAATCCTGGGTGTTTCCCTGAACTAGCAGGAATAGGCATTCTAACGGCCCAAAGGAGATGTCATGTCCTCTGTCAGGCTAAGTGTTGGTAATGTGCAAATGTTCTGTCAAGCTACATGTTAGATAATCATGCTCTCCTGTAAATCAGTGGTTTCTAGACTTTGGTTGTTTATCAGAATCACTCGGTGTGAGACTGCCTGTCCACACTGCTCATTATCCTTCACCTGAGTCGCTGGTTTCAGGAAGGTCACATTGACAGTAGGAGCAGATGACAGCCACATGCTCAGCCAGTCCACCTCAGTCCACACTGGGAGCTCATGGGCCAACAAATACTGTAGTCATTCCATCTTAGCCTCTCAGTAGCCTAATTTTTAATTGTCAAAAGTAAGCAACTGTATACTTCATTTGTACCAAAATTTAAAATCCCTGACCCACGAAGAGATCTTAATCAAACCTCAATTAAAACTTTTCTTCTACCAGATTTCTGTGTGGAAAACCCCCAAACATTAGAACGTGACCTTCAGTGTTGGTATATTCTATTGGAAAGCACCATGTTTTATTCATTTTGATTAAAAAACATATTTCCAAGTGGCTAACAGGGTCTAAAATTTTCATTATGAAAAAGTTTTGTAATGGTTCTATTGGTTTCCATTGTCTTTGTTCTGTCAGCTTTTTCACTCCTCTTTAAGTTGGCTTAAAGCTCAACATTCAGAAAACTAAGATCATGGCATCTGGTCCCATCACTTCATGGCAAATAGATGGGGAAACAGTGGAAACAGTGGCTGACTTTATTTTTCTGGGCTCCAAAATCACTGCAGATGGTGATTGCAGCCATGAAATTAAAAGACACTCCTTGGAAAAAAAGTTATGACCAACCTAGACAGCATATTAAAAAGCAGAGACATTACTTTGCCAACAAAGGTCCGTCTAGTCAAGGCTATGGTTTTTCCAGTAGTCATGTATGAATGTGAGAGTTGGACTGTGAAGAAAGCTGAGCGCTGAAGAATTGATACTTTTGAACTGTGGTGTTGGAGAAGACTCTCGAGAGTCCTTTGGACTGCAAGGAGATCCAACCAGTCCATTCTGAAGGAGATCAGTCCTGGGTGTTCATTGGAAGGACTGATGTTGAAGCTGAAACTCCAATACTTTGGCCACCTGATGCAAAGAATCAACTCACTGGAAAAGACCCTGATGCTGGGAAAGATTGAGGTCAGGAGGAGAAGGGGACGAAAGAGGATGAGATGGTTGGATGACATCACCGACTCGATGAACATGGGTTTGGGTGGACTCCGGGAGTTGGTGATGGACAGGGAGGCCTGGTGTGCTGTGATTCATGGGGTCACAAAGAGTCAGACACAACTGAGCGACTGAACTGAACTGAACTGTGCTGTCAGCACTATGAAGATAAGTTTAGTGGAACTGCTTCAAGAAGCTCCAGGTTAGTCAGGGCAAAGCTGAGAGAAACTGAATTGCACCACATACTTCCAAAGGAAGAGGTGTTGGCATCTTGTTCCAGAGAATTCCAGGAGCCCAGCAGAATCCATCGCAGGGTGTTGACACGTCACTTAGAGCAGGTGAAACATGACCTGCACAGGAAGAGGATGACTTAGGTCCACGGGAACAGTGATGGAGGTGGTGGTGGTGGTGTGCAGAGCCTCTTACCTGATGTCTTTTATTTTTTGTAACCACGCTGCCAAACCGGTCATTTCAAGCTCAGTGGACCTTCGAGCCAGGACGGGCTTTGCAAAGCATCTTGTCCAGTCTTCTTATAGATGAGGGAGTGGAGGCTCAGGCATGCATTGCCCAAGTTGCCATGACTGGTAAGGGACGGAGCCAGTGAGCACTCAGTAGTAGACAGAACATCCTCACCTTGTCCTGTCGTTGACTCTTTCCCTGCCTCGTGGGCCCACTGGCTTTCTGTGCATGGGGCACTGAGTGCTGTATGCAAATAGGGGGCAAGGAGCCCATGGCTCCCCTGCTCACATGCATGTGCCATTGTCCCATCGGATTTCACTTTCAGAACAAAAGTTCACAGATAAGTTATTAAGAATTTCAAGACATTAACATCAGTGTATGAAACCAATCTTGAGGCCCTTCTGACGGTGGGCTCTATGTGATTTTTTTTAAAACAAGCATCAGGGGCAAATCTAATTTGGTCTTGAGTACCCAGGTATTGGGGCTTCCCTGGTGGCTCAGATGGTAAGGAATCCTGCAATGCAGGAGACTCAGGTTTGATCCTGGATTGGCAAGTTCCCCTGGAGAAGGGAATGGCAACCCACTCCAGTATTCTTGCCTGGGAAATCCCATGAACAGAGGAGTCTGCTGGGCTACAGTCCATGAGGTTGCAAAGAGTCAGACACGACTGAGAGACTAACACACACACACACACAGAGGTATTAGCAACATCTTCTAGATTCTAGAAACCAATTTGGACACTGTACTAACAAGTGCCCTTGGAGGCACATCTCTTTTTAATCCCATTGCCTTGTTCATCTCCAGGTCCATTGATTTGTTTATAGCTTATTCACAGAGGTCTCATCCAAGCTGTACCTCTGCACGGAGGTTTGGGGTGGGTGTGGGATGCAGAGTGCCCTTCGAAGTTCATTCAGGCAAGATGGGCACAGAAGGGAACCCTCGTGGACAGGGAAAGTTCTGAAAGGATGCAGAATCACTATCTCTTCCTTCTTCCTCTCTCTCCGTCCTCCTTGGATCTGTATGATTGTGGTGTGAGCATGAGAACCCAGAAGACAGAAATCCTAGCCTTTCGTGAGTACCCTATAGGACGCTTTGTATGAGTCTCTAAGGGCAGGACTTCATCGCCCTCACAGTAGCCTGAGGAAGGCAGGTTTCTACTGGCCATTTTAACAGATGACAAAGCTGAGGTCACATGGCATCACCAAGGTTGGTACCTGGTGGAGCTGGCCTTGAAGGAGTGGTGGGCATCCAGAGTGCGTCTTGGGCGGTGACCCAGATTCTCCAAGGTGACACAGCTGGTCACCTAGTCACCATCATGGCTGCCTGACCCTTGGTTCCCAGCTTTGGCATCCAATGGCCTGAGTCAGTCAATGCTCAGCGTGGCCTCTGACCAGCTCTGTGACCTTGACTGAGTCCTGTTGGCTTCCTTTGATCTCGGTTCCTCTGTCCAGGCAAGGGGGTAATTATGCCCACCTCCCAATGCCATCATGAAGGCAAGAATGAAAGAGCATGGGTTCAAGTTCCAGCAGCAATGTTGGTACAGAGGAGACCTCCCAGTCCCTGAGTTCTGGCCACTCTCCACCCCTTTTGAGCTGGTGTCACATCTCTGGGAGAAGGGGGGTATGGTGGCCTTCTGGACACGGTGCTACCTTGGTTCCACATCCACCCAGCTCTTTCGCTGTAGCTTTTAAAGGGAACTGGCCAAGTGTCCCTGGTAACTGGTGCTTCCAGTCTTATATGATGACTTGCTGATCATTGCAGAGGAGTGTATACAATGACTGGGCAAGAATAAGGTCTTCATGCTCCCAGAGTTCTCAAGTTTAAAGGGTTCCCATCAGCTTTTTCCCTACCCTGACAGACTCACCCCATAATTTGCCAAATTCTTCTGCTGAGAATTTTTGAAGCTTCGATGTCTTCAGATTTCATTTTGAATTTGAAAATGTCCAGCTTCCTTCCCACCAGTGTGGGAGGTGGGTAAAGGGAGGTGATGTGTCTTTCCATTGGAAATTGCTGTCCTTCGGAGCAGCTGCATTTATAACTGAGAGAGGGATGGTTCGAGGGAAGAATGGGAGGAAGAGGAAATGGGTAGATTGAACCCAGGAGGCCTTTCTGGAGGAGGGGGCTTTCAGCTGTGCCTTCCGGGAAAAGGGGAAGAGCTGGGGAGGCAGTGTGGGAGGGATTTTGGCAGATAATGCAGAGAAAAATCCCCCTCAGAGCACCCCCGACCCACCCAGCTTTGAGGTTGAGCTACCATCTCCCCCTGGGTAAGAGGACATCCTTGCCCCAGGGGTCTCTAGCTAGCAGAGAAGGGATGGCTCCATTGATCCCACAAATGCGATCTCAATAGTTGCAGGTCAGCAGTTACCAGAAGGGCTTGGGAGACCTGCCCGTGTTCATATTGGCTGGTCCATGCTTAGCGGACGAGTTAATTGGGGGCCCTCCCAGGGAGAGCCCATTGATGGTACGCCACTCTTAATGAGGAGACTCAGCTCCCCACGGGATGTGATAATTAATCAGGAAGCATATTGTTAGGGGATCAGCTGCCTTGTCTCCTCATGTATGCCTTGTGTACACAGGAAAAAGGAGAAACTTGCCCTTTTTCCATTGAAACTGGTTGAAAAGCTCATCATCTCGTCCTTGTGTATGGTTTGGCTTTCAGCGTGGTTCCAGGGTGTTGGGGTCCGTTCCTGTCCGGCATGATGAGAACCCCAGTGGGGATATTATTTATCTTTCTCGTTCAACTTCTGGTTGCAGATCTCCTGAAGTTTCAGCCCCATTCAGGACCCCAAACCATCTGCACTCAGAGCACACTGTTTTTCTGACTGAGACCAATCCCATCATACCTTCCCATCATTATGGATGACATCCTAGAAGAAGGGGCCAATGATCCCTCACTCCTAAGGCTGTGATGTGAACTATAAAAAGCAAGTAACAAATGGACCCTTCTCAGGGCCTTACGGGGGTGTCTTTGTAACCTCCCTGTCACCACTACCACCTCTTCTAAGACGAAATGCCTTCAATCTTAGAGAAACTATTCCCTCCACTTCCTCTTTGCTTACTCCCACGTCAGAGGGAGCAGTGTTCCATCCTCCTCTGCCTCTCCTGTGACCTCCATCCGTTGTTTCTCCACCTTCACTTGATTCTCCTTAAGTCTCTTTCAACCCCCTATCTTCTTTTCAGCCTTCGGGGACTCTCTTCCTCAGGGTGTTTCTCCCCCTTCATCTGCCTGCATCTTTCTCTCACCCTCCCCTCATGTTTCTTCAGAGAGCAGGCTGCCCCTGCTTCCTCTTCTTCATTCCACCGGACTGTTGTCTAAAGTGGGTGGGGGGTGGGGAGAGCCAGTGTCGGGGGAGCTGAACCCTTAACCTCTGGGATCTGGTGCTGGGTCCTGGGAGTGTCGTACTTGAGGTGAATTGTAGGTCACCCTGGTGGTGTCAGAGAATTCCTTGGTGGTGTGGGGAAGTCCACCCCCATCTCTCCCCACCCCACACACACACACAGATTGGTGACCAGAATGGTTAGAGACAAAGTAAGCCTGGAAAGACCATTCTTAACGGAATAGATCATAGAAGAACAATCAAAATGGTCTTAACAAGTGGAATACTGAACCCAGAGAAATAAACCTGGGCGCACAGCCCTATTACAAGATTACAATTTCAGCTGGACCACAAGAGCCTTGCATCTTGAGTTATAGTTGTGCTCAGACTTGGGAATTGCCATCTTCCCACCAAAACCCTTCTCATGGAAGTTTCTCGGGCTGTGTGGTGGCAAAGGGCCCACTCTGCTTGCCCCTTGGCTTCTTCCTTGCTCCTCCTGTACTATTCAACTCTGTCTGACACTGTTAGCTTGATGCCCTTCATGGGACCTTTTTCTCATCCCATCGTCCCACTTTGGCCTTATTCCCTGGCTTTTCTGATTTTTTCCTTCTTGGGCTCTTTGACCTCCCTTTCAAGTGTTTCCTTAACCTTTATATTTAAAAGTCAGTGTTCCTTAAAATTCAAATCTCAGTGTCGCTGGACTTTCTAATCTCCCCCTAGTCATTTGTTTGCTGTTCATTTAAGGTATGTTCTTTGAAGACCTACAGTTGAGGACTGTTCTAGGAGCCGGTGATACAACAGAGGACAAAGAGACAAAAATGTCTGTCCATAAAGGGCTTATATTCTAAGGGAAGAGAGGCAATAAATGGATGAGTGAACAGCTAGATCAGTGGTGGATTGTGGTTAAAGTCACAGTGAACAACCAAGGTTAAGAGACTGAGCCTGTCAGGGCTCCTCTTTGAGGCAAGAGAGTCAGGGAGGGTCCCCTGTGAAGGTACATTTGAGCACAGATGGACTTTGTGCATTCCCAAGGGTCCCTCTAGACCACAGCCTCCTAGATCCTCGTCTCTGGGAGCCCCCAGTCCACCAAAGCCACGTTCCCGATTGCCTCCTGGACAGCTTCCGCAGGCCATCTGGGGACCCCTGAAACCACAGACTGAGCTCTCATGCCAAACCTCTGCCTCCTCCTTTGTTTCCCCATTTGGTTCACAGCACTGCCAGCTCTTCACTCCCCCAAGCTAGAGACTCCAGACTTCCCTTCCCACCTTCTCCTTTTCTACTCCCCTGATCCAATCAGGCGTCATCAGGGTCCTTGCCTTCCTCCTCATGCCCTCATTCACACGCCCCTTCTCTCACCTGTACTCCCTCAGGATACTCCAAATGAGTTTGGCAGCCTCTAGGTTTGCCCTGTGCCATGCTGTCTTTCCCATTACCAACAGGACGACCTTCGGAATTCATGAGTTAGATCTGCTCTCAAGCCTTCCATCTCTACCTACCCACTGCCTCCAGGATTAGCAGGTGTTCAACCTCCCTGGATCCCACTCTGCTGGTTCAGCTGCCTCATTTCCCTCCCCACTCCCACACCCTATGCTCTGGCCCCTCTGTCAAGAAAATCATCTCCCCAACACTTTGAAAATACCCTTTCTCCTTTTGTATGCTTTTCAGAATTTCCTGGACTGATCTATCCCTGCCCCCGCCCCACCCCCTGCTTCCCTGCTCTTAGTCTTTTGCTCACCTACCTTGCAGGCTGGGAATCCCTGGTGGCTCATATGGTAAAGAATCCGCCTGCAATATAGGAGACCCAGGTTTGATCCCTTGGTCAGGATGATACCCTGGAGGAGGGCATGGTAACCCACTCCAGTAGTCTTGCCTGGAGAATCCCATGGATAGAGGAGCCTGGCAGGCTACAGTCCATGGGGTCGCAGAGTCGGACACAACTGAGCAACTAACACAACAACTCTGTAGGTTTTTAACCTTAGTGCAGTAGCCAACTCTGTTCTGTGAAGCTTTTCCCCATTCTCTTCCCCCACCTTGCCCTCCTCTCCTTTGTTGGGATACCATAGTGCTTGTATCAGATTGGACTCCCCTGGTTTAAGAAGGGTTCTCTGAATTCCATTAGCCTGCATTGTACCTGGTTGAACCATAAGAAACTCCTGTTCTTTTAGTCAATATCAGGAAGCTTGTATGGTTCAATCTACTGTATCCAGTTTATGTCAATACTTGTTATTCCTGTTTGGGCTTTGCTTTCAGAAATATTCATACCTTCCACCAGAATGCTTTAAAACAAGGGGCTCAGAATAATTTTCAGCTCTCAGAGATATTTTGCATCCTGTTCATTCTACATAGTCCATTTTTCTGGCCAAAAATGGATGTGAACTTCAGAAAAGTTCTCAGTGTATACTCCGCTTTCTTTCTGGCTATGAACAACTTTCCTGTCAAGTTTCTTCTGATTCACAAAATTCTTCTGGTTTGTCACAAACACCAGTGAGGATTTGAGGATGCTTAGAAAGTGATGCAATGGTAACTTCTAGAATTGTCATACTCATTTTCTCATGAAAAGAAAATGACAAAGTTTTGAACAAGGCAAAAGCAACGCATAGTCTATTTATAGTTTTTCAAGGTGAAAAAGAGATCAGACTGTCAACTGGAGAGTTTGTAAATATTTTGTCCAATGGCTATGATTTCCGTGACTCTGATACACAACTAGAGTGGCCCCTAAATTTAGAATGTCTTTTATATTCTGCCTGCCCACTTCCACCAACATTTTCAAATGCTCTTCTTAAGTAATAACCCCCCCAAATTATTCTGCCATTTCTATAATTGAATGATTTTGCTTTTGATTGAGTGATTGCACTTTTTAAATAAAACCCAATAATGTAGCTAATCACAGTTGTGCCCTTTTGTGCTGAATTGAATTTTGTTTGGGTATTAATTCTCTCTTGAACTGCTGAGGGAGAACAAGCCTGTCATGAAAGAACATTCGGCATCTTCCCCTCTGAATACACCTAAGCCATTTTTGAAAAATGTTTGCAGACCATCCTATGTGGACACATCATCACGTTTTCCTTTGTGGGTTAGTTACATCACATCCGTGTTTCTTTTTGCAAGTCTGAAATCTTAGGCTGCCATGCTTCTCAATCCTTCCACCATGAGACAATAAAGTTGTCTGGGGCCGGAATTCAAGGGACTGGCTAGTTGACTGTGGGCATGGTCTCCTAAGACAAGGCTGAAAGTGGAAAATGAGATGTACAAAATGAAAAATGTTGAAACAAGCTAAACTGGTTTTTAAAATCTTTTCTGGTTCAACTGGCCCGGAGGCATTGAATGTAGAAGTCTTCAGGGATTATCTCACATGAATGCATTAAAAGCTCAGGTTGTTAGAAGATTTTGATTCAGGATCTTATACCTTTTTTTGTTTTCAACAAACAGAGCAACAGACCTTCAAAACTTGGGAGAGGACTTTTTAGGAGATGGTGGCCTCCTCCTTGTCTTTATGTCTGCTTCTGAGATGTGTTCACCCCCAAACAACTAGCAGACTGTCTGAATCAGGAAACCCATCACCCTGTACTTATCGGTGGTCATGAATGTATTTAACTCAAGTTTCTAGAATTTTTTTTTAATTGAGGTACAACTGACATACAATATTATGTTAATTTTAGGTATACAGCATAGTGATTCAGTGTTTGCATACATGGCAAAATGCTCACCATGATATGTCTAGTTGCTGTCTGTCACCTTACAAAGTTAATACAATATTAATGACTGTATTTCCCATACTGTACATTACATCCCCACAAGTCACTCATTATTATAACTGAAAATGTTTACATCCTAATCTCCTTCACCCATTTCTCCCTCCTCCCCAAACCCTCTCCCCTCTGGAAGCCACCAGTCTTGTCTCTGTGAGTCTGGATTTTGCTTATTTGGTTTGGTTTGTTTGTTGGATTCCACATATAAGAGAAATCAGATGGTACAGTATCTGTCTTTCTCAGTCTGACTCACTTCACTTAGCGTCCATGGATGGACCTTGAGGGTGTTACACTGAATTTCTCTAAATCTTTTGAATAGGAGCAGTGAAGGTGAGCAGGTCAAACAAATGTTTAAAAATGGTGGAGAAATTAGTGATGTTTGGAACCATATAGCTTATAACTCTGATATATATGCTTAGATGGGTTGAGAACATTGGTTCAATAGTATCTGAGGATGCAAGGAGACTTGTGAGAGCAGTAGTCACAATCATTGTTTTTAAAATAGCCTTTCTGCTGAACAATTAGAACGTTCTTGAAAACAGTCTTTTGACTCCAAATGTGGGATTCTAAGGACTAAGGCTCCATACAGAAATAACCAGATCAAGAAGAAAAACCACTCTAGTTTGATTTTTTAACCAAGGAGTCAGCAAACTGTCAGCTAGATATACTTGTAGCATATTATGTTCCTTTTAAAATAAAGATGGATACTTTTTTATGAAATAGGTTTCAGCTGAAGTTTCTTACTATCTCATATGTTAGCTATAGATAAGGAAAAGGGTTCTGGGGCTGAATTGCTATACTGCTGTTGTTAAATCGGTGTTTAGGCCCTCCTCCTCCTTCTGTCCTTTTTCTCCCCTCTTTGATATGTTCAGGTCAATCTAGCTAGCTTGCTAGAGGTTGTGTGAAAGACACATTTTAAAAAATTGGAAGTGTGGTTGATTTACAGTGTTGTTAATAGTTTCAGGTGTATAGGACAGAGATTCAGAAGATATTCATATATGCATATCTGTCCTTTTTCTGATTCCTTTCCATTGTAGATACTTACAAGATATTGAGTATAGTTCCATGTGCTAGCAAGTAAGGCCTTGTTGTTTATCTATTTCATACATGGTAGTGTGTATAATCTCAAACTCCTAATTTACCCCTTCCCTCCCCTTTTGCCTTTGGTAACATTAAGTTTGCTTTCTTCCGTCAGTCCATGGGTCTCCTTTTGTACATGGTAACTGGTATCATTTTTGTTTGATTTTTACATTCCACATATAAGTGATGTCATATGGCATTTTGTCTTTTTCTGGAAAAACACATATTAAAGGAAGAAAAAGAAAACGGAGACCCCGGGCAAATCTTTTACCTGGATCCTAGGGTCTAGGGTCAAGGGTAAAGGAAATAAAACAAACTGATGCTGTGTCCAGGGGTCCCAGGGGAAGGTGAGAGTTCCCTTGTGGGAAGAAATGAGGCTTTCTGCAGAAACACACAGGGGCCGGCGGCGGAGCGCCGAGTCACGTGGTGGGAGGGGGCTCTCTTCTCTCTCACAGCCCCTGCTCTGATGTCACGAATCTATTCTTTCCTGGGAGAATTAATTAGCATTCGTCGGGTGCAGTTGGCGAGGAGGAAGGAGGGAGCTGGAGCGCGCGTGTAGGCAGGCGAGCCAGAGGCGCAGCGCGGTCTGTGGGGCGCGGGGGGTGCCCCCCCGGGAGCCGCATCGGGGACTTGGGCAGCGGCGAGCAGGGGTGGCGGTGTTATAACCGGGATCCTCCGTGACGTATGGCTGCCGGCCCCTTGGCAGCTGTCTTTCTGGACCAGTAGGCGGAGGGGGATTGACGCCGCCGGAGACTTTTGCATCTTGGAAGGGACTGTAATCTTCTGGAGTGAAGAACCGAAGCTCTCCATCACCCGGGTGTAAATAAGAGCCGGAGGGGAGAGCAAAAGAAAAGGAAGAGGAGGGGGAGACGTGGGTGTCGGGGGCGGGGGAGCGGGCAAAGCATTTTTGGTGGATGGTATGAAGCCAGCCATGGAAACTGCAGCGGAGGAGAATACTGAACAGAGCCGAGAAAGAAAAGGTACCCTGGGCTCTGAGAAGAGCCCGTGTAAAGCTTTTCACTGCGGGGGGAGTGGCTAGAAAGGGGCAGCTGGATTTGTGTCTCTGAAACTATCCGGATGGCCTGGTCTGGCTCTTAGGGTGGTTTTCTCCTAGAGGCTGGTGTTAAATGAATAGAGAGCAGCCTCTTTTGAGTGCATCACTCGTCCAAATCTTTCTCCCAAACGTGGTATTGCACGGAAGGAGGTCCACAATCTGTCACCTTGGGAAGCTGGGTTGGGGAAATTGTCTGTTTTAATTACTATAATGAGCCCTAACTGAGATCCTAGGCTCGGCAAGTTATATTCCGGGGACATGGAATGCATTGTCTGTTAGTAATGCAGAGGGGAAACGGGAGGGACACGCGTATCAAAATACGCTTTGGTTCTGCTGATGCTGTACTGATTTTGGACATGCTCTAATTTTTGTATTTAATACAATTTCTATTTCTGTGTATCAGACCCTAACTCTGATGTGTAATAACCATTTACAGTTGGAGCTTGAGAGAGAAAACATCAGCTCTGTGGGCTAGTACTGATGGAAGACGGTTGCGGGGTGGTGGTGGGGGGGGGGCGTGGGTGGGTGGGGAGGTTAGTCTTTTGCTGTTTCTGACTTGGAGATCTCCAACAGGAAAATCCACACAGGTCCTGTTCTTCAAAGGGCATCTGAGAACACATCCCAATCTTGACTTTTGCGAGAAGTCAGTGTTTTGCGGTAGGAAGATGGCAGAAAATAGAGGCTAACATTAATCTCTCTTTTCCTAGATAATGACTGGTTTAGGTTCACTACCTCACAGAATCAGCTCAGGCCCTGTGAGGTGAAGAGCATCTCACTGCATTGTAATTTCCTCCTTCACCCTAAGTTACTGTCCTAAAGGCACCAGAACACGTTCGGTACCTGCAGTGGCTCTTATAGCAAAAGCTCCCCATGCTAGGGTTGTTTCTCCTGACCCTGACATCCACTAATAGTCACTAAACAATAGTCAGTCTCCCGGATAGAGATACAGGTACATTTTACATAAGCCTATGTAGGTTGATCCATCTGAAATTCCTGATAGTCAACCATTTTGCATCTGCAAAAACAGCAATTTCGAGAATTTCACTGTGCTAGCATGCTTGGGTAGAACAGTCCTTGAATAACATTCTCCCCTAAACTGAGCAATTTCACTTTTTAAATTAATTGCTTTTCAAAGTATGATAAAATATGCAGAGAACAAAATGTGCCTTTTGAACCATTCTTAGATGGATAATTCGGTGGAATTAAGTACATAGCATTTAGATTTCTGCAATTGATAGTTGAGCTTAATTGCTGCGGCAAACCTACTGCCCCCCCCAAACAACAGCAAAAGCCAGCCCCCATATCCCCCTGCCTTTTCTTATATGTATACATTTGTTCATTTATATGAATGACCAAATAGCAGTAAGAGAAGCTTGCGGGAATATTTGTAAAGCTGAGGAACTGAGATAAAAGTTGAAAGATTGATTTCCATGACAAATAGAGACAAAGCTTGGGAGATGTAATCACGCAATAACAGCATTGTTGTGAAGAAGCCAATCACAGTTGTAGCAATCTTCCCCCAAATAGATGCTTAGAACACACTTTGTATTAATATGCAGCTGAAAGCACTTTTGGTCTCCACAGAAGCAAGAACAGGGCATAAAACCAATGTAGAATCCTTACTACCTAACTCTGGTTCTCACCATTGTTTATCTTCTGGAGTGCTATTAATTCATATCCATTAAATATTTATTATTTAATACCAAAAATCTACAGCTGCTACTCCATCCCTGGCAGTCTGTATATGAAAACTCATTAGTGAGGGTTCCAGAGACAAAATTAGAAGCAAAAGATAATTTCTGGAGGAACTTTAAAAATTACCAAAATGGATAAACACTAGCTGTTGAGTAGTCCAGATGTCCCAAGTTACTGCAAGACACGGTCACACGTATAGCTTATACTCGAGTAAGAACATGGGCCCGGGATTGGATTTTGAGCACAGCAACAGGGGTCGCGCTTGCCCTTAACCCACCAGGAGTGTTGATCTGGACGGCAGCCTGCCTGCTGAGCTTGGTTTAAATGAACAAGTTCATCTGCCAGCCAGGCAGGGTCAAAGCTTCCACGAGTGTGTCTTTGTAGTGTGCCCAGTTTGCTCTCCCATCGTAGTCCAAGGCACATACAGAGGCATAAAATGATAAACATGTTTGGACATGCTCGCCACTCCAGGATTCCTTCAGACTTAATTTTAAATTTATAAAATCAGTGTTCACTTAAATTAATATTTACAAGTTTGACACAGAGAATGCATTATATAATTCTTGAGCAGGTGGATCTGGGGGGATGGGGTGGTTTCCTTTAAGCCTGTCACCAAAGGATTTATTTTAGTAAATTGAATCCTCTACATTTTGTCACTTCCCACAGAGCGTTTTATGCACATGTATTTTTCCCCCTCTATTCTTCCTTTCCCAGTTGTTTTCATTGTCGGTGGTACGGGCGATACTTATCTGAATTTGGAGTATTATTGCCCAGTGGCTAAAACCCAGTAGCTTGTGGATTAATGGCTTTAGATAATTATTAATAATGTTTACTAAGAATACAAGTTATTATAAACTGATCTCAGCTTTTCCAGACAGTCTCACTTCTCAGAGTTTTAGCAGGACAAAGAAAGCTGTTTCTTTAAACTCAATCAGAATGACTTTGTTCCTGTTGTAAACAAAGATAATCCAAGTCCTTAAAAAAAAAAAAAAAAAAAGCGTATGTGTTTTGAAACAGTCTCCTAGCTTTTGTCATGGAACCCTACTGGATGCTTAAAATTCACAAGAAGTAATTTAGCCTTTATTCAGGAATTTTTACAGAAAGCAAGAGGTTTTCTCAGAAGGATGTAAACAAAAAAAGCCAAATTATTACCAATGACAGTTTTTAAATCGGAAGCATTAAATTAAATCAAAGTGTTGGGGATTCAGTAAGCAGATTCACTGAAATAGAATAAGTGGAGGAAATGAAGACAGAATAAAAGCAACTAGATCATGAGACTCGATAATAAAGAGATGAGAGTGAGGTTTCTATTTATTTCTGTGGAGTATTACTTGATGTCAATTCATTTGTGAAAAACCAATGCATCTAGACTCACTGGGAGGGTGTAATCTAGGCGCAGAAAAAACAATGGAATCACTTGCTCTATTGGATGGGAAAAAAACCCTAAGTATCTGTTAGGAAAATTATTTTTATTACATGTAGGAAATTGGAGTCTACTGAAGCAATTGTAGTCAGGCTAGTTAAGCTCCTGTGAATCATTGCTCAACTACATTTCAGAACTCCAGGTGTCAAATTAAATTTCTAAGCACATAAAAAGAAAAATGTAGAAAATCAGGAATAATGTGTAATTTAAAATGAATTGCAGGCCATAGTCAACATAAGAAATGAATGTGAATGGTTGATATAATTAGAAAATGAACACATCCATTTAAATCTTTTTAATCAAATAGGTATAATTTCTTAGGTTTTTATTTTTTTTTAAAAAATTGAGTGAAAGACGTGCACTTCTGGCCAAAAAAAAATTTATTTGTATTGTTTTTGTTTAGGAAGGAAAGCACTTCTCTAGAATATCTGACCTGTAGGCTAAAAACCCAGAGGGACACATTTAGCACATTACACTCATCCTGGTGATCTGGGAGTTATTTGATGTTGAGATTTTTATTGACATTTTCTGACTTGATTACGTACATATGATACGGAGAAAGTTGTAGATGCAGTTTTTTCCTATAAGGATCTTCCAAGGAGGACATTTGAAGGGAGTGTATCTGGGGATGAGACTGTAGAGAAAAGCAGGGCCGGCCAGACGGTGCTGGACATATGTGGCAGGTATGATACAGCTTGCTTTTATTTTTTTTAGAAAATTTAAATGTGGAGAAGATCTCAGCAAGCCAGTTGGTACCTCTCTTCCTTTGATACGATCATTTCCTGTCAAAGATTTGGCCTTGCTCATTCATTAGACAAAGAATTTGGACTCCTTTCTGGAGACGGAGATTTACCTTCCTTGGAAGTGAGCGGAAATCCTGAATTCCGATTGTAATGTTAAAAAACATCGTCTCTCCCTGTTATCTGGGAGTACATGCCAATGTAAACAGTCTTCATAACATGACTTATTAGCTTCGCTGTATCTGGGAACCCATGACGTAACCAGTGTCCCCATGACATACGTTTCCCCTCACTGGGGCTGGTGATCAATCGGCCTGTTCTGAGATACTCCCTTGCTTGTTTCTCCTTGAGACCCAGTGTCCGTCCATGTGAGATGGTTGGCCAGGGATAGGATGGCTGTGGGGTGGATGGAGGAAGAAGGTGGCTTTTAAGAGCGGGAAGCCAGACTCCCACCTTCACAAATGTACCTGGTTGTGCATCCTTTGGTTCATTTCTTTATTCATTTAATAATGCTCATCTCGGAAGCATCACCCTTCTTCTGCCCTGTCAGCTCCTGTCATAGGAGCAGAAGGTGCCAACTCATCATAGGAACCATTCTGTAGAGTATAATCGTGCTTTTTACAGTACTCTTGCTGATTGGTGGCAGATTAAATCTCAGAGGATGATGTCCAAGAGGAGAATTTTGATCCTTGGCCAGCCCAGAGAAAGTATAATAGAGAAAATAAAATATTTTCCTATTTTGTAGACTCATTTGATGAATTGCATTAATTTTTTTTTTTTTTTTGTATTTCACGCCTGACTGACTGTCTTTGAGATCAGGGATCAGTGCACTTGATCTGTAATGGGCCCGAGAGTAAATATTTAGGCCCAGTGGGCCATGTAGTGTTGTAACTACTCAACGCTTCCAGGTAGTGTGAAACAGCCACAGATAGTGGATAAGCGCATAGGTGTGGCTGTGTTGCAGTAAAACTTCATTTGCAAAACCAGGTGGCCATCACTGGCTGACCCCTTCTATATCCTGTAGTGTTGTTAGAGCGTCCTTTAATATTTTAAACTCTGCTTGAGAATGGAGGATGACAGACATAGCTTTCAGAGACCTGGCCCACTGAGTATGGTTTATTTATTTATTTTTATTTAGGAAGCTTAATCTTTGTTATTTAGTTGCTTCCAGTGATAATTTCCTAGATGGCAGAAAGCACACCAGCCTGCAGTTTAGTTATATAGCCTCATCCCTAAATCGCAGCATCTGAGTCAATGGGGGGAAAGTGTCCACAGCATTATTTTTATTTTCTTTCGTCAACCCCCCCCCCCATCGTTTGTGTCGTGCCCATCTTTGGCGATGACCACTCAGTTCTCTGTCTCACCTCAGCCTCAACCATAAATAGTATGCAGTTGGCCAAGAAGTTCGTTGGGATTTTTCGGTTCCCTCTTATGGAAAAACGCAATCAAACTTCTTGACCAAGACCATTTCCGAGATGTCATAGTATTCTGTGCTTCCTCGAGAATATCCAGAGGTCTCCTGCCCATGTCTCCCTCCTACTCTCTAAGGGGAGCATTTGCAGTCTTCCCACTGAAGAGCAGAAGCTGAAATCTTCCTGCATCTGAATGTTTTCCCCACTTCTTGGCAGTTGGCAGTCCAGAAAGGATGCCATTTTAAAACACTCCCCAAGCTGAGGTGTCCCCTCATGATCACGTGACTCCTTTTTAGATTTTGGGCCCCTGTTCTTTTAAACAAAACATATCCTATGTTCTTTAAAATTTTATAATTTGATGCTTACTGTCTTTAAGTTTGGCTCAGAGATACAAAATAGAGGGTTTTCTTTCCCTCCATATGGAAAGATGAATTGTTGTCCAGAGGCCTTGTCACGCACTTACTGACCCTGTCTCCACACCTACAGGAGGAGGAAGAATGCTGAACTGAGTGTCTTGGGCATAGCCACCAGGCTTTACTCAGAAAACACGTTAGCGTTGGGCAGTGCATGGTTTTTCACTGTCATTGCCAAGCAGCTTGTGCCCATATGAGGGGATGAGGGCAGAGAAGGGATGGGCTGTTGACAGACATTTCCTGAATTGCCTACCCTGCCTTGGGTGAGGTTAGTGTGGTTGGGGGTCGGGGTAAGGGTGGGGACCTGGAGACCCGTTGCTTGATCCACAAGGTCCCAGGATATTCTCTTGCATGCAGCCAACTATTTATCTGGCAGACATAGATTGGGCACCTGCTGTGTATTGGACTTGGAGAGAGAAATTTTTTGAAAGGAGGGTGAAAACTTTTCAGATAGAAGTGATTGAGCTACAGAGGGCTTATAGCCACTTTAACCAGGAGTATGACTTGGTCTCCTGGTTCTTTCCATTGGCCCCAGTGGGTTGCCCTGCTTTTGGAGAATATAGCACAACCCACGGTGTGAGAGAAACTCCCCTGAAGAGTAAACCAAAACTCTAAATGCAGGAAAGGCTGAGAGTTCAGAACTTTTAAGAACCCTGAAATAGCATCAGGAGCTTGGGATCTGAAACACGTCTTGATGCACAGAAGCACAGTTTACCTCCAGACAGACCTCAGTAAAAGAGTAGAGACAGTGACAGCACAGGCCACAGTTGGATAACCTGCCCTCTGGAGTCATATCACCCACATTTACGCACAGGCTCCTCCCTCCAGCTGTGTGGTCATGGGCAAATAACTTAACTCTCAGTTGCCCCTAGGTTCTTCATTTGTAAAGCTAGAGTAGTAAGAGTACCTCCTTCATAGGATGGTTGTGACAAATACCTTGATCTCAAATGATTGAGGTCATGGTAACAGTGAGACTGTTTTTAATCTTATGTATTGGCATATCCCAAATGTTCTAAGCTGTGATTGCTTAGGAAGGTATCTGATTTAAACCTAATGCATGTGTAGAGGCCATCTAAAATTCACAGCTAAGGCAGACCCATCTCCTCTGACCCTAAACAGGGTCCTGAAATAAATTGCTTGAGGAAATCAGATCCCTGTGATTCCAGGTGGGAGACTTTGAAGTGTGTCCAATATTCTATTGGAGATCAAAGAAGCCCAACTAAAGAAATTGTGGACTGACTGGCATAACAACCATGGACTGAGCAAAAATTCTTTTTGAAAGGACTGTCTTGAAACTTAGGACTCAAACTTTGGAAAGACTAAAGTGATTGGTAGAATCAGAACATGTGACATTCCTTAAAAATGTATTGACTTAAATAGTTTTGCCTGTGTTACACATAGTTTTTTTAAAAAAAACTTTAACACTTTGCATTAAAAAAAACTTCCTGAGGGAACAGGTGTAACACGCTTTGTGTGGTGCCCAGCACGTTGTAGCACACATCTCCATTTAACAACAGAACCAGCGGCAGTAAAAATACTTTCATTGTGCAGTTCTGATCTTGTCCTCACATCCTTTTCCCCCCCTCTCAAATGCCTTTAACTCTCTTTAATGTCTCTAAAAAACATTACTTTATCATGAAACCAAAGAGATTTGCCCTAAAACACCACCTAGAACCGTAGGTCTCCACTTCCCAAGTGGAAATACCACGAGAGTTTTCAGAGACTGTGGAGAGCAGAGTCGGGTTTCATAATGGCTGGGGAGGTGTTCAGTGGATCTGCTCGGGGCATTTGCTCTTTTACCTTACCATGTGATGGTTTGCCTAGTCCTTATCCTCAGTGGTCTAAGATGCTCGATGGGGCATTATAATGTGCTCTTCTGATGGAATAATTCCCCCACATCAATGTCAGCACCATTTGTTTAATCCTTAAATATTTGTGGCACCCCGGAAGCCATAACCCATCATTAGGTTTGATAGGATTCTCAGCTAGAAACTGGCCACAGCGACCTTATGGTCTCTTGGGATTTCAGGGTTGTAATTCAGCTAACAGTTACCAGCATCTGATTCTGTGTCAGGCAAGTTGGTAGATAGTTTTCTGTCCGGTTCCCTA
Source organism: Bos indicus (assembly GCF_029378745.1). Classification (NCBI taxonomy): domain Eukaryota; kingdom Metazoa; phylum Chordata; class Mammalia; order Artiodactyla; family Bovidae; genus Bos; species Bos indicus. The sequence continues at coordinate 139,685,414 of NC_091789.1, forward strand.
AGAAGTATGAGATATAGTCAGATTACTAGTTGGGACCTACTTGAGTCCCCAGGAGGCCACTTGTCACCTTGTGTGTGAGGAAGCCCTGCTTCAAGCCCAATGCCCACAGCCCTTTCTCTGTCAAGACACTGGGAGATAATTGGAACAAGATTGAATGTGGAAAATTCTAGACTCTGATGTCCTGAGCTTAGATGAGATGACAGAGAATACTGCTGATGTCATTGGGAAAACAGGAGTGTCACCTAAGATTCAGCAGACCATGGGGTTATTGGCTGGAACTAGCTACCATTAGAGCAAGCCTGGGTTCACCTTCACTTATGTAGCTACAATGATGATTGTGCTCTGTGGGTCTGAAAGGGAACTGAACAGAAAGAAAAAATACAATGGTGAGAAGCCAGCTTTTCCTTATCAACAGTATCTGCCCAAAATGAGCATTTGGAGGGGTAAGGAGGATTGGGAGGAGATGGAGAAAATAGAGAAGGAAAATACTGGTGATTTTTTTTTTTGTCAACTTAAATTCAAAAATGGAGGAGGAGATGCTAACGTTCTCAGCATATCATGCCGAGTTGATAAGATGGTACTGCAAGGTTGCAGTTCAATAGCGTTTTTTGTGTATTCGTCGTTTCCTTTAATTATATGGTAAAAGAATACATTAAAATGCTGATGTAGAATCTTTGCTGGAGATAGAGACACTGACTCTTTGCCACCTGAAATTGGCAGTGAACAGCAGAGCTGAAATGGAAATTGGCAGGTACCACTGGATGTACCCAGGCTCAAAGAACCACCAGTACCGTCCCGTGCCAACCCTGGGGGACAGGGCTAACCCCTTGAGCAGTCCAGGTAAATACAGCCTCGGGGTGCATTCGCATAGCAACTCAACTGTTATCTTTAATATGATTTGTGATAGCTCTTTTGGTTTGGTGCTGTTTTCTGTTTTGCTTGATGCATTCATTTGTTCACAGGGGCTGGGGTGGAAGTGGCCCTTTAAACATTGTTTTCATCATCTTTCTTTTTCTCTCTTCCTCTCCATTCCACCCCATCTTTCCCCTCTTTCTTCTCCCTCCTCCCTATTTTCTCCCCCTCACCTCTTCTTCTCAAAGGGAGCAAGGTGCAATGAGATGTGCCTTGGAGTTAAGCATGAAATGTCTAATATTTGAACCACCAGTGGGGTGGGGCAGTCATATGTGCCCATCATGGGACCAAGAACTGAACTGGGACATTTGAGGAGCCTGGGCTCTGAGAGTGCTGTCAGTGGCCCCAAACATCTCTCTGGCCACATGGCTCTTCAGTCCTCTGATTTATTAACATCAGTCTGTTACCTTTGAGAAGGAAAACTCAAAGCCCATGAAATGAGGATCATATACTTGGGTACTTGACCCCATCAGGTAGGTCCATGGGGTCCGATCTCTAGTCTCCTTGCTCAGAGGAACACTGGCCTCTCAAAACATCTAAGTGCTGGGTCTGAGTAAACTGTGCATCAGCCCGTCTGGGGACCTGGAAGGGGAGAAACCTGAGCGATATGCACACCCACCCTCCACATCCCTGAAGTCCACACAGAGCTAAGATTCAGTGGTTTTAAATTACTTAAAATGGGAATACAAAGGGATGGTGGTGGGTCAGAGAAACACTCCAGGCTTCAAGTTATTGCTGGAATTCTGTGTGAACCCATAGCATTGTTCATCCGAAATGTCTTCTTACTTCTGCAAGAATAAATCAGAAATGACAGCATAGAACCGAAAAGTCTAGAAAGAGCAATCTAGAGGTACAATGTAAGACCTACACTGAGTTACAAAGTCATAGCACCTGTCATTCACTTAATAATTAAAACTTTTTTCCTTTAAAACCTGAATTGTGGCTTCAGGTTAATTAACATGAAATCTGTGTTTGGATTTAGTTCTATGCGTTGAGTGACATATTCCTTCACTCCATCTCTGGCCACTAGGCGCCAGCTCTGTGTGCCTGTGTAGTGCCGGCTCGAAGAGGTGAGCAAGAAATGCCACCAGACATTTGTTCTCTTGGAGCCTTTGAAGGATGGAAGGTTCTAGAAGCTTGATTTCTTTAAAATTGCCATTAGGCGTGATGTATCCATACAGTGGAATACTGTGTGGCGGTGAGAAGGAATGAAGGACGCATACTGCAACACAGATGGGTCTCAGAAACAGGATGCTGAGTCAAAGATGACACATGAGAGCAAATACTGCAGGGTTCCACTGACATGAAATGGCAAATCCAGAGAGACAGAAAATAGCTGAGTGAGTGCCGGAGGCTGGGGGAGGCAGCGCTGGGGAGTGACTGCTGAGGGTACAAGGATCCTTTATGGAGTGATGGAGATGTTTTCAAATTAGATTGTGGTGATGGTTACACCATGCTGTAAATTGACTCAAAACCACACTGGTCCGTACACTTAAAAAGGTGAATTTTCTATGTAAACTTAGCTCAAAAGCCTCCCCCGCTCCCCGCCCTGAAAAGGAAAATATGTATAATTGAATGGCAGAGAGGGAAAGAGAACGGGCAGTACTTGTTAACATGACAAGAAGGTCTCCACATTATCTGTAACGGCTGGGCTAAATTCTTAATTTAGTTAAGAATTCAGAAGAGTTGGGGCTTTTGAAAAGTGATGTGGTGCACATACCGTATGCACTTGCCGTGTCCCCAGCAAGGTCCAGGTGCGCCCCTCAAGTCCAACACATGGATCTTTCTGGAGCACTGAACTTAGGTCAGGGACATCTGCGAACAGCATCTGGGCCATTCAAGGTCAGTTCTGGATATCAAGGGAATTCAGAGCAGAATGGGTTTCACTGCCAGATGAACTCCACTCCCACCCCACCCCCAAAAAGAAACCAACCTTAGTTTTCAGAGGTTCGAGAATTCTGGAGTGGTATGATGAGAAACTGTAGAACTCTAATAGTTAATCACATGGCTGGTGATGTTTCAGCTGAGAATTCCAGGATCAAGCAGGTTCTTGTCAGAGGGGGAGAAAGAAAATCCCCAGAGGGAGGGACTGAACCTAGCCATGGTGTCACCTTCCCAGTGGCCCAGAGATTTTGCTGTCTCCTCAGTCAGCGCAGTTGCCATTCTGTGCTTAGATCCCAAACCAGATGGTGTGAGGGAAAAAATAGACGATTCCATATGGCTCTTGTGTCTTTTATTTTCCCCGTTTGCAGAGTTCTCAGTTTCTTTCCAGTGGGGGACAGACAGTGGGAAGAGGTTTTGGTCCACGCCGACGGGGAGATCTTTACCAAAGGAAAATGCAGGCACTGTGGCAGAGACCTCCTCCCCCAAACTGCTTACTCCCCGTGAGGGACGTCAAGGTGCTCCCAGTTTCCTTTGCCTCAGTCGTTTCCCATCTTCCTTTTTGGGTGAAACTTCTCTGTGGAGTTACATTTTTAGCACTTGGATAGTGAATCCTTCACCATCTGTACTGCTTTCTTCTTTCTGAATTAACTTCTTTGACCAGGTGGCATCCACATCTTCTTTGGGCCTCCAGGAAATCAAGGGGCGGGTGGCCACAAGGGCCACCTCAGGTGACACTGCCTTGGGGACCTAGGCCTGAGGCAGTGGCACTTGGGAAATAAGGAGCCCTTTGGGCTTCAGTTGTGTTCGATGGAATATTGTGCTTAGCGTGTAGGGTGTGGTTCAGGCTACTGCAGTTGTCACAAGGGCTTCAGTCAGTGTCATCAGAGAGAATTCAGATCCTCTCTTCCACGTGCGGTCCATGGGCCAGCAGGATCAGCATCCCCTAGAAGCTTGTTACAAATGCAGAGTCTCAGGCCACCCCGAGGCCTGCTGAATCCAAGTCTGCATTTTCAGAACTTTCCAGATGATTCCTGGGCATAATGCAGTTCGAGAAGCACTAATTGAGAGCAAGGTCCAAAAGCAAGAAGGGAGAAGACAGAAGGAATTGAAGAGGTGGATTTACCCTCAAAAGTCTGAGAAATCGCTGTGTTTTCCATTGTCCTTTCTGTCCCTCTTTATGGGGAGGCAGGTGTAAGAATTGCCAGTCATTAATGCACTGAGTCCTGGTTAGTTTGAAAGGCCGGTGACCTTGGATTCTCTTAGCCACTTGTCTGAAAATGTGCCTCCTCTTATTTCTTTGTTTAAAATCGTGGTGAATGAGAATGGGGGATGGGGCAGTGAAAATGGGTCCAGCTTGTCTCCTTCTGGAGAAAGCGAGGAGAAAGCAGTTGATAGGAGTTGGGAGAAGTTCTCAAATGCCCCTCATGATCTTGAATATAATACAGTGACATGTAAGATGCTGTCACCTAATACAGCTGTAAGCTAAAAGACCAAGAATGACTATTCAGACACTGGTAAATCTGTGTAGTTCCGCATTCAGTCTACCAGGTAAGGAGTACAAAAACCACTCCCTTCAGCAGTTGCCAGTTCCCCTCCTGTTGTTGTCGTGGATGAGTCACTAAGTCATGTCCAAGTCTTTTGCGACCCTATGAACTGTAGCCCTCCAGGCTCCTCTGTCCATGGGATTTCCCAGGCAAGAATACTGGAGTGGGTTGCCATGCCCTCCTTCAGGGGATCTTCCAGACCCAGGGATCGAACCCACATCTCCTGCATTGGCAGGCCGGTTCTTTACCACTGAGCCAGCAGGGAAGCCCTTTCTGGCCAGCTCACAAATCCTAATGGCTCTAATGCTTGGACTCAGATGTTTTAGATAATTCCAGAAGTCCAAAGAGATCACCCTCTCACATACGGATTAGAACTAAAGGTGTGGGGAGAGCATGAGGAATGTTGGTATTTGGCTGAGTGTTGAGCAGGAAGCCCCCGTGTTGGGATTTCCATGGCCAAGATTCCCGGGCAGCCATGGAAATCCCAACACAATGGAAATCCCAACACAGGGGCTTCCTGCTCAACACTCGGCCAAATACTAACATTCCTGCTTGCTCAGTACTGTGCATCAGGTCCCACTGTGGGCTCCTCCTATCTGCCCAGGTGGGACCTGAGAAGGCAGGCCCCTTGAGATCCCTAGCCTTTCTCCCTCTGGCCCCCTAGCCTGGGACTTCTCTGCCATGGATCCACTCTATAGAGTGACACCTGAGATGTGAGAGTCCTGGGAAATGCTGTTGGATTTGGTGTTACACTGTCTTGTCACACTGTCCTAACCTATAGTTGTAAGGCAACTATGTTTGAGGCCTTTTCTGAAAACACTTGAACTGTATTTCAAGGTGGGGAGCCTGTAATCTCTCTGTGTGCATCTTTGGTCTCTGTTGCTGGTCATGTGTGGACTATAGCCCGGGGTCTGATGGTGTCGTGTGAGTTTTCGGGCAGGGCAACTGATCCCCGGAGTCTGGCTGGAGAAGCATTCTCGGTTTACACAACCATGGCCAGGGGAAGCACCCAGCATGTGTGTCTGATGGCTGCCACTGACTGAAGGTGTTTCAGGTTACCTGGAGGTGAACAATGGACTCAGTACAAGCATGTTCTAGCCCGGGTTCATGCCATAATGTTTCTGAGTTTTTAAAGAGTTCTTTGCATTTTGTTTTCTGCTGTGGATTATTTATTCTATTTTCAAATTACCTGCAGTTTTCACCCCAAAATGTGCCAGTATAGGGCAGGTAACTATTTTATAACTTATTTACCAAAGGCTATTATGTCAGTCATATACATAGTTTTTCATTTACAAATGTTCAACTTTTTATCAGCTATACTGTTGGTATATGCTTAGCACTCAATTATCTAGCAGTGGCTGCCACTGTGTCTGTGACATACAGAACTCCCTTTGCCTTTCAGTCTTGTGTCTATTCCTCAGCTCAGAGCAGACAAAGAAAGAAGAGATGAAAAGCAGATCGGTCAGAACTGAGTGTCTATCTGGGGCTTTCTCTCAGGTACAGCATCTGGTTTTAGAGAAACTGACTTGGATTATTCAAAGCAGCAATTTATAGTCTCTTAGAAACAGTGACATCTTATCTTCATTACCTTTATAATACCACCCCCCCCCGTGTTGTATGTTTTCAGTTTGAGTTAATTAAAATTAATTTTGTCTTGAACTCTTTTGCCTGCCCCCCTGCCCCAGAGAGCTAACTGGAGACATTGGGAAGCAGCTCAAGTCTGCTTTTAGAGGTTAGTCTTCCCACCTCCCCAAGCTGTGTCCTTTTGTGGGTCCCTGTTCACTCACAAATAGGCCACACATACACCCATACCCGTGTGTTTCTAGATCTGTCAAAAGCTTTTGTGAAACGGCTTGTGCACCGGGAAGCAGAAAGCTCTGGAGGTCTGAGTCATCTAGGTATGGTGAGACTTTCTCTGAAGAGCAGCCTGTGTTTTCTCTAGGAACTTCCAGAGTCAGTGCTTTCACCCCAAGGAGTAACTCTAGTGGTGAAATGTCAGGCCAGTAGGAGCAAAACAGGTCTTTTCTGTGGTCTTAAGACAACCCTGTTCATGGTCATGTGCTCTTTCCCAGTGGTGATAGATGGAGATTCTGGAGATCTATGAGGACTTGGCTTAAACCAGGCTGATGATCACAACTGTGTTTCACCACACAAAAATCGCAACTGAGTTTTTGTGAATAAAGTTTTATTAGAACCAGCTATGGTCATTCATTTACAGATTGTCTGTGGCTGCTTTCCTACAAAAACAGCAAAATTGAGTAGTTTCAGCCATATGCTCTGCAAAGCCAAAGAGAATTATTATCTGGCCCTTTCCATTAAAAAAAAAAAAAAAGCCAAGCCCTGACTTAGAGTGATTGTATTCTTAGCACTCATTATAAATCCAGTCACTTATGGTAGGCAAGACCTAAACATTTTGCTAGTCACTCAGTTTCCTAAAATCTCCACCCAAGATCCCTCACCTTCTTCTCTCCAGGCTCCAGAATCCTTGCTCCCTGGGGTACTGGTTGTTCACAGGCTTTAGGCTAAAGCTCAGTCTTTCTTCAGAGGGTCCCTTGACTCTTTCTGGAAGCTCAGGCCCTTTGGCCTCTTACAAGCCCTTTTCTGAGTGTTCCCACAAGAAACCAAGTCCTGTTAAATAGACACCATGGGCTGTTTTCATCAATTACTCCATTTGTTGTACTTTAGCGAGTTTTATTTTCTGTGTTAAGTAAAAGAATCACCAAGGATGCTGGTTAAACGTTCAGATTGCCAGATTCCCCCTTTGGGGTGGGCCCCAGGAATTTGATTTGTTTTAATAAGCTCCCCAGGCAATTCAGAGCCACACTGAAGTCTGACCACCACTACTATATATGTGGAGGATCAAAATCTTAATGGAGAAAATAGTTCCTCATGATAACATCTTTGGTAAAGTATTGTTTCAGGTCAAAATACCTTTCTGAAGGGCAACATAAACTTGAAATTGAAAGGCAACTTGTATACATGTTTTCTATCAAGATGCCCAAAGCCAAATCACCACATCCCTAGCAGAGAGTAAATTTGAAGCAAACTTCTCTTGATGTTTTAAGATTGTCATTGCATCTTTGTGTCACTGCATTTTTTAAAAAAAATGCTTTAAAGATTCTATTGTAGAGCTGCAGGCATATACCAGAGCTGAAGCTGTGTATTAGTTATCTACTGTTGCATGACAGATTAATCTTACACTCGATAGTCAGAAACAACAACATATATCATCTCAATTTCTGTAGGTCAGGAGTCTGGACTCTGCTTAGCTGTCTCTGGGTCTCTAACAAGGCTGTGACTGAAAGCATTGGCCAGGGCTGTAGTTTCATCTGAAGGCTCAACCATAGAAGAATCCACTGCCTAGATCACTTTTTGTGGTTGTTGTCAGGACTCAGTTCCTCAAAGGCTGTGGAACTGAGGGCCTCGGCTACTCACTAGCTCTTGGCCCAAGACCTCCCTTGATTCTTTGCCATGTGGGCTTTCCCATATCTCCCTCATGACGTGGCGGCTGACTTCATCAGAGAGAGTGGGTGATAGAGTGTGCCAGCAATAGAGAGAGTGCTAGGAAGATGGAAGTCAGTTTTTTGAAACCTAATCAGGGAAGCTAGTCAGTAGGTTTAGCCCATACTTTGGGGGAGGGTATGAATATCAGGAGGTGAGGACCATTGGGGGTATCTTAGAAGGCTACCTGCTGCAAGCCATATAAATGTTTCAAAATGGAAATGCATCACGTGTCCCCTTAAAGCACTGGCTTCTCTGCTTAATGACAGTAGCCCCTACACTTTCCTGTCACCAAGTAGCCCATAGGTTCTGTAGCTGTAGGATATCTCCCTCCCCCACCACCAGCCCACCCCACCCAGCTCGATGTGGTTGTTAAGGCTCCTGACTTTTGCTGCCAATCCTTAGTTTCCAAAAGGGATTTATAACCTTTTACCATTACTAGCATCTTTTGTAAAAATTGAACTTAAGAAGCATATCTTGAAAGGAAAAGGAAAAGAAAAAGGTCATTTTTAAAAACTTTTTTTGAGTTACAGTTGATATGCACAACGTGCATACATGTAAAGTGACCTGTTGGATCAGCTTTGACATACATACGTGCCCATGAAACGAGCAAAAAATTGACATGTCTGCCAATCCCCCAGGTCCCTTTGTAAGCCCTTTCTTTCCACACAACTACTGATTCGCCCTCTGTCTCTGGGTGAGTTGATATTTTCTGGAGTGGCCCCTAAGAAAATTCGTTCACATATATTCTCTCTTGTTTTCTCACCGAGCCATGCCTGTAAAATGCTGTGTGACTTTGCTTCACAGCTCCAAGCTTTGTCTGGTTTTTACCCTTCCTGCCTTCATTGAATACACCCTGCGCCCTTTGAATAAAACTCAAAAAGACGCATTCTGCTACCACCCACAGTGGAAGAGTTTAGTTTGCACCCACTGCAGTTCAGCCTACACGCTAGCACCAGATTAATCTCTTAAAAGCACACCTCAGATCATGTCACTCGCCTGTTCACAAACCTTCCCTCTCTCCTTACTGCCTACAAAATGAAGCACCCAGGGCTGCAGGCTGGCTCAGAGACCTCCCCACAGGAGGGCCTTGCCTGCCTCTCCAGCTTGTCTCCTGACACTGTCCCAATGCCCTTGACAAACTCCACCACACACGCCCTCAACTTTCCCTACTGGCGCCTAACCACATCAGTCCTGTTCTTCACTCATGCCTGTCAATCTCTCCTAACCACAGGATCCTTCTGTTCTTAAAGGCCTGTCTACACCACTGCCACCCACACGCCCCTTCCTAAGCTCCCCACACTAAGCCAAGGAGATGCCTCTACCTCCTTCCCCATGTCCCTGAGTCACCTCGCTCTTCATTCTACTTGAATATTTCTGCTGTGTTTGTGTCCCTCACCCCACTCCAAACTGTCAAGTCCAGGAGGGCAAACCAAATCCCTGCAGCTCCCAGTATGGTGCCTTGCACATAGCAGCAATTCAATAGACACTCACTGAACTCAGTGCAATCTAGCAACACATAGACACTGAAACCTAGATGGTCAAGGAGGTTGAGTGATGCTAAAGCTTAATATTGCAGGGGCACCTCAAATTTCCTGAACACCCTGCAGGAAATCTCTGTGCTCTTAAAACCTCTGTCATTTAGATTTAGAGCTAGCTTTCCAAAGAGTCTAACACAACTGAGCAAGCACACACTCATCCCCAGCTTGCCTAGATTTCCCTGGTTCTTCTCTCCCCACTTCACTAGGCTTAGAGCACACATATGGTCTTTAGGAAAAACCTAAGCCAGTCCCCACAGAAGGTGAAGGACGGGACTAACAAGATCTCTGTCTTAACTTTATTTGCTCTCACCATGTGAACATAGCTTTCCTTTTCTGTGCTTGCTTATCTCCTACTCCAAGCCATATTGCACATGTGAGAGGCTCATCAATTGTGAGATGTTGCACAACATGTCACAAAAATGAAAAGTTTTGATTTCACAGATTTTAGGACCAGATTTGAGAAGGATATCCCCCCCCAAAAAAACAGTTCTCTTTATATCATTAAAAATAGTTTCAGTGTTCTTGGCATTATACAGTTGGACTTGTACATTAATGACTCTAAGAAGGTCTTAAGAGAACTAGGAAGCAAGCTATCATTTGGGTGTTTTCTTAGGTCTTTAGCAGGAAGCTCCCGTGTCCACTGACTTCATGATACCTTCTTAATGGTACATACCAGTAGTTTACGGACTTTGGGGTGTAAAGTCCCTTTACTCTCTTAAAAATAATTGAAGGCCCTGAAAGCTTTTGCTCATGTGGGTTATATCTCTAGGTATTTTTTGTATTAGAAATTATAACTAAGATATTACTTAAGTAATGTTTTCATCATAGAAGTTAAAAGTTATATAATTTATTTTTATATTGTCTTTATTAGTATTTGACCTCAGAAATAGATTATATTCTATCCTTTAAAAAATAATGAACTTATTTAAAATGTTACTAATAAATCCATAACCCGGTAACAAAAATAATGTTTGAGAAAGATAACTCTTCCCAAACAAGGCAAAGCTTGAGTGAGAAGAGCAGCACTGTTTTACATTTTATCAGATCTCTGTAATATCTGGCTTAATATTCAACAGCTGTTATCTTTACATCTGCCTCTGCCCTCACTCACAGGCATCTTGGAGCATCTAGTTTTTGCTGAAGTGTATGAAGAAAACTCAGTCTCTCACAGATAGGTGGTTGGAGAAGGGAGGAATGTTTTAATGGCCTTTTCATGTTTTTGTGGAACTCTTCCTTGATAATGCACCAAAATCCAGCAAGTGGTTGATTGATAATGTGGAATAAAGATTATTGATAATGTGGAATCTGAAACTGTATTAGTGAACTTTTTCTACTCCGTTCCATTAAAATCTATTGCTCTCCCTTGCAGTCTGATCGGTCTGTATTAGAGAATGATTTTGTAACATCCTTCATTGGTCACTTGGAAAATACCGGTTCTCTGGCTGGTACAAATCTTCCAAGTATTGACACATTTTATTATACCATATCCCAAAAGTCACATTTCATTAACATCACCACTGATTTCATTAGGAAGTTTTCTAAGTACTGGGAAGCTGGGCCTTTCACAGGTGCAAGTTTTCCAAAATTGATTGGCAAGATATTGTCGCTTATTTTCTTTGAAGTTGACAAGCTCATTTGCATCATTTTTAAGAAAATTTGTGCCAGATAACCAAGTCTGTGTGTGTATCATGTTTCAGGTACAGTATTACAATTCAGCATCTGTATACAACATCTGTGTACACTGCAGAGTGGTCATCACCACAAAATCTAGTTACCGTCCATCACCAGACTAACAGTTGACCCCTTCACCCATTTCACCCAACCCCCGACCCCCTTCCTCTCTGGTAACTACCCATCTGTTCTCTGTATCTATGAATTGTTTTTTGTTTTTGGTTTTTTTAGATTCTACATATGAGTGAAATTATATGCTATTTGTCTTTCTCCACCTGACTTACCCTATGTAGCATAATGCCCTCAAGGTCCATCCATGTTGTTGCAAATGGCAAGAATTTGTTCGTTTTTATAGCTGAGTAGTATTTCATTGTGTGTGTATGTGAGATGTACACATAAGATATATATCATCTTTTTTAAATTATTGAAGTATAGTTGGTTTATAATGTTGTGTTAGTTTCTGGTGTACAACAGAGTGATTCAGTTATACATATATTCATTCTTTTTCAATTTTTTTTTCCTGTATAGGTTATTACAGAATATTGAGTATAGTTCCCTATGCTGTGCAATAGGTCATTATTAGTTTTCCATTTTATATATAGTAGTGTGTATATCAGAGAAAGCAGTGGCACCCCACTCCAGTACTCTTGCCTGGAAAATCCCATGGACAGAGGAGCCTGGTGGGCCACAGTCCATGGGGTCGGTAAGAGTCGGACACGGGTGAGTGACTTCACTTTCACTTTTCCCTTTCCTGCACTGGAGAAGGAAATGGCAACCCACTCCAGTGTTCTTGCCTGGAGAATCCCAGGGACAGGGGAGCCTGGTGGGCCGCTGTCTATGGGGTCGCACAGAGTCGGACACGACTGAAGCGACTTAGCAGCAGCAGCAGCAGTGTGTATATGTTAACCCCAAGCTCCTATTTTATCCTTCCTCCACGTATTTCCCCTTAGGTAATCATAAGTTTGTTTTTGAAATCTGTGAGTCTGTTTCTGTATTGTAAATAAGTCCATTTGTATCATTTTTAAAAATTAGGTTCTGCTTATGTGATACATGATGTTTGTCCTTCTCTGACTTAACTCAGTATGATAATCTCTAGGTCCATCCATGTTGCTACAGATGGCATTATTTCATTCTTTTTAATGGCTGAGTAGTATTCCATTGTATATATGTACCACTAAGTGGACATGAATTTGCACAAACTCTGCAAGATAGTGAAGGACAGGGAAGCCTGGTGTACTGCAGTCTATGGGGTCGCAAACAGTCGGAGGTGATTTAGCAACTGAACAACGACATCTTCTTTATCCATTCATCTGTTGATGGACACTGAAGTTGCTTCCCTATCTTGGTAAATAGTGCTGCAATGAACATTGGGTTGCATGCGTCTTTTCAAATTATAGTTTTCTTAGGATATATGCTCAGGCGTGGGATTGCTGGATCATATGGTAGTTCTTGAGCTTCCCAGGTGGCGCTCATAGTAAAAAAAACCTGCCTGCCAGGGCAGGAGACATAAGAGATGTGGGTTCAGGATTGAACCAGAGGAAATGGCAAGCCACTCCAGTATCCTTGCCTGGAGAATCCCATGGACAGAGGAGCCTGGCGAGCTACAGTCCATTGGGTCACAAAGAGTTGGACATGACTGATGTGACTTAGCATGCACGCACGCATGGTAGTTCTTATATCATCTTTATCCATTTATCCATCAGTGGGCATAGGTTGTTTCCATGTCTTGGCTATTATAAGTAATGTTGCAGTGAGCAGAGGTGCATATATCTTTTCAAATTAATGTGGAGACTCCTCAGAAATTAAGAACAGAATTACCAATATAACCAAAGCTGTTTTACTTCTGAGTGTTTATCCAGAGAACAGGAAAACATCGTTGGTGGGAATGTATTGGTGCAGCCACTATGGAAAACAATGGCCCACAGGGGCTCCCTTTTCTCCACACCTTTGCCAACACTTGCTATTTGTTGTCTTTTGGATAGTATTCTGACAGGTATGAGGTGATATCTCATTGTGGTCTTAATTTGCATTTCCCTGATGTTTAGTGAGTGATGTTGAGCATTGTTTATCATATGCCTGTTGGCCATCTGTCTTCTTCCCAAGTCTTAATAACTATACTGTGTTAGTCATTCTTTAAAGAAAAAAACAGCTGTCGGCCAGAAAACAAGATGCTAGTTCAGCTTGAAACTCAGTCGCACTTGAACTTTGCATAGTGCTCTGGTATGCTACCGGAGAAGGCAATGGCACCCCACTCCAGTACTCTTGCCTGGAGAATCCCATGGATGGAGGAGCCTGGTGGGCTGCGGTCCATGGGGTCACTAAGAGTCAGACACGACTGAACGGGTTCACTTTCACTTTTCACTTTCATGCATTGGAGAAGGAAATGGCAACCCACTCCAGTGTTCTTGCCTGGAGAATTCCAGGGACAGGGGAGCCTGGTGGGCTGCCGACTATGGGGTCGTGCAGAGTTGAACACGACTGAAGCGACTTAGCAGCAGCAGCAGCAGCAGCTGGTATGCTACAGAAGTCCTGGATGTGTCCTCATTTCATTGCACAGAATCTTCAAAAGGGTGTGTAGAGTTATCACAGTTGATAATTTTTTTCAACCACATCAAAGTGAAACTCTCTTGTTTTTTCCCTGTGAGTGTGTGGTGGTAAGGAATGAACTGCTGATTCATTCACTTTGGTGCCACTTCCTGATTTGTGCTATAGCCATCGGCAGTGTTCCTGTGGAAACGTCAACAGTGGGAAAAAGTATTATCTAGTGCTATCATGAAGACAGTTTGGGCCTCCTGCACCTCTGGAGTCTTGGGGTCTCTCAAGGCTGCACCGACCCCCCTTGGAGAGCCCCTCTTTTCTACCCTTGTGGTTCAGTGAGGAGCGATGGCCCAGACCTGCCTAAAGAGACCCTGCATTGTAAGGAGTTTCCCTGGGAATTGATGTGCACATGAAAGGTGGAGAACCAGTGCTCCTGAAGAGCAAGCTGCAAACTTTTCCTGTAAAAGGCCAGATGGTAAATATTTGGCAACTACTCAGCTCTGCCTTTGCAGCTTGAAAATACCCACATACAGTACAGAAAGGATTGAGCTCGGCCGTGTTCCAGTAAAACTTTATTTCTGGACATAGAACTTTGAATTCCATATACTTGTGTCACGAAGCAGGAGTATTCTTTGAGTTGGGTTTTTTTTCACAATCATTTCGAAATGTAAAAAAGCATGCTGAATTCACAGGCTCTGTGGAGAGCCCAGTTGGGCCCGTGGGCCACAGTTGGCTGATGTCTGCTCTAGAACACGTGTTCTCCAACTTAAGATCACTTGGGGAGCCTTTTTTTTTTAAAGCAAAAGAGCAAAACCTCTAATTCTTGAATCCCACCTCTAGAAATTGCAATTTAATTTGGTCTGGGTAAAGTCTGGATGTCAGGGCTTTCCCATGCACTCCAGGTAATTCTCTTGGGCAGCAAAATTTGTAAACTTCTGTCTGTAATATTTTTTAAACAAAGTAAGGTTATTTTAAGCTCTTGTTCTTTTTTTTAATTGTGGAGTTTGGCGGGCATGCTGGTGTCTCAGACCAGGATGGTACATGGTAGCCTGAGAGCGGGGTGTCTCATCCTTGACCCTTGGTGGCGCCTCATCCTTTGTTGTGTTTGGGGTGGGGACCGTCCTATACACTGTGGAGTGCTGAGTGTCACTGGCTTCTACCCACTACCTGCCAGTGGCACCTGCCCAGCTGTGATGACGCAGTGTCTGCACGCCTTGCCTGGGGGCAGAGTCGGCCCCAGGTGAAAACCAGGGATGTGAACATTGTGGAGCACGTGTGTGCATGCACTGTCTCAGGACTCTTCCCCCTTGGTGCTGCAGACATTGGGGTTGTGTAATTGTTGCGGGGGGCTCTCCTGTGCCCTGTAAGATATTGAGCAGCGTGCCTGGCTTCCACCCACTAGAGCCAGGAGTATCCCTTCCACCAGTCCTGACAACCCCAGGTATCTCCGGATGTCACCCCATGTCCCCGAGCGGGGCACAGTCACTCCTGGTGGAGAACTAAGTCAGGGAGACCTTGGTCCCCTACCATCCAATCTTACGTCTCTTAACTAAGGATTCTCTCTGCTTCCATTTTCCTGCTGGTTGTTTCAAAGTTGCAAACCTTGATTACTTCTTTTCTTTTTAATTTGATGGATTGTTAGGAGTTAGTAAAGTGGCAAGAAAGGTCCTGAATTGAGGGTGTGTGTGTGAGACATTCATTCCCTGGGGAAGAATCTGAGCCCTTATTGCTGCCAGCCCTCCTGGGAGCCAGCATGAGAGCTGCAGCCAGGATCACAGACAACTTGGGGCAAATGACTGGGCCGTTGTGAACTCCCAGCCATGGCAACGGGCATCTGCGAGCCCGAGGACAAAGCCAGTTTTCTTCTGTTGTTCTGCACAAAAGGTTCTAGAGATGCCGGAGACAAAATGGCCATTGAGAGGGAGAGGCATTGAGGCCCGTTTTTTTTCTCCCTACTGTGTGGTTTATATTTAAACCATCTTAGACTAATGCACACTGGAGTTTTTGTGCAAATCAAAACCGAAAAATCTCTTTAGCCACAGAGACCAGCTAAATGAAGGTTGAAGATGTGACTAACCTAATGGAGGTTCAGGAGGCCGGGTGAGAGGCACTGAGAATTACTAGTAAAATGTACTAGAAAGCCTAGCAGTGATTTGTTTTTTCCATGAGTTGTTAACAGTCATCAAAAAAATGCTTTCCTTGCCCTTTTCTGGTTCATATTCACCAGCGTTGTCATTGCTGGTTTGAAGCTTGGGAAAACTCAGCATGTGGATTTATGGGAATATCCAAGAAAAGCATTGCTCTTGCTTCGCTGGCATCCACTTTGCACGGCGTGGTGCTCTGCTGATACTCAGCACCACCTAACTTTTTTTAAAAAAAAATCAGCCTGGCCTTTGACTTCTCCTGCTGGGGACAGCCCAAAACCCAGGTGCTTTCTGAATGGGGGAGGTGAGGGGATAGGTCTGTGTTCTCAGACCCTGTCAGTGGTATGACACTAAAGCATCTTTGTTGTGAAAAATCTGAGCTTAACAGTGCTTGCTTGGCTCAGAAGAAACACTCTAGTGGCACTCTTTTCAAGGCGGCTGAACAGCTTGGAACACTGTGTTTTTCTTCGTTGTGGCCCCTGGAACTTGCCACTTGATTTGCAAGTGGCTGGAGTTAGGGCCAAGCCCAGTAGGCTTTGGAAAAAACACCAAACATGGTTGCACACAAAAGCAGGCACTTCACAGGGACTCGGGGCTCCGCACCTGGGACTGGACAGATGGGACTGGTGACTGGCAGTGGGCTTCTCAGACTTCCACGTTCACTCCTGGGGACTTGTTCTCACGCAGATTCCACTGACCCGACTGGGCTGGGGTGGGGCCTGAGACTCTGCATTTCCCCCAAACTCCCTGCTAAAGCTCTTGCTGCTTGTCCAAGGACCATGCCTGGCAAAAGAAAGGGTCTAAAGCACTTGGAACTGCTCAGTGCTCCCATGTCTTTCCTTGACCTCTGAAAGTTTTCATTGCGATCCTGAAGCTGACAGCATCCAGCATCAGCTCATCTGAGCTACAGACCCATGTGTCTGATCACCCCCTGGAATCTCTCCCTTCGGATGGCATCAGGACACCTCAAAGTCAGCATGTCTAAAACTGAACTCAACATCTTAAAAAAAAAATTTTTTTTAAATTTAAGTATAGGGACTTCCCAGGTGGTGCTAGTGGTAAAGAACCCGTCTGCTAAAGCAGGAGACATAAGAGATGCTGATTCGATCCCTGGGTCTGGAAGATCCCCTGGATAAGGGCATGGCAACCCACTCCAGTATTCTTGCCTGGAGAATGCCATGGACAGAGAAGCCTGGTGGGCTACAGTCCATGGGGTTGCAAAAGAGTCGGACACGACTGAAGTGACTTAGCATGCAAGCACACATAATTAAGAAGATTGGATAGTCATATAAGTGAATCCATATTTCATGGATTTCCATATTTCATGCAGGAAAATCTGTGCCCATTTAACTACAAATGTGACTCAATTATAGACATATAGACATTCTTTTTTAAGATTCTTTTTCTTTATGATTTATCACAGGATGTTGAATATAGTTCCCTGTGCTATACAGTAAAGCCGTGTTGTTTACCCATCTTATACGTAAAAGTTTACATCTGCTGGTCCCTCTATTAGCCTCTGCCAGCTTCATTCTGTATTCCAAGGCCAAATTTGCCTGTTACCCCAGGTGTTTCTTGACTTCCTACTTTTGCATTCCAGTCCCCTATAATGAAAAGGACATCTTTTTTGGATGTTAGTTCTAAAAGGTCTTGTAGATCTTCACAGAATCATTCAACTTCAGCTTCTTCAGCATTACTGGTTGGGGCATAGGCTTGGATTACCGTGATATTGAATGGTTTGCCTTGGAAACACACACAGATCATTCTGTCGTTTTTGAGATTGCATCCAAGTACTGCATTTCGGACTCTTTTGTTGACCGTGATGGCTACTCCATTTCTTCTGAGGGATTCCTGCCCGCAGTAGTAGATATAATGGCCATCTGAGTTAAATTCACCCATTCCAGTCCATTTTAGTTTGCTGATTCCTAGAATGTCGACATTCACTCTTGCCATCTCCTGTTTGACCACTTCCAATTTGCCTTGATTCATGGACCTGACATTCCAGGTTCCTATGCAATATTGCTCTTTACAGCATCGGACCTTGCTTCTATCAACAGTCACATCCACAGCTGGGTATTGTTTTTGCTTTGGCTCCATCCCTTCATTCTTTCTGGAGTTATTTCTCCACTGATCTCCTGTAGCATATTGGGTACCTACCGAACTGGGGAGTTCCTCTTTCAGTATCCTACCATTTTGCCTTTTCATACTGTTCATGGGGTTCTCAAGGCAAGAATATTGAAGTGGTTTGCCATTCCCTTCTCCAGTGGACCACATTCTGTCAGATCTCTCCACCATGACCTGTCTGTCCTGGGTGGCCCCACATGGCATGGCTTAGTTTCATTGAGTTAGACAAGGCTGTGGTCCGTGTGATCAGATTGGCTAGTTTTCTGTGATTATGGTTTCAGTATGTCTGCCTTCTGATGCCCTCTCACAACACCTACCAGCTTACTTGGGTTTCTCTTACCTTGGACGTGGGGTATCTCTTCACGGCTGCTCCAGCAAAGTGCAGCTGCTGCTCCTTACCTTGGACAAGGGGTATCTCCTCACCGCTGCCCCTCCTGACCTTGAACATGGAGTAGCTCCTCTTGGCCCTCCTGCCCCCATGCAGCCACTGCTCCTTGGACGTGGGGTTGTTCATCTCCGCCACCGCTCCTGACCTCGGGCATGGGGTAGCTCCTCTCAGCCGCTGCCCCTGACCTCGGGTACATGGACATCACCAGATGTCAACACCAAAATCAGACTGATTATATTCTTTGTAGCCAAAGATGGAAAAGCTCTATACAGTCAGCAAAAACAAGACCAGGAGCTGACTGTGGCTCAGATCATGAACTCCTTATTGCCAAATTCAGACTTTAATTGAAGAAAGTAGGGAAAACCACTAGACCATTCAGGTATGACCTAAATCAAATCCCTTATGATTATACAGTGGAAGTGAGAAATAGATTTAAGGGACTAGATCTGATAGACAGAGGGCCTGATGAACTATGGACGGAGGTTTGTGACATTGTACAGGTGACAGGGATCAAGATCATCCTCATGGAAAAGAAACGCAAAAAAGCAAAATAGCTGTGAAAAGAAGAGAAGTGAAAAGCAAAGGAGAAAAGGAAAGATATACCCATTTGAATGCAGAGTTCCAAAGAATAGCAAAGAGAGATAAGAAAGCCTTCCTCAGCGATCAATGCAAAGAAATAGAGGAAAACAACAGAATGGGAAAGACTAGAGATCTCTTCAAGAAAATTAGAGATACCAAGGGAACGTTTCATGCAAAGATGGGCTCGATAAAGGACAGAAATGGTACGGACCTAACAGAAGCAGAGGATATTAAAGAAGAGGTGGCAAGAATACATAGAACTGTACAAAAAAGATCTTCACAACCCAGATAATCACGATGGTGTGATCACTCATCTAGAGCCAGACATCCTGGAATGTGAAGTCAAGTGGGCCTTAGGAAGCATGAACTATGGCTTAGTACTTTGGCTTTGTTCATAGCTTTAGCACTGTGAACAAAGCTAGTGGAGGTGATGGAATTCCAGTGGAGCTATTTCAAATCCTCAAAGATGATACTGTGAAAGTGCTACACTCAATATGCCAGCAAATTTGGAAAACTCAGCAGTGGCCACAGGACTGGAAAAGGTCAGTTTTCATTCCAATCCCAAAGAAAGGCAATGCCAAAGAATGCTCAAACTACCGCACAATTGCACTCATCTCACACGCTAGTAAAGTAATGCTCAAAATTCTCCAAGTCAGGCTTCAGCAAATACATGAACCGTGAACTTCCAGATGTTCAAGCTGGTTTTAGAAAAGGCAGAGGAACCAGAGATCAAATTGCCAACATCTGCTGGATCATCAAAAAAGCAAGAGAGTTCCAGAAAAACATCTATTTCTGCTTTATTGACTATGCCAAAGCCTTTGACTCTGTGGATCACAATAAACTGTGGAAAATTCTGAAAGTGATGGGAATACCAGACCACCTGACCTGCCTCTTGAGAAACCTATATGCAGGTCAGGAAGCAACAGTTAGAACTGGACATGGAACAACAGACTGGTTCCAAATAGGAAAAGGTGTATGTCAAGGCTGTATATTGTCACCCTGCTTATTTAACTTATATGTAGAGTATATCATGAGAAACGCTGGGCTGGAGGAAGCACAAGCTAGAATCAAGATTGCCGGGAGAAATATCAATAACCTCAGATATGCAGATGACACCACCCTTATGGCAGAAAGTGAAGAGGAACTAAAAAGCCTCTTGATGAAAGTGAAAGAGAAGAGTGAAGAAGTTGGCTTAAAGCTCAACATTCAGAAAACAAAGATCATGGCATCTGGTCCCATCACTTCATGGCAAATAGATGGGGAAACAGTGTCAGACTTTTTTGGGCTCCAAAATCACTGCAGATGGTGATTGCAGCCATGAAATTAAAAGACGCTTACTCCTTGGAAGGAAAGTCATGACCAACCTAGATAGCATATTCAAAAGCAGAGACATTACTTTGCCAACAAAGGTCTGTCTAGTCAAGGCTATGGTTTTTCCTGTGGTCATGTATGGATGTGAGAGTTGGACTGTGAAGAAAGCCGAGCACCGAAGAATTGATGCTCTTGAACTGTGGTGTTGGAGAAGACTCTTAAGAGTCCCTTGAACTGCAAGGAAGTCCAACCAGTCCATCCTAAAGGAGATCAGTCCTGGGTGTTCATTGGAAGGACTGATGCTGAAGCTGAAACTCCAATACTTTGGCCACCTCATGTGAAGGGTTGCCTCATTGGAAACGACCCTGATGCTGGGAGGGATTGGGGGCTGGAGGAGAAGGGGACGACAGAGGATGAGAAGGCTGGATGGCATCAGCAACTTGATGCACATGAGTCTGAGTGAACTCCGGGAGTTGGTGATGGACAGGGAGGCCTGGAGTGCTGCGATTCATGGGGTCATAAAGAGTCGGACACGACTGAGCAACTGAACTGAACTGAGTCCCTCACTTCCAGTCCTTCCTTCCCCCATGCCTCTTCCCCTTGGCAACAACAAGTGTGACCTCTGTGTTCATGAGTCTGTTTCCGTTTCATAGACAGGTTCATTTTGTGCCATATTTTAGGTTCCACATATAAGTAATATTGTATTTGTCCTTCTCTTTCAAACTCACTTCACTTAGTATGCATGCATGTTGCTTCAAATGGCATTATTTCATCCTTTTTCATGGCTGAGTAGTATTCCGTTGTATGTATTTACCATATCTTCTTTCTCCATTCCTCTGTCAATGGACATTGAGGTTGTTTCCATGTCTTGGCTGTTGTAAACATAGCTGCTATGAACATAGAGAAGCATGTTATCTTTTTAGATTAGAGTTTTGTCTGGGTATATGTCCAGGAGTGGGATTGCTGGATCATATGGTAACTCTACTTTTGGTTTTTTGAGGAACTTCCACACTATTCTCCATAGTGGCTGCACCAATTTACTTTCCCACCAACAGTGTAGGAGGGTTAAACTCGGCGCTGTCCTCAAAGCCTAGCCCTCCTGTGTCAACCCCAGCTCAAGGAACAGCACAGCACCATGGGGTTCCATGTGCAGAAATGGAGGAGTTACTCTTGGTACTCAGCACCCATCCCCAACCCCTCCTTTGGGTTCACACCAAGTTGTGCCCATTTGCCATTTCAAACCTCTCTCTGACGCATCCCTTTCTTCCACTTCTGCTGCCTTTGCCCTGGTCCGAGCACCTGTCCTCTTTTGCCTGCACCATTGCAGCAAGCTATTCACCTCCAGGGCCACTTTGTTCCTATCACATCCTCCAGAGGAATCTTCTGCAGCCCCAGTCTGTTCCCCAGGGTCAGAAAGGCTTGGTGGTGTCCTGTGATTCTGAGGCTAAAGTCCAGATCTCTTTGGGTGGCCTGGAAAGCCTCCAGTGCATCCAGCTCCCCTAGACCCCTCCTGCCTTCCTTGCCCCACCCTCCTCTCGTACTCTCTCTGTTCTGGCATCATCTTCCATGCCCAGGAACGCACCCTGTCCTTTTCCCCCACAGAGCTTTTGTTCACGCAGTTCCTGTTTGCTGGAACACCCTCCCTAACCACCCATCCTTCATGTCTAAGCTTCATGTCTAAGCTGTGGAGGCTGTCCCTGGTTACCCTCCAAAAGCCTGAGTAAGTCCCTACTGTTTCCTAGCACTTCTGATCCCCACGCCATTTGGATAATGTCTGTTTTCCCCCAGGCTATAAACTGCATTAGCATGTAGCTCGCCTGTCTTAGCTCGCTGTCGAGTCCCCAGTGTCCAGCCCAGTCCATGGGACCTCAGACACTTGGGTGAGCATTGAATGTGCTAATGGAATGAGATGGAATAAATGGACAGCTGTGCCCTCCCTCCCAGTGCTCTTGTCCTCACCCATATCTGTTACTACCCTGCTTAATTGACAGCTTCCATCCAATTAGGCCTTTAAGAAACCCCAGTACCTGAGATGATGATAACAGCAAGGTTATGGGGAAAAGCTTCTCCTGTTCCGGTGAGAGCTGAGCTGCACCTTCAGGTGACCCCATACCAACTGCGTCTTTGAAACGTGTCACAGGGCGTTTCACGTGGCTTCTTTGGTTCTATTGAGAACTTATTTTAATCATTGACTCATTCGCCATGGGTGGTCCTTCACAGCCTGCTGTCTTAGTACCTTGAAGACCATCGTTGCATAGGTTTTGTTCAGTTCGGCTGTGGTTTCAGGCTGGAGGATAAACTAGCTCTCTGATACTCCATCTTGGCCAGAAGCCAGGAATCGTTTCATGGTGTTCGGTATTTATTGTCACAGAGTTTGGTAATAAAAGAAAGCTGGTGGGGCTGCCACAGTGAAGAGCTAGTGCGACTCGTTAAGACTGTGGTTCTCAGATTTGAGCCTCTGTGGGACTCATCTGAAAGCCCAGATGCCGGCTACCCCGCCGCAGCGCTGATTTTCTGATTCAGCTGTTCTGGGGTGGGACCCGAGACTCTGCATCTTTCCCATATTCACAGGTGATGTTGGTGCTCCTTGTCCTCAGACCACAGTCTGCATGTCAGTGCCTCCAGATAGGGGTCTGCAAACTTTTTCTGGAAATAGTAACTGTTGCAGGCTTTGTAAGCCATGCACTCTCTGTCACAGCTACCCAGCTCTGCCTTGGTAGAGCAGAAATAGCCGCCAGCAATTTGTCAATGAAGGGGTGTAAGCTGTGTTCCAATAAAACTTTATTGGCAAAATCACAGGCTCTAGTTTGCAGATCCCTGGTTTAGCAGAACCTGGAGCATTGGCTCTGTTGGGAGTAGTACAGTGGGTGATTCCTACTCCCTCTCAGAGCAAAGGGGAAGCTAGTAATTCTCCCACATGCCAGGCATTTGACCTCATGGGACGGTTGCTGTGCTCAGGACAACGTGGTAGGTAGGCAAGGTGACATCTGCCTTTCTAGGCTGTATTTCTATCTGACACTGAAATAAAACCGTGCCACGGTGGGCATATAAAGTAGGAAGAACCCCTCCCGTCTCCTCTCACCCAGGAGTAAGTATACCCAGGACTGGCTCCGTAATTTGTAGGCCAAGTGCAAAATTGAAAATTCAGACACCCTTGTGCAGAAAGTAGTAAGAATGTCAAGATGGCAGTAGTGGAGCATTATAGTAAACCCAGGACCCAATGGGGCTGTGCCAGTGTATTCCTGTGAGGCTAGCTTGAACGCACAGTGTCACCATGGCCTCCACCCCCTACCTCTGCCACACTCATACCCATAGGTCAGAAATGCTCTTAATGTGAGGACACTAACAGTATTGATATCATATTTTAGAAACATATTTGGCTTTTTCTTGCCAGTTTTTTGCAGCACTCTTGGTTCCTCTGGGATAAGCGTGTGGCATATGACCAAATTACCCAGTGTTCAAAGATATGTTACACAGTGTAAGGAGAGATGGCTTCTAGACTGACAGAAAATATACAGTGGGGAGCAATCCATCCACAGCTGGTTGGATATCCACCAGAAATGCGTTTTTAGCCTTGTGGGTAACTGGCCAACCATGTTAGAATAAGCTCTGTATCCAGTTCTCTTATTTCCTGTAATTTTTTCCCAGGATGTATTTCACAGGCTCTGGCTCCTGGTGGCCAGCGGGGTCCATAAGAGTTTTAGGTGTGCACATGCAACAGCCCTGACCAATATGGAGACTTCTACAGGAGCCAGAGCTCTATGTTCATAAATAAAACCCACCAAAAACCTAAGAGCATTGGCTTCTGCTGAGAGAGTATGCTTCATTGAAGTGATCCCGAAAGTCTTGAGTCTCTGGTTTCCCCTGCTGTTCTAGAACTAGTCCATGAGAAAGACAAATTGGAGGAAAATGTTAGCCTTGATCTAGTGGTGAATTGGGGACTGAAGAGCATCATTCTTCTGATCCCCCCTTGTCTGTTTTGAGCCACGGAACAGCTGTGGCATTTCCTTTGAAAGAAGCAGACAGCTCTAGCCCATGTGGAGGAAAGATTGTTTTGAAGTTGCAACCATGGATTTGGAAGGTTGAGTTCTCTTGTTACAGGGTGAGTGCACTGCACTATAACACCTAACCATAACCCCAAATGATGAGAAAGGATGTAGGCTTAGTAAGATAATGTACACCAGTAATATGCAGATTTCTTCAAATTGTATCAGTGTCCCCATGTCAGCTGTTCACATATTTGGCATCCTAGGTTTTACTGTAGAAAGCCTTTCAGGATCCCTCTCCAATTTGAATTATATTTCCTCCTGTCCTTCTGTCTCTCTCTCCTCCACCTGACCATCCACTGGCCCTCCAGCAGCCTCTGTCTTGGTAGTCATCACAGTGTGCCATAGAAATTGTTACTCATCTAACTGATCTCCTTGAAGGCAAGGAATGCGTCTTATTTTATGTTTGTATTCCCAGTGCCAACAACAGTGCTTATCACCCTCTAGATCTTCAAAAAGGACCGAATGAATGAAATCCAAAGTAAAACTCAGAACCTAGCTCATGTCACAAGAGAGTATGTGGCAGGTCAAAATTGATCTTCCACAATAGCAGTGTTCTCCAGTGAGAGAATCTCCTGTATCTGTTCTGTCCAAGATGATAGCCAAAAGCCCATGTGGCTCTTGAGCACGTAAAATGTGACTTTCTACAAAGGAAGAGCTGAAGTTTTGATTTTGAGTAATTTAAACAGCCACATATGCCCAGTGGCCACCATCTTGGCCAACACAGTCTCAAGGCCACACATCTCTATCCAATAAGGACCAGAGATAACTTCATTAGCTATGGAAGCAGGCATTCATCTTGTGCCTAACTTCATCATGGAGCCTGAGAATGGGAGAAGTGGGGATGATACAACACAAGAAAAAAGAGGTCTATTTTCTCTCTTGTATGATGCAACACACATATCAAGGCCAAGAATTTTAGTTGCTGTTGGTTTGGGAGCCTGGAGAATTTGGACTTTTAGTTGTGTTCCTCTTACCTCACTTCACCCTGCTAGGAAGTCACGGGACAAAATGAGATTGACCTCCATCATCTGTGTTCACAAATCTCACATGTCCGAATCTCTTTAAGGTAGCGACTTGCTAGTGGACTTGAACTGTATTGTGTACTGGGTCCCATTTTGGGTGGTTTCATCAATCCATTTCAGGGAGGTCGGTCTTCTTGAAAACAGCTGGTCATCTTTTGAAATGAAAGGAAGAACACTTTCTTATGAGGGCCTGGCATTTTTACTTTCCAGTGAACTGAAGAGAGATATATGGGGTTATCTCCTAGGGTAGGTTTAAGCAAATGCTAGTTTAGCATGGAATGATCATCAAAATGGAAAGGCCTAGCTCCAGTGTTTCATGCTGGGTAGTCATTCCCTATCTACTGTAAAGGCCGTTTGGGGGAAAGAAATTTAGCCACCTTAATGTGCTTGCCCTGAAGTCATGAACTGCTCTTGATTGCTGTTAAACATCATAATGCATTCAGAGTTCGATTTCCCTGACAAGCCATTTAGTTAAGGGTCTGGATAGTATAAACAGGGACGCGAGGTCAGGAGAGGGACCGACATTACCCTGAGGCCTGCAGTGCTCCACTGAAACATAAAATGTCTCCAAACTGAAAATGTCACCTGACTCAGTCCCTGGGGAGGTCTTTATGGACATCTCAAGTCAAAGTTGATTTGAAAAATGAATGAGTTTAATTTCTCTCAAGAATGAAGAGTGAACTGTGGCTCTCTCCTTCATTTCACTTCATGGGTGCTCATTTTGTCCCCTCCCACCCCAACCCTGTTCCTTTTCCCTCTTCAAGTACTTAAACGTCACCCACCGGTTCTGGGTTCTTGCTCTCAACATGTGCATTGGGCGGGGGCAGGTGGAAGCTGAGGAGGTGGGTTCGGGGGATGAGTATGATTAAATTGCTTGTGCTGCCTGGCTCTGGGGGAACATTTTTATTTAAAAGCTGAGCTGATTTCTGGTATTGACATGAATGAAACCTGAGTGGGCCCATTTGAGTAGATCTGGGTGGCTTGGTACTTCTAGGGACCCATATGCCCACCCCCTTTCCAGACTGATTCCCTTGATATTTTTCTGATCACAGCAATAGTGTAATTACTGTATTTGACTCTTCTGGTTGCCCAGGAGGTCAGAGGCTGGGGAAAGCCATTGGCTGCTGCGAAAATAGAGAAATAGCTACCTGAAACCCCATAAGGGTGAGGCTGGGGGGAACTTGACGGTCACTTGTCTTCATAGAACGGCAGCCTCACTGCAGTTCTTCTGACATTGTTAGTGGGGTGACTGCTTCTCATTGTCACTTGAGCAGGGGTCCCCTAACCTCAACCCTGGGTCAATCAGGAAGCGGTACAGTTGTGCCTTACTCCATAACCATTTGTCACTTAGCTGCTCTGCCACACACCCCGAGCAAATTAAGCTTCATTTCCCATTGAAGCCCCCAGGTCCTCACCCACAGAAGCAGATGAGGGCAGCTCCTCTTAGCCTCTGCGATGCTGAGCTGTTACCCAAAGAGCACGCGGGGCAGAGGGAAGAGTCGACCTTCTCTGTTAATGCGCGGTCTTCATGAAGTCGTAGGCGTTTTACCCTTACCAGCCATGTTTTCTCCCCCCTGGGTCCAGGCTGCTTTGAATGCTGCATCAAGTGTCTGGGCGGAGTCCCCTACGCCTCCCTGGTGGCCACCATCCTCTGCTTCTCGGGTGTCGCCCTGTTCTGCGGCTGTGGGCATGTGGCTCTGGCAGGCACCGTGGCGATCCTGGAGCAGCACTTCTCCACCAACACCAGCGACCATGCCCTGCTGAGTGAAGTGTAAGTTGCCTCCTTCCTTTTAGAAGTGCATTTAAAGTGCCACCACCCCAGGAGGGTTGCAGAAATACTGCTGTGGGCACCCCTGGGAGAAAATGGATGCCTTTCATTCACGCTCCCCAGGGGCAGACAGGAAAAGGGCCAGGAAAGAAGGGAAAAGGAAAAGGGCCAGGAAAGAAGGGAAAAGAAAGGGCCAGGAGTGCAGTGGGTGTTGGGGACCTGGGATAGGACTGCGCCTGGGGAATGGGACGGTGCACACATAAGACACAAGGCACGGGTGGCCAAGGGGGATGGTGGCAACACTGCCCATCCTCTCACCAAGGGTTACCACAGTCCCCAAGTAACAGATGCCCTCCGGTGCTGTCAGAGAAAATGGCCAGCCCTGGCCTGGTAGGAGCCTGTCAAGGACTTAGCCCCACCCGAAGTCTACAGGAGCAGGACCTGGATGTTCATTCTTCAAGCAGAGGAAAAATCCCCAGGGATCCTCCAGTTCAGAAAAGGGGAAGTTTTAGGGGTATGGCCTCAGCCCTGCTGTCCTAGAATCCTCTTGAGTGTCCAACTCCCATGCATGGATTCTCATAAGCGTGCCTGCCTGGCAGCAGTGTATTGATGATTATCTTCGCGTGTCTTCCCCTGCCCCTCACTGTTTGCTTTTTCCTTCCTTACTCCCAAAGTTTGACAGTCTTTAGGTGCCTTGTGATTGGGAGATACTTTTCTACCAGCCCTTTGAAAAAGGCAGGAATGAATTTTTATGAAATAATAAGGGAAGCATGTTGGAAGAGTCCTTGGAAATTTTTTTATCTGTGAAATGATTCAAAGAAATCAGCAGTGGGGGAGGCCATGAGGAGGATCAAGCAGGACAAGGGATTCAATGAGTGCAAACTGGGTACAAAAAAAGACCAAGAAATATTTACCATGACTGAGCCTCAGGAAAGCATGGTAGTTTAATTAGCTGGTGATGTTGGTAAATGGCTCTCAAAGTTGGAAGAATGTTTTTTTAAAAAATCCAAAGGTCTGTGTTTCACCCCAGGCTGAGTCATAATCTCTGGGGATAGGACCCAGGTACCTGTAGTCTCTTACCAGCTGGTTCCACTGGGCAGCCAAAGGTTGTCATCTGCATTTCTGTGGGGTTTCATAGGACAAAATTAGATGTGAATTAACTTTTTGTATCTTAAACCTGCTTGATACATTATCACTTGTGTTATGACAGTGTCTTGCGCAGAAAGTGTTTGCCTGAGTTACTCCATAGAGAGGCCATGAATGCTTACTTAGGGGTTTTAGCAGAAAACCATTAATCACAAAGCCTGGTTGGGAGACATTCTGATGTGGTGGAAGGAACAGACCATCCACTGGACCCAAGTTGAAATGCTGGCTGTATGTGTGTCCTGGATGAGTGGCTGTAACTCATCAATCTCTGCATTTACTTACATGCAAAGGAGTATCATCTAGTAAGTCCATTGGGGCCCCGCCCAAAGGAAACATCTCCCTCATCTGGGAAGTTGCCCACCCCTTGGAAGAAGGGTCCAGGTTGCTGTGGTCTGGGCAGGGGTGCCTATCTGCAGCACCCCCACCGAAGCCATCAGTGGGTCGGCTGTCACAGGGTGTCACCTACCCTCACAGCCTCCCTCCAGAGGCCAAAATCAGGCCGCAAATGTAACCACTTGGGATCTTCTTTTCACAGAATTCAGCTGATGCAGTATGTCATCTACGGAATTGCATCCTTTTTCTTCTTGTATGGGATCATTCTGCTGGCAGAAGGCTTCTACACCACGAGTGCAGTGAAAGAACTGCACGGGGAGTTTAAAACAACCGCCTGTGGCCGGTGCATCAGTGGGATGGTGAGTATGCATGAAATGATACGAAATTCAAGTTTTTTCTGTCTGGTATGGTTTTTGGCACCCGCTCCCCTTTGCTGACATGTGGTCTGTGACTGCATTCACTCAGCAAAGCTGAGGCGTGTCTGTGACCCAGTGGAACCTGACCAGTTCCTTCTCTGGCCTTTCACGGACAGTGTTTGCTGACCTCTGGCCTAGCAGAGGACAGAGCTTAAAAGGGGCTCGGTAAGAGAAAGGGGCAGAGAGTGCTCTATCACAAAAGGAGATTCAGGGGTGGAGGGAGAGGTGGGAAGGAGGCATTTTTGGAGTTGGAGTTGGGGGGGTTGTTGAAGTGGGGTTTATAATGGCCTATGCCAAGCAGCTGGATGTGTGGGTCTGGCATTTGAAAACTTGTCAGATGTGAAGAAAACAGCTGGGGAGTTGAGAGAGATGCACTCACATGGAGGCAGAAAGTCATGGAAGGAGGAAGATAAACACACAGGCTGCAGGGCTGAGGACACCAAATGAGCTCTCTGCTGTCCTGAGGTGAAGACTCTTAAAGGTGTAAAACCAAGCAAGACTAGAGGGAAATGAGCATTTGAGCAGGTTTACTGTGCACTAAGCTTGTGTTCATGGCTATTGTAAATGTAGTAAAGGCGCATCTAATGCTTTTTAGTAATTTCACAGGATCATGAAACTACCCAGGTTCTTTTCCACAAAGAGCTTCCTGTAGTGGTGGCTGTTCTACAGCCCATCTATTATGTAGAATAAAGGCAATTTGGAACAGAGTTCTGATGCAGTGGCCTGTGAGAGCATCCACACACCTTGGTAAGTGTGGAACTGATATTTACAAGGCACGGCTGAAGGAGGCCCTGCCCCAGCTAGCTCAGTGACCTTGGACAAGGGACAGCCTGCCTTGGCCACTCACGTCCTTACTAAATAGGGAACTGCAAAGTTCCAAAACTTCCCTTGTATCTGCTATGGTCCAGTGACTGCATCCAGCAAGTTCAGTATTAGGAGAAATATATTATTCTTCCTCCCAGGGATTACACTGGTTGGTGAAGATTCTTTCTCCTTCTTGTCCTAGTTCGTCTTCCTCACCTATGTGTTGGGAGTGGCCTGGCTGGGTGTGTTTGGTTTCTCGGCAGTGCCAGTGTTTATGTTCTACAACATATGGTCCACCTGTGAAGTCATCAAGTCCCCCCAAACCAACGGGACAGCAGGAGTGGAGCAGATCTGTGTGGACATCCGGCAATATGGTACTTCCTGCGCAGTCCCATAATCTGTTTGTGTTCTATGTGCATATGCAGGTCTAAATTATTATAGGGTCATAATAATAATAATTCTAATAATCATTAGGATGGAGAAGAGCAGAAGAAAGCAGAGAAGACTGAAGAAACGAGACTCTGGAGATCAGGGGATGAGACCCTAGAGACTCAGGAGAGGAACTCGGGAGACTTGGGAGACGAGACCCAAGACTGGAGACTTTGGAGATCTGGATAGGAGACTCAGGAGAGGAGACACTGGACAGTAGACTCAGGAGAGGAGACTTAGGAGACTAAGGAGATAAGATGAGACTTAGGCTACTCAGGACAGGACAGTTAGGAGACTCGGGAGACAACACAGTGGAGACTCAGGAGATGAGACTCTGGAGACGAGACCCTGGATAGCAGACTCAGGAGCAGAGTCAGGAGACTCAGGAGACAAGACCTCGGAGTCTTAGGAGAAGAGACACTAGAGACTCAGGAGATGAGATCCTGGAGAGCAGACTCAGGAGAGGAGACTGAGAGGAGATGAGAGTTAGGAGACTCAGGAGATGAGACCCCAGGGTCTCAGGACAGGAGACTGTGAAGAGGAGACTCATGAGAGGAGATTTAGGCTACTCATGAGCAGAGAGACAGGAGACTCAGGAGAGGAGATCTATAGCCACAGGAGATGAGACCCTGGACAGGAGAGTCAGGAGAAAGACCCTGGAGACTCAGGAGATGAGACTCTGGAGACTCAGCGAATGAGACTCAGGAGAGAAGACCCTGGACAGGATACACTATCGACTCGGGATAGCACCCTCAGGAAAGGACACCTAGGATACTCGGCAGAGCAGACGAGCCTTAGGCTTAGCAGACAAGACTCAGGAGATGAGACCCTGGTGTCTCAGGAGATCAAGAAAGGAGACTTAGGAGATGAGACTCTGGAGGTTAGACCCTGAAGACTCAGGAGACTCCGGAGATAAGACTTAGGACAGGAGATAAGACCTAGGCTAGTCTTGAGAGGAGACTGTAAACAAGACTCTGGACACTCAGGAGATGAGATTCTGGAGACTCAGGATATGAGTGGAGACTTTGAAGATTCAGGGGAGGACATGTGGCTCTAGAGACTCAATGACAACATAAAATCCAGGCATATTTTAAAGTCATCCAAAGGGACTCTAACAAAGCTGAGCGCTGGATACCTATTCAAACATATTTTTCTGAGTGGGCACTTTACCTAAGTTCAGTTCATGTTGAGAGGCCACAGAAAGGGCCATGGTACCTCCTGTCCATCACTGCAAACCAGACATCCCTCCTGAATGAGAAAAGGCAGTTTCAGTAGTACTTCTGCCCAGAATGGTGGAAATCCTGTTCTTGGCAGGATCAACTAGGGGGAAAAAGTTTTCCATTAGAATTGAAGAGGAAATAATTGTTCTTTCAGAGCTTTTCTAGAAGAGCTTTCTTCCTGTCTGGCTTATCCTCAGCATCTTACCTTGAACCATAATACAAAACTTAACCTAAAATGCCCCTTGCACTGAGCTCTTCTCATAGAGCCAAAGGTTCAACTACCCTGTTCTTTAGAATAGATGGAAAACAGAGACTCAAGTTGATTTTTTAAATATTTGTAAATGAATATCTAGGTGCATGTATCATTTCCCTACTCTTCAGCATTCACTACAAATGTCTGGTCATCAGTAATCATTTTTAAAAATCTTCTGTCCTTGAAATCAGTGGTTTCATCATTTCCCATTCTCCTGAAACAAAGACTTACTACTGGTCCATAACAAAGGTAGAAGGAATAGTTTTTAAGTATTTTCCTTTCTGACCTCCTGGGAGACAAGAGAACTTGAGGTGTGTTTCATATTTAAGGGCACATAGAGGCAGTGATGACAGAAAAAGCAGCAGCCGCCATGTGGACGAGGTGACCACGGAGGGGAGTTGGATACAGCAAGGACACCACAGGCTGAGCTGGCCTCGCTCTGTGGGGAAGTACAGTGATTTTCCAAGCTTCCAATTGGACTTTCAATCCAAAGTAGTTCTGAGATACTTGTAAAACACAACAAAAAGGAACAGAAAAGCAAAGACATACAAAATGGAAGTGCAGATTACAGAATATAAACAAATTCCTCTGTCAAATTGCCATGAACCTTTCTGAGCATAGCCTCTCCCTTTCAGAACGGAGTCAGGGCCAACCATGGTGAAAGAGCTTGAGGAGCAAGGCCGCAGACCATGACGTTCAGGGCGAGATGTGTTTGGCTTGAGGAGGAGGAAATGCCTTATAAGGGCGGGGGTGGGGGTTGTCCTGCAGCTGTTGAACTCGAGTTCATGAATATCAGCTCAGCTAACCAAAGCATAATTTGTCCAATTATCTCATGGACTAGTTGCCTTTGTTCTTGCCCTGTTGTCCAAAAAGGACTTTTTATTATTCCAGAAAGTTTCTTCTGCAGAGGGCAGATACATCAATTGTTGATGAAGAGCACAGCACGTGATTGTGTTGTAATTGCCTCTGAAAGTGGAGGGGCCCGGTACAAGCAGGGGTGCTGGCATTTGTGCTAATCACTAACCTTCTGCTGGGATTCACTTCTAGGAATCATCCCTTGGAATGCTTTCCCAGGAAGAATATGTGGCTCGGCCCTGGAAAACATCTGCAACACCAACGAGGTAGGCCCCGGCCCCTCAGCTGGTCCTAGATGACCACTGGGCACTTCAGGCTGAGGCAGAGGGTGCTCCTAGGGAGAAAGTCCACGAGGGCTCTGAGCCACCATTTTCCACCTAGACAATGGCCCTGTCCATGGCTGAATCCAGAGTGACGGTCCTGCGCCACCAGACAGCTTTCTCTTTTAGGGATATTTGGAGAGTGATCCCAATCCTGCCCAGTCTGAATATATCTCGATTCTTCTCTTTCATCTTCAGATTCTTTTTCAAAGTAGAACATTTGTCATCGGACCAATGTAAATTTTCACATAGAGGATTGCCCTTAATTTGTATACAACTGAATTTTTATACATTGGCAACTTAGTCTTTTGTTTAAAGACTGAGTTGCTGCTATTGCTTGTTCATCCTTACTTGGCAGTAAATCCTGACACACTATGGTTGAAAAATCTCTCTGCCCTAGAACAGTCTTCAGGCATTGGCTTACAACTGTATATAAAAGCAGATTCTCAAATGCACTGGTGGGAGCTTGCATTTAAGACGATCCTGACATGGTTTAGGAAGGAACAACCGCAATAATCAGGGCCCGCTACCTGGCTGCTGGGTGTGTACATCCACGATCCGGGCCGCAGGTGGCAGGCATGCAGGAGCAGGATAATACCCTGTTCGTGGGGAGCAGCCCCAGCTGCTCCCATGTAATTGGCCTGAGGTGCAGCCTCTTGCCAAGTTCTGAAAGCTCCCCAGGTAAGCCCAGCATGTGCCCGGCCTTCAGAAATCAGCCCTACAGAGGAAAAGGGAGCGTGCCCAGAATAGAGGCGGCCATCATTCCCCCACAGAATGCTCACCTCGGTGCCCGGTTCTCTCCTAGTTCTACATGTCCTATCACCTGTTCATCGTGGCCTGTGCTGGAGCTGGCGCCACCGTCATTGCCCTGGTGAGTGCTGGCCCCCTTCCCTGCAGGCACCATCCTAACAGATTTCCCTTCCAGCCAACACACCTGGGACTCTGCCTTGGTTCAGGTGCCCCTATGTAAACGTACCCCGTGTCTAGCCTGCAGGAAGGACGAGGTGCTGGTCTTGGCATTCATGGTAGGTGATGAGATTCAGATTCAGTGGGAAGAATCCTTTTGCCTCTGTTTAAAGGCATCTTGTGGGGTATAACTTGTGGGATATAATGCTAATTTATGAACAGTGTACCCAAGGCCGGCAGCAGTGTGCTCCGTCCTGACCGGAGCTTGCTGAACACATGTATTTTCTCTGTCAGGCCCCCTGCAGTTTCCCTGCGCTTAGGAACACTAGACGGCCCTTTAGCACTCTCATGAGGGACCACAGAAAGAGTGAGGTCACAAAAATGCAAAAACCAGGGCACATGATGAAAAAGACGCTTGTCTACAGCTTGCCATAGCTGCCAAGGCTGCCACAGTTGCCTTGGGCATGTCAGCTTTTCTGCATTCTGTGCATCTGCGTGGCCGTCAGTGCTGACCTGAGAGTTAGGGAAATTTTAGCACAAGGACATATTCACAAATACGGAAGATACCACCACACAGGTGTGCATCTGTGTGTATCCACATGGACCGAAAACTTGGGAGGGCTTGGCTTGTGGTGTCCAGAGTTCTAAGGTGGGTAGAATGAGGGGGAACCTCAAGTGCTGAGAAATGAGGAAGTGAGTACTTCAGAGTTTGTCCTATCTTTGATGTCATCCCTCCCCACGTGGAGGCAACCCTCTGTTCCCTCAGGGTGGGGACCTGTTCTCTGGGCTGATGACTTATATTGTATACGTGAGACTCCAGAAACTTGAGTGTGCGAGATATAATGGGCTTACAAATGGCAAAAAAGAAACACCCTAGGCTCTGAGCTGGCTCCCATCCCCGGCCGAGTTTAGAAGTATCAGGGCAGCAGCCCACACTGCCTGTATCTTACTGTCCTGTTCTGTTCTCTTCCACCAGCTGATCTACATGATGGCTACCACATATAACTATGCGGTTTTGAAGTTTAAGAGTCGGGAAGATTGCTGCACTAAATTCTAAGTTGCATAAGGCCAATAAGGAGCTTTAGAGAGCTATATTCCGTAGCGTGAAGTATCACTGACCCCCAGACTAAAGCAGAGCCTAGGCTTCTGCAGTTTTGTTACAGTAATTTGTAAATCGCTTTAGTCAACTCATTTTGCATGGTAGATTACTCAAATGACTTACCGTACATGAACTCCAAAATGATGATGAGATCTGGCTATTTCCACATTGTGGAAAGGATTCAGTTATTTACTGACATTGGTGAGCAGCCACTGAAAAACAATGTCTTTGTTTTTTAACAAAGTTCTTTGAACTTAAACTCTGAGCAGTATCTCTAAGTGAAGTATTAAAACTGGAATACCTGTGTTTTCCATTATTTTTGCTTGCTTGATAACCCATTTCAGTCATGAACACAAGCACTGAAGATGAATTGGAAGAGACCCGTTTTCATCTGGATTTGGTCTTCTCAGACTCTGTCTGGAATATTTAAAATCTGATTACAGTATTTTTAACGATTATAGGTCTCATTACCAAATAAATGCCCCTCAAATAAGCTGATGAAAATCTGAAGAAAAAGAGCTCACTTGTTATCTCTCAAGAAATGTTTATATGTAGTTTTATTTTTACACAACACTATCAGTCCTTTCAGAGCCCACAGAATGGATAACCTCACAGTGTTGGATTGGGGTGAGTAGTAACTGATTCCTCATAGCCACTTCTCAAACTGCACGTAAGATTCTAATGGGGAAAGTAATTGTGCTTGGATCTGAAAGTCTCCAATATGTTGAGAAGGAAATATAAGGAACTTGATATATAGATATTGCAGGAAAGATGAGGAAAATAAGTGGAAAAGAAGCATTTGCCACATCAAACTGTAAAGAATGATCATAACGATTTTGATGTTTTGTGAAATGAAATCACGGCAGTTATACATGAAAACTAGTTTCACTACTAAAAGTGTGTTAACACAGAGACTGCATGCTTTGCTGATAGTTCTTAATTTTGGTTTTGACATTGACTTAATTTTTCCATGTTAAATATGTAGTTTTATATTTACTCAAAATAAACACCATTCACACTTTCAGGCCTTTGGGGAAATTGATTTTTGTCCACAGATAGGAAAGATCTTTGCACAACACTCATTCTAAAATAACCACACAGCGTGTTTCTGAACTTTTGCCTTCGTTTTTAAAGTGACTCTTAAAATGGTAAAAAGCACCCTGTCGTATTTCATTTTTGCCTTTTCTTAACAGTAACTTGGGCCATTTTCTCTTGATTCATTATGTTTGTTTACTAACTTTTTTCACCCTTTTAATATGAAGCGTCCTAGCAGAGCTTGCACTCAGTCTCCGATGCCTCTGATAGCAGAATGAGTATTAATCCGGAATAACCCTCTCCATTTTTACAGCACAGAGCGTCTAATCTGCCTTCACAGCTCGCTTTGCCTTCTCACATGCTCACTAGCCATCATGCTCACCCTTCTTTTCCAGATCCACTTCCTCATGATACTGTCTTCTAACTGGGCTTACTTAAAGGATGCAAGCAAAATGCAGGCTTACCAGGATATCAAAGCAAAGGAAGAACAGGAACTGCAAGATATCCAGTCTCGGTCAAAAGAACAACTAAATTCTTACACATAAATGTTTGCCAGAGGGTCTCAGCCAACGAATTTACAGCTCTGACAAATCATCAGACAGCTGCTCTGCAGTACAGATGTGTACCCCACCAAACAAACTCATGTAGAAGTCCAAACACTTCACTGTCTGTCTCAAGCTGCTGGGATGTATTTCTAGGAAAACCTTCCAGTAGGTAACTCTTTTTCTTTACAACAGATATTGGAGGTTTCATGGGAGCCATTTTAAAAGGCAACACTTCAACAAAATGAATATTTATCCTTTTGAAATTTGTGGCATGTTCACAATCCTACCAAGACAGGCTGTGAGAACACGACACCCCTTGATAAGGACCATGCCATAACAGCATCAGGCGGTATGACCACACATTCACTTCTGCCATCTGTCCTCAAACACATCTAAATAGGAGCTAAAATGGAATTGATGTGACATTCCATTTCTGACAGCTGACATGTATGAAATTGTGGCTCAAAGATAAAGTGATTCTTAGAGTTGACCCTTGTAAGAAAAATATTAGCTGGTCTCCCCACCCCTCTTAAGTCCAGGACATACTAATTTCCTGGTCCAATCAGAAATTGTTTTTCTTTCCCTCAAGAATGCTAAAATGAGCCCACTATAATAATTCTGTATTACCTACCATGGATGAAGCTAGATTCAGACTGACAAGCTATCCAAAATCAATTTTGTAATAGATTTCTTTTAAATAAATGTCAGCTTTGCCTTAATGAGTATGTTTTCAATTTCTAAGAACTTACAATAGGTAACCCCAAATCCTTCAAAGAATTTTGTTCCACAAATGTTTTTCTTAATGAAGAAGTGTTACCTTATTAAAATGACCACCACTCAAAACCATTTTTATGTGGTCTAAATAGCAAGTTTACAGTTTCATACCAATTACCCAAAACCTAATTACCAACAGACCACAGACCTCCTACTTTTATAGACTTGAATATTGAATTAATTTCAATTAGGTTTGATATTTATTTCATGTTTTCTTATCTAAAGTTTCCTGGAATAAAGTTCAATATTCAGGAAAAGAAAAAAAAAAAAAAACCCAAATGCTTGAGTTTAAGCCATCTTCAAAAGAAACTTGCCTTCTAAATCATTGTGTTTCAGAACATTAAGTGACTATAGGTATTGGGTATTAGTGATGGTAAACTTTGTGTTGTTCTTTATGAAATGATACATATAACTGTTGGGTGCATCAGTGCTTTTAAAGGGGGCTGCATAATATAATAGGGTTAACTATGTATATTCATGTTAAGAATTAACTTGTGGTTTGGCTGTTTCCTGGATTTTAAACATATCCACGTGCAGAAATGTGTTAAAATGAAAGGAAGCATACCTTTATCAGATGCTATTAAAATTGAACAGCAAGTATAATATTTCATTTGGATTCTCTTTGTTGGTGTTGTTGTTAATGCCTAAAAATGCCTATTTGGATCTTGACTATTTTTTCTTTTTCTAAATCGGGAGACGATCTCTTCTGTGTAGAACAGTTGTTCCAGAATAGCTTGGTGTTTTGTTTTCCTGTTGCATGACAGACCTAAATATTTTTTCCAGCAGTGGAGGTGCTGTTTGAGTCCAGTGTTCTAGAAGAGGCAGTGTCTAAAGCCTAATTTTACTTTTCTAATTCTGGTAGCTCTTACCAGGAATTTTTGAAAGTTTTGTTTAAGTAGTCTAATATTTTTTATGTAAAGAGCATTAAATTTTGCTATGTATAAATTTTTGTAACCTAACAGTGAATCAATATTTTCTATCAGTGCCAAGGGCTTCCTGTAGT
This sequence comes from Bos indicus, assembly GCF_029378745.1. Lineage (NCBI taxonomy): Eukaryota > Metazoa > Chordata > Mammalia > Artiodactyla > Bovidae > Bos > Bos indicus. The sequence goes on from NC_091789.1 coordinate 139,723,528, forward strand.
TCTATTCAAGTGTTACAATAAATATTTGTAGATAATAGTCAATACCTGTGTATGCTTATTTTAAAGATCTATTTAGGTGGAAATAGCTGTGGCTGTATTAAGAGAAATGAAATAAAAATTATAGCTTCATTCACTTGCCTTTTTACCATACATATATACTCTCTCTCTGTCTTCGGTATGGTGTCATTTTTAAACAGTACGCATAATCAAGATTCTACATTTGTATGGGAATCAAGTTTCCAAGTGCTATGTGTTTCATTTCTGACAGACGCCTCTCTCAAAGCAAGAGCAATTTGAGAAAACACTGTAACCCACTGGGTGGTGTGTTACATCAATTGCCACTAACACTTAGGTATGAAGCTAGTCAGAAAAATGATATACTAATTTATGGGATTAATACAAAGCTTTCTGTTTGGAGACAGTGGGAACAGTGAGGAACCTTCATAAAAGTCCAAGTAACACTGGCTGTTTTACCAACCGAAGATACCACAGTCTATTCAACAACAGGGTCCCATTGTATAGAGCACAGGAAACTATAATCACTATTTTGTAATAAACTATAAAGGGAAAGAAGAGTCTGAAAAAGTGTATATAAAAAACACATATATGTTTATATATACACACACACACATGCATAACTGAATCACTTTTGTATACATCACTAACACAGCATTGTAAATCAACTATATTTCAATTTAAAAAACTAAGCCGCAGAGCTAGATTTCTTACTTAGGACTTCATTTTATAATCTCTTTCAACTACTTACCTGTTGACATGACTATACATGTGGACTGTCTATATCTGACCTTTCTGAGTAAGCACTGGCTTTTGGCACTATTGACGTTTCTAAAGGAGGCACTGCCTCTGGATTATCACCCTTCCCTCACGCACAGCAGGAGAACATCAGCAGTCCAATTATTATGCTGTTGGTCACACAGCTTAACACGTTCTGTTTATGGAGTGTTGTGTGCAGTTATTTCTTAAGTTAATCAGATCACAGGTACTATCTAAAATACTGACAGAAACCCTGCCACAAAATGTAGGAACCTCTAGAGGTTTAAAAGTAAGAGTTTTCCCTTTTTCTAGTTACACATTGTGAAAATTAATTTCTAAGGAATGAAAATCAAGTCAAAATTATACGGGACTCACCTACTCATTTAATAACCAACAAGCAAAATACTCTACATTGAAACAATCCTTTTAGGGCTTTCTAACAGTTCCTAATCCAGGCAAACCTCAGACACTGCAGGTTTGGTTCCATACCACTGTGATGCAGCAAATGGTACAATAAAGAGTAACATGAATTTTTGGACTTCCCAGTGCATACAGGTGTTCTACACCACAGTCTATTAACACGTGCAATAACATTGTATCTTAAAAAATAAACAACATATATACCTTAATTAAAGGATACTTCACTGCAGAAAACACTATCCATCATCTGAGCTTTCAGTGAGCTGTCAACTTTCTGCTAGCAGATGGTTTGAAATACTGTACAGTTCAGTTCCATTCAGTCACTCAGTCGTGTCTCTCTGCGAACCCATGAATCGCAGCACGCCAGGCCTCCCTGTCCATCAGCATCTCCCAAAGTTCACTCAGACTCGCCTCCATCGAGTCGGTGATGCCATCCAGCCATCTCATCCTCTGTCGTCCCCTTCTCCTCTTGCCCCCAATTCCTCCCAGCATCAGAATCTTTTCCAATTAGTCAACTCTTCTCATGAGGTGGCCAAAGTACTGGAGTTTCAGCTTCAGCATCATTCCTTCCAAAGAAATCCCAGGGCTGATCTCCTTCAGAATGCACTGGTTGGATCTCCTTGCAGTCCAAGGGACTCTCAAGAGTCTTCTCCAACACCACAGTTCAAAAGCATCGATTCTTCGGCGCTCAGCTTTCTTCACAGTCCAACTCTCACATCCATACATGACCACAGGAAAAACCATAGCCTTGACTAGACAGACTTTTGTTGGCAAAGTAATGTCTCTGCTTTTGAATATGCTATCTAGGTTGGTCATAACTTTCCTTCCAAGGAATAAGCGTCTTTTAAATACTGTTAGAATTACCAAAATGTGACACAGACACAAAATGGGCAAATGCTGTTGGAAAAACAGCACCAACAGATTTGTTCGGGTTGCCACAGACCTTTAAATTATAAAAATCTTAGTATCTGTGACATGCAATAAAGCAAAGCACAGTAGAAGGAGGTCTGCCCATTTCAAGATCTAGAGGCGGCAATGCACTTTGTGAGTACCGTCTTGTCCTAAATGGTGACACCTGCTGCTAGCCAGTGCAGGGTTACTTTGTTCTTGGCAGTGTGTGAAAAATTACAGATTTTACTTAAGCTAACCTTTTCAAAGTGAGTGTTAGGATGAGTAAAACAACAGAAAGTTTTGAGGAAAAAAAATACAAAGAGAGGTCAGTCGGGTTTGGTAAAAAAAAAAAAAACACTTTTTCTCAACCGCCCCTCCATCTTCCTGTTTGCTGTCTATATACTTACCCACCTGGGGAGGATTTGAACAGACTCCATTTGGGGGGTCTTGGGGAGGCAGGAGTAGGCAGCGTGCAGGGGAGCGTGTCACATTTGGCAGGCTGTATTCACTCGCATGGGGGATGATGTGACCACCTGCTGTGCTGCATAAAGAGAAGACTTATTGCTCTTGAAACAGACCCTAACCTCATCTGGAGTAATAAGAATACTGTTTAGAATTTAAGTTGACTGACAGAGGAAAAAAAAAAAAGAAATGAAGCGAACAAACCCCAAGCTAGAAAACTGAAACACAATAAATGATTTAGACAAGGGCTTTGAAGATGGGGGCGGGGGGGGGGGCGAAGTAATACTAGGAAGTGTTAAAAGTTATCTGAGGGTTTAGGACTAAGACCATGACATAGGAGCCTCCTGAACTCCCCCTCCTCCCATGGACACACGGCACAGGCCACTGCACACCAAGCAGGTTGTTCTAAAAGAAAAAACTAGCTGGGCTACTCTTACACATTGAGCAGAAAACACCCACATTGAAATGGACAGGAAAGGCTCAGACATAAGACTTACCAGAAACCCTAACTCTGGCACACCACCACACAATCTGGTGGGCACTCCCACCTCCACAATTCACCTTGAGGAGCAAAGGGTTCGGACCCCACATCTAGCACCTCCCCTTTTTATGACTCACCTACAGAAAAGACCATGCCCCAAACACCTTGTTTTAAGGTGTTTTGTGGTGTCCAAGAAACCCACATGGCTGTCACAGCCAGTTCTTACCCAGCTCGAGAGGACTCACCAACTCCCAAGTCTTTCCCTGAAAAGGGTCTATTTACACATATTAAAAGGCTGCCTAAAGTCAGGCTTCTAATTTAGCACACAGGGCACGGCCATCCTCCCCAGGGACCAAGAAACCACTGCACCCATGCTCTGCCTGCTCCAATCACCCATGTCTCCAGGGAGGAGCTGGTACACTGATCTGTGTTGCAGCATCGGCACCTGCCACCCAGGGGACAGATCTGAAGGCTATCCGGCTCTGACAGCCACCAGGACTGGCATTCACAAGGCCTACAGGATGTAGCAGCAGTTCTTACCAGGCACTGGAGTACGAGTACCCCTGCAGCTATGCACCCAGGCCAAGTGCAGAGGGAGCAGGCAAAAACCACTAGCTCCCAGGACCGGACCTAACTGCTCACTTTCCCAGCTGCCATCTGAGAGGTCAGTTTCCCAATCAGCCTGCATCTACGTGCTGACTGTGATCTTCCCCACTGCCACACTGACCAGTCCTGACAACACCCTCAGCCACTAAGAAGCACCAAGAACAAAGAAGGTAGCTTGGACTATCATGAAGGTTTGAGAAGCAACCAAAAGCTTGGGCTGGGCTGAATGACAAAGTTCATCTCCCACAGAGACCACTCTGTTGAGACTGGGAGAGGTGACTGTTTTATCCAATGTACGGAAACCAACACAGACAAAGAAAATGAAGAAAAAAATATACTATATTCCAAACGAATAAAACTCCAGAAATAGATTTTAATGAAATGTAAATAAGTGACTCACCTGAGAGTTCAAAGTAACAGTCATGTAGATGCTCACCGAGATTAGGATAACAATGCATGAACAAAGTGAGAATTTCAAATAGTATGTCTAAAAGCACCAAACAAATCACATAGTTGAAGAATAACTGAAAAATTCAACAGATGGGTTCAACAGCAGACTAAACAAATGGGTAAGCAAATTTGAAGACAGTCACTGGAATTTATCCAGTTAGAGGAGCAAATAGGAAAAAAATGAAAAAGAATTAAGATAATTTAAGGGACTTACAGGACACGATAAGGTAAACCAACTATATACATTATAGAGGTCAATGAAGGAGACAAGAAAGGGGCAGAAAATTTATTGAAACAAATAATAGCTGAAAACTTCCCTAATATGGGGAAAGAAATATTCAGATCCACAAAGTCCATAGCGCTCCAAAAAAAAAAAAAAAAAAAAGAATCCAAAGAGAGATACACACTGAAACACAATATTTTGTTTGTTTGGCTGACCAGGGACTGAACCTGCAGTGGAAGCATGGAGTCTTAACCTCTGGACTTCCAGAGAAGTCCCCGAGATACATTAATTTTGAATCATCAAAAGCTACAGACTAGGAAAGAGTCTGAAAAACACCAAGAGAAAAACAAGTTGGTACATATAAGGGAATACCTGGAAGACTATGGGCAGAAACTGTGCAAGCCAGAGGATACTGAAATGATGTATTCAAACTGTTCAAAGAGAAAAACTTCCAAGCAAGGATACTATGCCCAGTTAAGCTGTGCCTCACAACTAAAGTTGAGAGAGATTTCCCAACAAGCAAAAGCTAAAGGGAGTTCATCACCACCAGCACAGTCTTACAAGAAATGTTAAAAAAAGTTCTTCAAGCTAAAATGAAAAGATGCTAATTAGTGACAGAAAACCTATAAAAGTACAAAACTCACTGGTAAATATAAAGTCAAAATACTCTAATTTTGTAATGGTGGTAGGTAAATCCCTTGAAACTCTAGCAGAAGAATTAAAAGACAAACGGATTGAAAATAACTATAATTTGTCAGTGGATACATGATGTAAAAAGATATAAACTGTGACATCAAATACAAAATGGGAAGAAGTAGTTTATAAATGTACAGCCTTTGTCTATGTTCAAACTTAAGTTGTTATCAGGTTAAACTGTTATAAATATGTTTTATGTAATCCCCAGGGTAACAGCAAAGTGAAAAGCTATAGAAGATACACAAAAGATAAATATACGCATAACGTAACAGAAAACCATCAAATCACAAAGAACACAAGAAAAAAACAAATGAATACAAAATAAAAAAATTAACAAAATGCCAAAAGTTAACATACCTATCAAAAATTACTTTAAATGGACTGAAAAACAGAATGAATTGAATCACTTTTCTGTACACTTGAAACTAACATAACATTGTACAATAACTTTACTTCAATTAAAAAAAACAGACAAATGAATTTAAAAAAAACAACAAAAAAAGACCCATAAATAATGCTGCCCACAAGAGACTCATTTTAGCTTTAAGGACAAACCAGATTGAAAATGAAGGGAGAAGACAGCTGGCAACTCATAAGCAGGATGCATCTGGATGGCCGGGCAGATACTTGTTGCTGGTCCCAATCTTCCTGGTGCACATTTCTCCACTTGGGGCTGACTGAGAAGCCGGCAAGATTATTTCTGAGTGTCCCTGGATGGCGTATGACTGCCGGGTAGGGGACAGATTCCTCCCTCCTCATCACACCTCCTGACCCATGCTTGGCTGATTCCGGGGACTGGAGTTCACTTCCAAGTTTCACCGTAGGTCAGCCTCAGCCAGCCCAAGGACGTTGAGCAATTGTCACCATCACCCTCCGTCAGTATCACACTTTGTGCACACATGAAGAAAGTTTCCCTTTATCCCCCCTTCGCTGCCACCACAATAAAAGAACATCCATAAATGAGACAAATAAAAACAGTAATATTGAAAAAAAAATTTTAAAAAGCAAACAGAGGGAAAAATTCTATGCAAATAGAAGCCAAAAGAAAGCAGAGGTACTATACTTTTATCATACAAAGTAAACTTTAAGCCAGAGACTAACAATACACAAAGGAGGTCATAATGTAATGATATAGAGGTCAGTTCAGCAACACATGTAACATTTATAAATATTTATGCAACCAATATAAAAGCACCTATATTACAAAGTACAGTAATCAAAACAGTACGGTACTGGCATAAAAACACACACATAGATCAAAAGAACAGAATATGGAGCCCAGAAATAAACCTATGTATATATGGTCAACTGATTTCCAACAAAGGAGCCAAGACTATGTAAGAGGGAAAGAACAGTCTCATCAATAAGTGGTGTTGGGAAAACTGTATAGGCATATGCAAAAGAACGGAACCTGACCCCTATCTCACCTCACACACGAAAATCAACTCCAAATGGATTCAAGACCTGAAGACATAAGACCTGAAACCGTAAAACTCCTAGAAGAAAACATACAGGGTAAACACTGGTTTTGATGAGGACTCTGATTTCACACCAGAAAGAAAAACAAGTGAGAAATCAAACACCTTTTGCACAGCAAAGAAAATCATCAACAAAATGAAATGGTAATCTATATAATGGAAGACATATTTACAAACCATGTTTCTAATAAGGGGATAATATTCAAAATATATAAAAAACTCCAATAACTCAATCCAACAACTCCAACTCTCACATCCATACATGACTACTGGAAAAACCATAGCTTGGACTAGACGGACCTTTGTTGGCAAAGTAATATCTCTGCTTTTTAATATGCTGTCTAGGTGGGTCATAGCTTTTCTTCCAAGGAACAAGTGTCTTTTAATTTCATGGCTGCAGTCACCATTTGCAGTGATTATGGAGCCCAAGAAAATAAAGTCTGTCACTGTTTCCATTATCTCCCCATCTATTTGCCATGAAGTGATGGGACCAGATGCCACGATCTTAGTCTTCTGAATGTTGAGTTTTCAGCCAGCTTTTCACTCTCCTCTTTTACCTTCATTATGAGTCTCTTTAGTTCCTCTTTGCTTTCTAAGCCATAAGAGTGGTATCATCTGCACATCAGAGGTTACTGATATTTCTCCTTACAATCTTGATTCCATCTTGTGATTCATCCACCCTGGCATTTCACATCATGTACTCTGCATATAAGTTAAATAAGCTGGGTGACAATATACAGCCTTGACGTGCTCCATTCCCTGATTCTGAAGCAGTCTGTTGTTCCATGTCTGGTTCTAACTGTTGCTTCTTGACCTGCATACAGAGTCTTCAGGAGGCATGTAAGGTATTCTGGTATTCCCATCTCTTTAAGAATTTTCCACAGTTTGTTGTGATCCACACAGTCAAAGGCTGAAGTAGAAGCAGATGAAGCAGAAGTATTTCTGGAATTCTCTTGCTTTTTTTTTCCAGAATGTTTTTCTGGAATTCTCTTGCTTTTTCTATGATCCAACGGATGCTGGGGCAATTTGATCTCTGGTTCTTTTCTGCCTTTTCTAAATCCAGCTTGCACATCTGGAAGTTCTTGGTTCACGTACTGTTGAAGCCTAGCTTGGAGGATTTTGAGAATGACCTTGCTAGCATGTGAAATGAGTGCAATTGTGCAGTAGTTTGATCGTTAGAAGCCTAAGGAATAATAAACACCCCCAAATCTCCTCCCCGTTTTAGTATGGAACTTAATGGCCAAACAAGCATCACCAGCAAAGACAACTAGCCCAATCTGAATATGTAAAGGGGAAGGAATCCTCTAGGGTTTCACTGGAAAGACAGAGTAGACAGACCCTGCCTGTGTTATGCTCTGGGTGACCACTGGTTAGCACTGAAACTCTAGAATAGAAAAACATGTGTTTGTATTTTCAGGGACAAACAATAAGGAGAATGCCAGGGAAGATGGCCTCCTATTTGACAGGAGGGAGCTCAATACTTAAGAGGAAGGGACACAACTGAAAGTTCGAAAAGGGAGGCCTAGAACTTGACCAATAAGATAAGTTCTCAAGAAGACATAACCTAAGACAAAAATGGAGGAAAAAATAGCTCATTTCAGTGTAATGAAAGGCCCAAGAATGAGAAACCCTAAGGAGGTGTCACTTGACCAAATTATTTTTCATTTATACACTATAGTAGCAAATAGAACCTAGGAAAAAAAATCACACTGGATTGCACATGATTTTTATTAAGCAGTCTGTCTCATTACAGAGAACTCACAGGCCGTTAGTTATGATATTGGAGTAAGAAGCTGGGCAGCCAACATGATTACCAAATGTCATCTGGTTCCTCGTGAGAAAAGGCCGCAAAACTAAATTAGGGAAAGACAAAATTTTTTTAATCTGTTATATTCTTTTCAAGTTTATTCTGTGATCTCTATCATGTTCTCATTCCTTTCCTGTGGGGTTTCTGCCCTTGCTCATGATTTTTATCAGTAATTTGACAGGTTAATAAAATGCAATAGATTTTTTTTTTTTTTTGAAGTCAGTCATTTTGACTGATTCAGTTACAGGCAGACTCAAATATCTGAACACTTCCCTGGCTGAGAATGAACCAGCAATATGATAAATGGGGACACCATACCTTTTGTCCTTAGTGTCACTAGACGGCAGCGTGTCCAACTGTGAGCTCTCTCGGACCACCTTTTTGGAACTCTGACACAACGAGGAGGCGGGGGAGAGGAATTTTGCAATTAGATGTATATTCATTTTATTTAAAACTTTATGATTTCTCTAAGAACTGTTTTTGAAATATATAAGTAACTGAGTCTATAAAAGCAGTGACTTTTAAACATGACATTCAGCAAGCACATCAGAATAAGCTACCTGGAAGGTATTCTCAACATAGTACATTAGACTTAGACAAAGTGTTACTGTCTCAGGACTAACTCATTCATTATTCAATCATAGAGCTTTCATTTTATTTATCTCTTGTTCTGAAAATAATAAGATATCCCAACTTTTACAAACTTCGACAAATCAAAACTTCCTCCATCTTTTACTCAAACAAAACCCATGATTTGTCAGGAGTGTCAGATATTGAGAAGGCTGGAGCTCTATGTGACCTTCAGATTTTCTATGCTTTTCCCTTTGTCTCCAGTAGAGATGGCAGATCTTTACCACGAGGTTTTCGAGTACACCACAGAAGCCCTCAGCACTCCCCACCCACAGACGCCCGTCCACAGGATCAGCACCTTATCCGTGGTGTCCTCGTCTGGATTCTGTTGCATGATTTTCATGTATTTCTCTAAAGGATTTTCACCACTAACAGATTTAGATTTGTCTTTCATTTCCTGAACACTTGATTCGTATTCTTTTTCCATTTCCAACTTCAATGATTGTTCAATTAGCCTCTGAAACAGATGGGTACCAGAATAGGAACTATACATCTTTTAGAACTAATAAGGGTTGAGAAACACACAGTAATGTAATCCTGATCCTTTACCTACAACCCGCATGCCACAGAACTGTTTTTTAATTGAAGTCACTGCTACCATCAAAGGGGCACAAGTGAAGTGGCCTGAGTAATCTGTCTGGGACCAGCCTAAGGGCCAGGAGCACATCAAAGAAAAGAGGACAGGGGAGCCCTGAAGCAAGAGGCTCTTTTTTTAACCTCATTTACGATGAGAAAATCAACCGCAAAACAAGGTCCTCCTCATTCATGAGCCTGTTGCGAGGCCCAGATGAGTATGCATGGGACTGGGCTGGCCCTGCTACCCTGAGCCAGAAGGCCTGTGTGCTCCACAGCTCTCCTCAGGCCGCCCAGGGCTGGTTCGCGTCCCTGCTCCTCCTAGGACTTGGAGACCCAGGGGGCTCCCTCTCCCACCAGCATCACTACCCTCTCCTGATCCAGCTTTTCGAGTTGTCGTCGCTCCCTCTGCAGAGTTTCCTGCCACTTGCTCTGCCTCTGCTCGTCTCCCTGCCTTCGTTCCCTGGCCTGCTGTTCTCGGAGTTTTTCTTCTTCCTTCTGTTCTCCAAGCGATTTCTGGTTGACACCTAATGGGACAGAAAATAACGAATAGCTTCCGGCAGCAGATTTTTCAGACAAACGCAGGATGGGTACGCAGGGGTCTTGCCAAGCCCCAGGGAGATGGTGCCATTGTCAGCCGCTTCCAAGCCCTCAGCCCCAAACCTGGCAGCGTGCCCCGCCCACCTCTCAACTGTGTCCCCATTCCCTCCTTCCTCGCCGAGGGAGCCCTGTATTTCTGCCTCTGCATCTGGTTCTGAGCCCGCCAGATCCTTAGCATTCTGACCCGATCATTCATCCCCATTTACTCCCACAGCATTCTGGTCACTACCCCCACCCTACTTCCACAGGGGTACAAGAGTCTCCTGCCCAGAGCAAGACAAAACCACCAACCACCCTCCCCTCCCCGCTCAGGCCACCTGGCCGTCACTCCATCCCCTCCAGGCAGATCCCTCCCTGGGGTTTGGGGTTGCCTCTGTCCCCATCATCCCCCATGTTTTCTCCTGTCCCTTTCTGGCCTCACACCGATGCTTCTACGGGGCGGTTCCCTGCCATCTGCACGTGGCAATCCCACAACGCTGGCTTCCTTTGCCGAGCTCACTCTGTGCTCTATCCACCAACCTCCAGGGCTTCAGGCTCCCACCTCTCCTCGTCCTGCTACTGCAGTGAGGGTCCTGACCACCCTTCACCCAGAGCACCAACACCACAGTCTGCACTCCCTGACACCAGTCTCTCAGCCTTCAAGCCAGTATGCTTGCTTAGCACCAGTCACCTCCCAAGGAGAAGGGAGGGACACACTGAGCACTGTCTCCGCTCCGGTAGAGTCCAGACCATGGCAGCCGAGGCCCCGACAAGCGATCTTTTCCTACTGGACTGACTTCCTCCACCATCACCATCACTTGCACATCCGACCTCCACAAACCCCCTCCCAGCACGTTCACCGTCACCTGACTCCAGCTGCTCTTCTCGTCCCCGCCTTTGCTCCCACAGTCTCCCCAGCTGGGCGTGCTCCCTCCCCATCTCTCCCCGGAAACTCCCCTCCTACCAGGTGAGCCCCCGGCCTAGAGTCCCCAGTGCCCCCTCTCCAGTGCCCGCCTTGTCCACAATGGTATGTGTCTACTTTCTGTTCCTTCTGGGCGTGGCCCAGGCTTCATTTGCTGACTCCTGAGAGCCCACAGCACAAGTCCCTGTGCCTCGTGGTTGAATTATCTTCCAATCCCATTGATGCTTATGCGGACTTTTCTCCTCCAGCCCTGGCTGAAAAACCTCATCTCTGAACCGCCCCCACCCCCCGCCCCCAACAGTGTGGAGAAACAGACAAATTCTCTAGTTCATCAGAGTACTCTGAATCTCTGTGCTGGGCCCTGGTTCCATATCACCCACGGAAGACAATACAGGCTTGTCTGGTCCTTGATCCTGGCCGTGAACCTGACTACCAGAGGCAGCCAGTACTCACTTCCATGGGCAGAAAGGCAATCTTCTGCTTGTTCCTGGGGGAGGTGGGTCACTCCTGAATGGTGCAGCCACACTTTTGAATACTCATTTTAGAAGACCTTATTATACTATCTAGAACCTCTCAGAGGCAGAACACCTATCTCCTCAGTTGGTTTCTCTTACTCTGTTATTTCTATTACCATCTCCTCCAGATGGCTGCCACCATCCCTATTGAATAGACTGGGGCTCCTTGGTGATGGCTTGCTGACCACCCCCTCCTCCACAACCCACCCCCCCCCACCCTACTCTGAGATGCTCCACAAAGCAGGGGCTGATTGCAGGATGCCCAGCCCCCGGGAAAGTGCCTGGCACAGAAAAAGCTCTTGAACAAGCCATCCTGAATGGATGTTTTCCAGTGATTTACGCTGGACTCAGCAAAATCAACCCTCTCACAATCTTTCTTCTGTCAGCAATTCCTCCTGTTTCCGAGTACGGTGACTTCACACTGCCTACAAGAGGCTTTGCACAGCTTTGGGGGAGGATGGTTTTACTAGTAGGTGGTTTTACGTGAGAAAGAATGTGTACGAGGCTTCAATGCTTTGGTCCAAGGAGAGAAAAGGACCTGTCCACTGGCCAAGGCCAGAACTACTTCCACACGCTGGTGAGGGAAGGGGGAGCCTGCAGAAGAGATGGGGAGAGAAAGTGGGCCAGACAGGACGGAGGGGTATAATGACCACTTTTCCTTCAATGTCATCACTGTTTTGAAGACTGAAATGTAACAGGTTAACCATCCTAATTTTTTAAGGTATGAAGGAAGCAAACAGATAGAAAGAAAACAATATTTAATGTTATTATTGACATACCTTGTTAGTTAGAACAGAGGAAAACTCACCCGGGTACTGAAAGGAGATGGGCCTGGTGGGCACAGGGGCTGCAGCGCCATCCACGTGAGGCATGTCGCCGGCATGATGGAGGCCCTCTCTCTTGAATTGCCTTGGCACACTCCATCCATCTATAAGAAGTATAAGTGAGTCTCCCCTAGCCCTCAGCAGCAGCAAGAGAAGAGAGGGTGGGGATAACTGCTTGCTGAGCACTGAAGTTTCAGACAAAGCAACTGGGCCAGCCCTTTCCTTACAGGGTTCCAGGAGCTCACTGGAGCCACTCGCCAATATATCTGCTTCTCCAAGCGTTCTTAGGAGATTCATTTACAAATTTGACTTGTTACTCAGTAGGGAAATCAGTCTAGTGACAGCAGAATTCATCTGGCTTGGTGAAAAACATCTGAATTCTATTTCAATTGCAGTGATTTAACAAAGTTACTGAGTTGGTTCAAAGATTTCATAAAATATACTAAGCCCTTTCATTTCCCTGTTCAAAGTACTAGACATTCAGACTTGAGGATGAAGCTCTCAAGGCAAAACAATAGGTTAACACACAAATATAAAGACTTTCTGGGGGATGGGATCAAGATGGTGGAGGAGTAGGTCATGGAGTTCACCTTCTCCCACAAACACATCTGCATGTGGAATGATTCTCACTACTACGAAAACATCAACTAAACACTGGCAGACCACCTCAGACTTAACAGAAGGGCAAGAAAAACTCTAGGTAACTGGGTAGGATGAAAGAAAAAAAAAAAGGAAGGAATTGGGAGGGGACCTGCACCCATGGGAGGGAGCTGTGAAAAGGGAAAGGTTTCCACACCCTGCGAGCTGAGGCTCAGCCTTCAGAGGTCAGAACCTGGGAGACAGCCTGAGGGGCTCGAGTATGGTGTGTTACAACCAAGGGAGTACAGCAAGAAGCCTGGATCAGCTAGGTTGTTCATGGGGTCACAAACACTTGCACATGACTTAGTGACTGAACAACAACTGATGGATACCTAGGTTGTTTCAAGTTTCTGGCTATTATGAATAAAGCTTCTACAGCCAAAAAAAAAAAAGACTTGGTAAGCCAGAAAGAACCTCAGAGCTGGTTGACACTATATTCCTATTGTTTAGTGAAGTAGTAGGCTCCGAGGTAGAACAATCTAAGGCAGGACCAAAGCCAGGACAACAATTTCTAGTCTCTGAAGCTAATACTCTTTAATCTCCATTCTGTAACCTAAGGAAGGTTTTTCTAAATCTGAGGCAATTGATGGAATCATTATAATTCAAAGTAAAGTCACTTAAACATGTTCACGTTCCATAAAGTGGCGGGGGGAAGCAAATTTTAAGAAGTTACTTATTTTAAATCTGAGGCAATCCTAACCTTCACAAAATAAGGATTTATTTATAGGCTTCATTTACCCCATGAACAGTATGAAAAGGCAAAAAGATATGACACTGAAAGATGAACTGCCCAGGTCAGTAGGTCATGGAGCGCAATATGCTACTGGAGAAGAATGGAGAAATAACTCTAGAAAGAATGAAGTGACAGGGTCAAAGCAAAAACAACACCCAATTGTACACATGACTGGTGATGGAAGTAAAGTCTGATGTTGTAAAGAACAATATTGCATAGGAACCTGGAATGTTAGGTTCATGAATCAAGGTAAATTGGAAGTGATCAAACAGGAGATGGCAAGGGTGAACACTGACATTTTAGGAATCAGTGAACTAAAATGGACTGGAATGGGCAAATTTAACTCAGAGGACCATTATATTTACTACTGTGGGCAAGAATCCCTTAGAAGAAATGGAGTAGCCATCATAGTCGACAAGAGTCTGAAATGCTGTACTTGGGTGCAATCTCAAAAACGACAGAATGATATCTGTTCGTTTCCAAGGCAAACCATCCAATATCAAGGTAATCCAAGTCTATGCCCTGACCAGTAATGCTGAAGAAGCTGAAGTCAAACGGTTCTATGAAGACATACAAGACCTTCTAGAACACCCAAAAAAGATGTCCTTTTCATTATAGGGGACTGGAATGCAAAAGTAGGAAGTTAAGAGATACCTGGAATAACAGGTAAATTTGGCCTTGGAGTACAAAATGAAGCAGGGCAAAGGCTAATAGAGATTTGCCAAGAGAACGCACTGGTCATAGCAATACCCTCTTCAAACAACACAAGAGAAGACTCTACACATGGACATCACCAGATGGTCAATACTGAAATCAGACTGATTATATTCTTTGCTGCCAAAGATGGAGAAGCTCTATACAGTCAGCAAAAACAAGACTGGGAGCTGACTATAGCTCAGATCACGAACTCCTTATTGCCAAATTCAGACTTAAATTGAAGAAAGTAGGGAAAACCACTAGACCATTCAGGTATGACCTAAATCAAATCCCTTACAATTATACAGTGGAAATGACATATAGATTCAAGGGCTTATATCTGATAGACAGAGTGCCTGAAGAACTATGGACGGAGGTTCGTGATATTGTACAGGAGGCCATGATCAAGACTATCCCCAAGAAAAAGAAATGCAAAATGGTTGTCTGAGGAAGCCTTACAAATAGCTGAGAAAAGAAGAGAAGCTAAAGGCAAAGGAGAAAAGGAAAGATATATCCATTTGAATGCAGAGTTCCAAAGAAGAGCAAGGAGAGAGAAGAAAGCCTTCCTCAGTGATCAATGCAAAGAAATAGAAGAAACCAATAGAATGGGAAAGACTAGAGATCTCTTCAAGAAAATTAGAGATACTATGGGAAAATTTAATGCAAAGATGGGAACAATAAAGGACAGAAATGGTATGGACCTAACAGCAGCAGAAGATATTAAGAAAAGGTGGCAAGAATACACAGAAGAACTATACAAAAATGATCTTCATGACCCAGATAACCACGATGGTATGATCACTCACCTAGAGTCAGACATCCTGGAATGCAAAGTCAAGTGGGCCTTAGAAGCATCACTTTGAACAAAGCTAGTGGAGATGATGGTATTCCAGTTGAGCTATTTCAAATCCTAAAAGATAATGCTGTTAAAGTGCTACACTCAATATGCAAGCAAATTTGGAAAACTCAGCAGTGGCCACAAGACTGGAAAAGGTCAGTTTTCACTGCAATACCAAAGAAAGGCAATACCAAAGAAAGGCAATGCCAAAGAATGCTCAAACTACTGCACAACTGCACTCATTTCACACGCTAGCAAAGTAATGCTCAAAATTCTCCAAGCCAGGTTTCAACAGTATGTGAACTCTGAGCTTCCAGATGTTTAAGCTGGATTTAGAAAAGGCAGAGGAACCAGAGATCAAATTGCCAACATCCACTGGATCAGTGAAAAAGCAAGGGAATTCCAGAAAAACATATACTTCTCCTTTATTGACTATGCCAAAGCCTTTGACTGTGTGGATCACAACAAACTGTGGGAAATTCTGAAAGAGATGGGAATATCAGACCACCTTACCTGCCTCCTGAGAAATCTGTATGCAGGTCAAGAAGCAACAGTTAGAACTGGTCATGGAACAATGGACCAGTTCCAAATTGGGAAAAGAGTATATCAAAGCTGTATATCATCACCCTGCTTATTTAACTTATATGAAGAGTACATCATGCAAAATGCCATGTTGGATGAAACACAAGCTGGAATCAAGATTCCTGGGAGAAATATTTAACTTATATGCAGAGTACATCATGAGAAACGCTGGACTGGAAGAAGCACAAACTGGAATCAAGATTTCCAGGAGAAATATCAATCACCTCAGATATGCAGATGACACCACCCTTATGGCAGAAAGTGAAGAGGAACTCAAAAGCCTCTTGATGAAAGTCAAAGTGGAGAGTGAAAAAGTTGGCTTAAAGCTCAACATTCAGAAAACAAAGATCATGGCATCCGGGCCCACCACTTCATGGGAAATAGATGGGGAAACAGTGGAAACAGTGTCAGACTTTATTTTTCTGGGCTCCAAAATCACTACAGATGGTGACTGCAGCCATGAAATTAAAAGACGCTTACTCCTTGGAAGAAAAGTTATGACCAACCTAGAGGGCATGTTCAAAAGCAGAGACATTACTTTGCCAACAAAGGTTCGTCTAGTCAAGGCTATGGTTTTTCCTGTGGTCATGTATGGATGTGAGAGTTGGACTGTGAAGAAGGCTGAGCACCGAAGAATTGATGCTTTTGAACTGTGGTGTTGGAGAAGACTCTTGAGAGTCCCTTGGACTGCAAGGAGATCCAACCAGTGCATTCTGAAGGCGATCAGCCCTGGGATTTCTTTGGAAGGACTGATGCTAAAGCTGAAACTCCAGTCCTTTGGCCACCTCATGCGAAGAGTTGACTCATTGGAAAAGACCCTGATGCTGGGAGGGATTGGGGGCAGGAGGAGAAGAGGACGACAGAGGATGAGATGGCTGGATGGCATCACTGACTCAATGGACGTGAGTCTCAGTGAACTCCGGGAGTTGGTGATAGACAGGGAGGCCTGGCGTGCTGCGATTCATGGGGTCGCAAAGAGTCGGACACGATTGAGCAACTGATCTGATCTGATCAGATATGCAGATGACACCACCCTTATGGCAGAAAGCAAAGAGGAACTAAAGAGCCGCTTGATGAAAGTGAAAGAGGAGAGTGAAAAAGCCGGCTAAAACTCAAGATTCAAAAAACTAAGATCATGGCTTCTGGTCCCATCACTTCATGGCAAAATCATGGGGAAACTATGGAAACAGTGACAGATTTTAACGACTGAGAGACTTCACTTTCACTTTTCACTTTCATGCATTGGAGAAGGAAGTGGCAACCCACTCCAGTGTTCTTGCCTGGAGAATCCCAGGGACGGGGGAGCCTGGTGGGCTGCCGTCTATGGGGTTGCACAGAGTCAGACATGACTGAAGTGACTTAGCAGCAGTAGCAGCAAAATCACTGCAGATGGTGACTGTAGCCATGAAATTAAAAGACGCTTCATCCTTGGAAGAAAAGTTATGAACAACCTAGACTGCATATTAAAAAGCAGAGACATTACTTTGCCAACAAAGGACCATCTAGTCAAAGCTATGGTTTTTCCAGTAGTCACTTATACATATGAGAGTTGGACTATAAAGAAAGCTGAGTGCTGAAGAATTGATGCTTTTGAACTGTGGTGTTGGAGAAGACTCTTGAGAGTCCCTTGGACTGCAAGGAGATCAAACCAGTCAATCCTAAAGGAAATCAATCCCAATATTCATTGGATGAACTGATGCTGAAGCTGACGCTCCAATACTTTGGCCACCTGATGCAAAAAATGACTCATTTGAAAAGACCCTGATGCTGGGAAAAGATTGAAGGCAGGAGGAGAAGGGGACAACAGAGGATGAGATGGTTGGATGGCATCAATGACTTGATGGACAAAAGTTTGAGCAAGCTCCAGAACTTGGTGATGGACAGGGAAGCCTGGCATGCTGCAGTCCATGGGGTCACAAAGAGTTGCACACAACTGAGCGACTGAACTGACAGGCTTAGCTCTGATTTGCAATTGTTGTTGTTCAATCCCTAAGTCATGTCCGACTCTTTGTGACCCCACGGACTGCAGCACACCAGGCTTCCCTGTCCTTCACTAACTCCTGGAGTGTGCTCAACTCATGTCCATCCAACCATCTCATCCTCTGTTGCACACTTCTCTTCCTGCCCTCAGTCTCTCCCTAACTTTGCAATTTAGTTACCCTGAAATTTTTTAAAAATGGAACTGAGAACCTAAAAATCTTCATGATACAAAAACATGGCACTATATCTGTATCACTGATTTTATCAGAAAATAAAAATGTGTTACTTTGTAACTGTTTTGCATTTTGTAACAATCAGTATGTTTTGCCAAAACATTTTACATTTTGAAACAAGTTCTACATATAAAAGCAAGTATTAATATTTAAACTTACATTCAAAAGATGGTTCAAATCCCTCGTTATCCTTAAAAACTAGCTTGTCCGGATTTGAAAATTCACTTTTGTCTTGAAGTTCTGTATGTCTTTGATAAAGACTGGATGGGAAGAATAAAATTCAAGAATGTGAAACTTTAATAATGTAAGACATAAGAGCAGAGGGTGATGAAAAGCCTTTTGTGATTTGAGAAAATAGTTCAGAAAATTAATTTTTCGTGGACACATAGTGAATAGGAGCTACTCTGCACTGGGTGCTCTCCATGCACCAGACATCATTCCAAACCATTAATATGTATTAACTCAGTCACTCTTCCACACTGCCTCATGCCATGAGTTGGGTACTACCATTGTTAAGAAAGAATATCCTGGCACTCTCAAAGCTGTTCCAAGGAGGAATTTTTATTTAAAGAACTTGAAAATTTTTTCAAAAAGCTCTTTATACCATTAGCATGAGCCAGCTGAAGATGTGTCCTGCCTCTCTTCTTGGCTTTAACACAGAAAGACCTATACGAGAAAAAATTACCTACTTTAGGACCAGACAAGCACCTGTGGTAGTTCTCACCTTTGTACAGTAGATGAGCATCAACACACAGACGCCCAGGCCTGAGCCGAGAGAGGAGTCAGAATCTCCTACCGTGGGGACTAGGCACAGGTAGAAGGCCTACCCTTGACTTGAATCTCAGCCTGCTGCCCACCCCCGCCCCCAAGCTTCTCGACACACCCACCCCATGCTGCTTCAGCCCATGTATCCTAGGACTAACTACCACTTTTGAATTTGTTTCAGTGATTGACACTGTGGAACCTTATTTGTTTACATTTAAATGCCTAAATATTTGTAAGTGACTTTTTAATGATGTACAAAACTATTTAACGTTTACAGTGAATTGGTTTGCATTTGCAAATTTTTTGTGTGTTTTATCTTTATAAACCAAGTCTATTCACAGAATTATGAAGATGCTTATTAATACCCAAGTACATATACTATAGGTCTTCCCTGGTAGCTCACTTGGTAAAGAATCTGCCTGCAATGCAGGAGACCCCGGTTCGATTCCTGGGTCAGGAAGATCCACTGGAGAAGGGATAGGCTACCCACTCCAGCATTCTAGGGCTTCCCTTGTGGCTCAGCTGGTAAAGAATCTGCCTGCAATGTGGGAGACCTGGGTTTGATCCCTGGGTTGGGAAGATCCCCTGGAGAAGGGAAAGGCTACCCTCTCCAGTATTCTGGCCTGGAGAATTCCATGGACTGTATAATCCATGGGGTCACAAAGAGTCAGACATGACTGAGCGACTTCTACGCATACACTATACATCAAGTTTAGCAAACAAGTAGAATCTTTTTTTCCTCCAGGCAATAATTCAAATGATTCTCAGAGATCATGCATCTTATAATCTGACTGCAAATTCTATCCTGCCACGTGGTCTTTAACATCACCTAAAAAAATGGAGCCAGTCCTGGCTGAGACCACAGGAAGCTAACCAGCCTCAGCAGAGGCCAGGCAGAGAACGAGGTACTTACCTGGCTTTCTGCTCCAGAGGGCTGGAGAGCGAGTGCACCGAAATGTGCCTGGACTCTGCAGGCGAAGGCTGTGGCTTTCTGTCAGGACAGGTGGTGGTGACAGTGGACCGGCCCAGACCTACGGGGCAGGAGCAACCAGGAAAAGCACGTTACAAACTGCATGGAGAAGATGGCAGTGCAGCTTCTAGAGACTTCTACCACTTTGAAAATGCATTCGATCATCTTTGCAAGCAGTGGGGTATGTGAAAGTTATCCACAAAACTAACAATTCAGGCATGAAAATGAAACTTCAGTGATAACAGGAGAACACATGAAACTAACCAGCAGCCAAAGAAAAGCCACAGTCACTCTAAAAACCTCCACGTGCCAAGCAAAATGCTGGCACTTGACCCTCCATCCTACAGCCTGCACACCACCTGTAACCTTGGGTGGGGGAGTCAGGGTTCCCTAGGAGCCCACAGTTCAGAGGCTCCCATGACTCCCAGTTTATCAGCCTCCAGCTGCACTGTTACCCAGAGGAGAGGGGGGATGAGGAGCAACTGAGCCCCAACCAGAGCATCCACAGGCCTGTGTCCATAGCTCACCTTCCAGGTATGTTTCACTATCGAGGCTTCTCGGTTTGGGGAGTGGCGTGGAGGAGAGTCGCCTGGAGGCTGTGCTCTTGTGTGACCTTGAGGCCATGCTGCTGGGCACCTCGGACACCTCGCTGTCATCCTCTCCGCGTGTGCTTACTGGAGGCTGCTGAGAGGTGACTCTGGCATCCATAAAAACACACCTCTCGGGAACAGCTGCAGTGATGTTCTTGAGAGTCCCCGGCAGACACAGCAAGGGTGGGCTCCTGGCTGCCAAGCGGCTCTTGGTAGGGCACTGACTGACCCTTTGATGGTAGTTCTGGAAAGCTTTTTCCAGGCACTCTGCTTCTTGCTCCAGCTCTCTCACTCTCACCTTAGTACTGGCTACAAACTCGAGGTCGGAATCAGGGGAACTTCCCTCTGCGCTGGCATTTGGGTATCTGGGGATCCGCGGTGTAACTGGGCCTGCTGTCACCTCCTCTTGTCTCAGAGGATTTTTCAAGAAATCCCCACTGATGTTGCCATCACGAGGTTCCACCCTGGTGCTCATTAACCCGCTGATGGAGCGATTCAGCAGAGAGTGGCTCGGGTTGGGGTACACTTCATTCTCTAGTGCTGCAGGTCACAAACAGAGTGTGAGACAGGAAGGGAAGAGGTGGAGAACCAAACTGAAACGTTTCAGCAATTTTTTGGTTGAAAAATCAACTAGCACATTAAACAGTCTGTGGCGTGTGATCAAGATGGTGGAGTAGTAAGATGTGAAGCTCATCTCTGCCCACAATACATCAACAATACATCTACATGTAGAGTGATTTGCACAGAATATCTACTGAACACTGGCAGAAGATCTCAGACCTCTGAAAGGGCAAGAAAATCTCCATGGAACCAGGAAGGACAAAAGGGAAAAAAAAGCAAGGAAGAAGTTGGGACAGGATCTGTATCCTCAGGAGGGTGCTATAAAAGAGGCAAGGTTCCTGCACCCCATGAGATCAGCCAAGATGGAGGTGAGCTCCAGAGCCTCTGGAGAAGAACGCAGCCTCTGGAGTGCAGCAGCTGGGACGGAGAGACCTGCACAAAAGGTCAGCACCACTGCCCTATACTCCCCAGCCCGAGACATGTGTCCTCCCATGCAGGCAGGAGCTGGGTGCTGAAGCTCACGCTTCAGAAATCAGACCCAGGGAGAGGGCTAGGGTGGGCTGTATGGAAACAGCCTGAAGGGGCTGGAGTCTGGAGCAGTCGCTCCTGAGGGTGTACATGGAAGAAGCTTGGGCCACCTTAGAGGCCAGGTGTTATTGATGGTTGGGGTGTGTGAGGGGAGTGGTGGGACGCACTACTACAGCCTCTTCCGCTGTTCACACTTTCAGGTGGCATGACACGGCTTACAGGAGCTTCAAGAGGGGTCACGAGCTGCAGCAACCACCACCTGCATGCCACAGGCTTCAGGATCGGTTCTGAGCCTCTGCTGTGACTTACTCCCCACACCTCAGGCTACAGAAGCAGTCTTGAATGGCCACCACTGCCGCCCTTCTGGGCTCCAGCAGTGGTCTCAAGCCGTCAATGATCCCATCGCATGCTCTGGGAGTGTGTGAGATCCTCCACCAATGCTGAGAACCTCAGGACTGGGCACCAGCCACTGTACCTGCACACCCTGATTATAAGGGGATAATGACCATGGCCAGCACACGCTGAACAAAGAGGTCACAGGCATCCATATCAAAAAACAGCCCTCATGCCAAACAAACACTAAACCCACAGAAGCTACACAGTGATGCTTCCGCATATAAATAGTCCCCCAAGACCACAACAGATATATTTCTCTTCTGTAAGTTTGAGAGAGAAAATTAAGTAAAATGAAGCAAAGGAACCACTCCCAGTTAAAAGAACAAGATAATTCCCCTGAAAGAACAAACAATGAAACAGACCTCTTCAGTTTAACAGACACTGATTTCAAAAAAGATAATGAAAATATTAAAGGGAGTAAGAAAAAGTGTCAGTAAAAATGCAGAGTACTGTAAAAAAGGGACTAGAAACGATAAAGAGGAAGCAAGAGAATTACAAAACTCATTGCTGAGATTAAAACTGAACTAAAGGCAATGAATTATGTAGAAAAACAAGCAATTCCCTGGTGGTACAGTGGTTAGGACTCCACACTTTCACTGCTGAGGGTGTGGGTTCAATCCCTGGTCAGGGTACTAAGATCCTGCAAGTCATGTGGCATGGCCAAAACAAAACAAAACCAGTAACACCAAAGAATGAATAAGTGACCCAGAAGACAGAATAATGTAAATCACCCATTCAGGACAGCAGAGAGAAAGCCAAATGAAAAAAAAAAAAAAAGAAACCTAAACAAAAGACCTGAAAGTAGTCAGTCGTGTCCAACTCTTGGTGACCCCATGGACTATACAGTTCATGGAATTCTCCAGGCCAGAATACTGGAGAGGGGAGCCTTTATCTTCTCCAGTGGATCTTCCCAACCCAGAGATCAAACCCAAGTCTCCCACATTGTGGGCAGATTCTTTACCAGCTGAGCCACAAGGGAAGCCCAAGAATGCTGGAGTGGGTAGCCTATCCCTTCTCCAGTGGATCTTCCCAACCCAGGAATCGAACTGGGGTCTCCTGCACTGCAGGCGGATTCTTTACCAATTGATCTAGAGACCTATGGGACAATAAAAAGCACGCCAAGCTATACATAATAGGGATTCCAGAAAAGGAAGAAAGAGAAAAGATCAAAAATGTATTTGAAGAAATCACGGCTGAAAACTTCCCAAACCTGAAGATGTAAACAGATATCTGATGCAGGAAGCAGACGGGGTTCCACATAAGGTAAACTCAAAGAGACCTACACCAAGGCATATTCTAGTTAAAAAATGGCAAAAGTTAAAGAGAGGATTCTAAAGACAGCAAGAGAAAGAGAGTAAGAAAACATAGATTTTTTTCCCCCACTTCCTAGAATATTTTAGAGCCTATATGGCTACCAGTCTAAGGCAAGTAGATAAAGGATGGAGTTAACATACTTGAAAAACAGGGTAACTACAAATCAAAAACATACAACAGATTCACAAAAACCAAAAAGAAGAGAACATAAGTATAACACAAAAGAAAATCATCAAACCACACAAAGGAAAACAAAAAGAAATGGACAAATATAAAATCAATGGGAAAACAAGCCTTAAAATGGCAATAAATGTATATCTAACAGTAATCACTTTAAATGTAAATGGACTGAATGCACCAATCAAAAGACCCAGTGATTGACGGGATTAAAAAAAACAAGAGCTTAGGGCAAAGGACACAGACTGAAAGTAAGGAGATATAAAAAGATATTTTAACCAAAGAGAAATGAAAAGAAAGCAGGGATCACAATACTTTCATCAGACAAAATAGACTTTAACACAAAGGTCATAAAAAAAGATAATGAAGGACACTTTATAATGATAAAAGGGTCAATACAAGAAGAAGATTTTACATGTGTTAACCTAAAATATATGTGCCTAACATAGAAGCACCCAAACACATAAAACAAACACAAACAGATATAAAGAGATAAATTCACAAGAATATGATAATGGTAGGAGACTTTAACACCCCACTCCCATCAATGGACAGATCTTCTATGCAAAATAATAATAAAACAACAGAGATCCTAAATGGTACAACAGAGCAGTTAGACCTAATTGGTATTTTCATGGCATTATATCCAAGAACAAAAAACCAATACACATTCCTTTCAACTGTGCATGAACAGTCTCTACAACTGACCACATGCTGGAGCACAAACAAGCCTCAACATATCTAATGGTACAGAAATTATCACACATCTTTTCTGACTATAAACGCATGAAACTAGAAATTAACCACAGAAAAAGAAATGGGGAAAGACTAAACAATATGCTACTGGAAAACCAATGGATCAACGAGGAAACCAAAGTGGAAATTTAAAAATACCTTAAAACAAATGACAGTGAAAACAGAACCATACAAAATCTAAGGGACATAGCAAAAGCAGTTCTTAGAAGTTCACAGTAATACAGGCCTTCCTCAAAAAAAAAAAAAAAAAAACAAACAAACAAGACAAATCTCAAATAAACAATGTAACATACCACCTAAAAGAATCAGAAAAAGAACAAACAAAACCTAAAGTCAGCAGAAAGAAGGAATAAAGATAGAAAATAAAGTAGCAATTAAAAAATGGAAAAAGTCAATAAAACCAAGAGCTGGGTCTTTGAAAGAGTAAATAAAACTGATAAACCTCTGGCCAGGCTCACCAAGAAAAGAGAAAGAAC
This sequence comes from Bos indicus, assembly GCF_029378745.1. NCBI lineage: Eukaryota > Metazoa > Chordata > Mammalia > Artiodactyla > Bovidae > Bos > Bos indicus. Next base: position 139,748,093 of record NC_091789.1, read on the forward strand.
CCAAATAAACAAAATAAGAAATTAAAAAAGAGATACAACAGCCAATACCACAGAAATACAAAAAAAAAAAACTAAGGGAATACTAAGAACAATTATATGCCAATAAATTTGACAACTTAGAAGAAATGGACAACTCTGTAGAAATATAGAGCTCACCAAAACTGAATCAAGAAGAAATAATTTGAACAGACTGATCACTAGAAGTGAAAGAGAATCTGTAATTAAAACAAACAAACAAAAAAATCCATACAGACAAAGTACAAGACCAGATGTCTTCACAGGTGAATTCTTCCAAATATACAAAGAAGAACTTATACAGATCTTTCTTAAACTCTTACAAAAACTTGAGGAGGTAGGAACACTCACAAAGATCTTCTATGAAACCACTGTCACTCTGATACCAAAACCAAAGACACCACCAAAAAAGAAAATTACAGATCAGTATCTTTGATGAAATGAATATAGATGAAAAATTCCTCAGCAAACTATTAGCAAATTGAATCCAACAATACATACAAAAGATCATATACACAACCCACATGAAATTCATCCCAAGCTCACAAGAATGGTTCAACGTACACAAATCAATGTGAAACACCACATAAACAAAAGACAAAAACCACACGATCATCTCAAAAGATACAGAAAAACCATTTGAGAAAACTCAACATCCAGTCAAGACAAAACTCTTACTAAGGCGGGTATAGAGGGAACATGTCTGAACACAATAAACCATTTATGAAAAACCCACAGCCAACGTAATACTCAATGGTGAAAAGCCAAAAGCCTTTCTAGTAAAATTTAGAACAAGACAAGGATGCCTACTCTAACCTCTTCTATTCAATACAGTACTGAAAGCTCTAGCCACAACAATTAGACAAGAAAAATAATAGGTATCCAAATTGGAAGGGAAGAGGTAAAATTGCCACTATATGCAGATGACATGAAACTACACATATAGAAAATCCTAAGGACTCTACACAAAAACTACTATTTCTAATACATGAATTCAGCAAAGTAGCAGGATACAAGATTAACCTTCAGAAACCAGTTGCATTTCTTTACACTAACAATGAAATATTAGAAAGGGCATGTAAAAAAACAGTACCTTTTAAAATTACTTCCCCCTCCAAAAAAAAGAAAAATAAACTTGACCGAGGTGAAAGATTTATACATTGAGAACTATAAAATAGGATTCTTTACCAGCTGAGCCACCAGAGACACCCAAGATACAGGAGTGGGTAGCCTATCCCTTCTCCAGTGGATCTTCCAGACCCAGGAATTGAACTGGTGTCTCCTGCACTACAGGTGGAATCTTTACCAGCTGAGTTACTAGGGAAGCCCATCAAATTATTAATAAAGGAAATTAAAGAGGATTCAAAGAAATGGAAAGATATCCCATGCTCTTGGACTGGAACAATACTGTTAAAATGGCAATACTACCCAAAGAAATCTATAGATTTAATGTGATCTCTATCAAATTACCCATTATATTTCTTCAAAGAACTAGAATAATCAATCCTAAAATTTATATGGAACCATAAAAGACCCAGAATTGCCAAAGTAATCCTGAGGGAAAAAAAAAAAACAAGCCAGAAGGCATAACCCTTCCAGACTTCAGACAATACTACAAAGCTACTGTAATTAAAACATCATCATACTGACACAAAAACAGACATATGCATTAATGGAATAGAATAGAGAGCCCATAAATAAACCCACACATCTACAGTCAATTAATCTTCAACAAAGGAGGCAATAATATACAATGGGAAAAACACAGTCTGTTCAACAAGTGGTGCTGGGAAAGCTGAAGAGCTGCATGTAAATCAACAAAATCAGAACACACCCTCTCACCATACACAAAAATAAACTCCAAATAGCTTAAAGACTTAAACATAAAACATGATACTATAAAATTCCTAGAAGAGATCATAGGAAAATATTCTCTGACATAAATCACAGCAATTTTTTCTTAGGTCAGTCTCCCAAGGCAATAGAAATAAAAACAAAAATAAACAAATGAGACCTAATCAAACGTACAAGCCTTTGCACAGCAAAAGAAACCATAAACAAAACAAAAAGACAACCTATACAATGGGACAAAATATTGCTAACAATGCTACTAACGAGGGCTTAATTGCCAAAATACATACACTCAATGGCAAAACAAACAAACAACTCAATTGAAAAATGGGAAAGAGTATGGAGGTTCCTCAGAAAAGTAAAAATAAATTACCATATGATCTAGTGATTCCACTCCTGGGCGTATATACAGACAAAACTCTAATCCAAAAAGACATATGCACCTGTATGTTGACAGCAGCACTATTCACAATAGCCGAGACATGGAAACAACCTAAACCTTCATCAACAGATGAGTGGATAAAGATGTGGTGTGTACACACACACACACACACACACACACACACACACACACAGAGGAATATTACCCAGTCATAAAAAAGAACAAAATAATGCCATTTGCAGCAACAGGGATGCAACTAGAGAATACCATACTAGGTGCAGTGAGTCAGAAAGAGAAAAACAAATACCATGTGGTATCGCTTCTATGTAGAATCTAACATATGACACAAATGAGCACATCTATGAAACAGAAACAGACTCTTAGACATTGAGAACAGACTTATGGTTGCCAAGGGGGAGGGCGTTGGGGGAGGGATGGAGTGGGAGGCTGGGGTTAGCGGATATAAGCTACTATGTATGGAAGGGGTAAACAACAAAGTTCTACCGTAGAGCACAGAGAACTATATTCAGTATCCTGTGATAAACTGTAATGGAAAACAGTACCAAAAGCAATTTATATATGTGTGTGTGTGTGTGTGTGTGCGCGCGTGCACGCACGCAAGTGAATCATTTTGCTGTACAGCTGATTCAACACAACAGAGTAAATCAACTATACTTCAATAAAAAAAAAGTAGTTTGTAAAACCAAAGTTATGCCTGGTAGCTCAGAGGGTAAAGAATCTGCCTGCAATGCAGGTGACCTGGGTTCGATCCCTGGGTGGGGAAGCTCCCCTGGAGAAGGGAATGGCAACCTACTCCAGTACTCTTACCTGGAGAATCCCATGGATGGAGGAGCCTGGTGAGCTACAGTCCTTGGGGTCGCACAAGAGTCGAACACAACTGAGTGACTAACACTTTCACTTTCACAGTAGAAATCAACACAATAGGGTAAATCAACTATACTTAAACAAAAAAAAGTCTGTAAAACCACAGTCAAAACACTAATTATTAACGTTTGAGAGCTTATATGTACCAACTATTGCTTCATATGCCTTCTTTTGTAATGCATACTATTACTTCACAATCCATTATGCACGACCTTGAAATCCATAAAGCTCTGAGAACTGAAAAGGCATTCACAATGTATTCGGGGACAAAGCCTAACCAGACTTGAACTCATGTGGTTGAAAAACCTGACCTGATCTGATTTAAGCCCATTTATAATCTTTATTTAATCAGCAGGAACATTCACACACTTGACTTCAAAATAATGAATGTGTCTCATTACAGGATGCCACCTCCAAACTCCCAGGGCTGCAGCAAAATCTACTGCGTACAGCCTGAATCTCAGAGAGGGGAAGGGCATGTGGTCAGGGCGCCACCGTGGGCCCAAAACTCTCACTGCTCCCACGTCATGGACAGGAGACTATAGCTGAATCACCCAATTGCAAAGCACCAAGTCACTGGGCTGGCCTAATGCAAAGCCACCACATGTGACCGCTCCTCTCCTGCAAGGCCACCTTGATGGTGCCAGGGACAGATGCTTGGCAGGCCCGTGCTCGTGAAGCTTCCATCCTCACTGAACTATTTCTAATGATCTGAGCTCAGGATAGTTTCAGCAGTGTGAAGTTTGGCAAATGCAGAGTTGTGGCGAGAAAATGAGCAACAGGAAAGAGTAGAGATGAGTGAAGAGACGGAAATAAAAGTAGGGTGGGGAGAAGGGGCCAAGGGCCCGAGGGGGAAGAAGTGCAAATAGGAACTGAGGATGGCTCAGAATCACAAAGTCTCATGAACTTCTGCTGGGCTTGAAAGCAGCTCAAGAAAGCGTCAAAATTGGCACTTGGTAAGAAGGAGGGGCAGATGTCATGCATCCACAGGAAGACACAGTAATAAAATGACAGCAGTGGCCATTTCCCCAAGTGTTTTATGTGCCCCAGGCACTGCACTGGAGCCAACCACATATCCCCTTCATCCTCCACTGCACAGAAGGTATTATCCTCATTACAAAGAGGGGACTCGAGGCCCAAGGAAGTTAAAAGAAATGTACCCAAAACCAAACAACTTAACTGCAAAACTGGGGTACAAAACCAGTTTTCTGATTTCAGCAGCAGTGCTCTTTCGCCAGGCCACGCTGCCTCTCCCACTCACATAAACCTCTGTCAGGGAATATATAAAACCACTCAAGAGTTGATTGATCTTATTATCAGGATGTGTGAGTGTCAGTCGCTCAGTCATGTCTGACTCTTTGCAACCCCATGGACTGTAGCCTGCCAGGCTCCTCCGTCCATGGGATTTCCCAGGCAAGAACACTGGAGTGGGTTGCCATTCCCTTCTCCAGGGGATTTTCCTAACCCAGGGATCAAACCCAGGTCTCCTGCACTGCAGGCGGATTCTTTGCTGTCTGAGCCACCAGACAGCAAATAAAAAAGGAAAGCCTAGGTCCAGGATGAATTTGGGGGCTTCTGTGTCACTATCACACCTATCTGTGGTATGAGGTTCCCCCAAGCATGGGGCACCTGTGAAAACAAGTCACGCTGGCTGACTTGTTTGGTTGGATACCTGGTTGGTATCCCTGAAATGGACAGGGAGCGTGACTTCTGAGATGGCACATTTCTCTATGACTTTTCCCTACGAGGTGCTGTGTGTGCTCAGCTGTGTCCAACTCTGTGGCCCCATGGACTATAGGCCGCCAGGGCCCTCTGTCCATGGGATTCTCCAGGCAAGGATACTGGATTGGGTTGCCATTCCCTTCTCCAGGGGATCTTCCCCACCCAAGTATCAAACACATATTTCCCACGTCTTCTGCATTGGCAGGAGGGTTCTTTACCACTGAGCCACCTGGGAAGCTTTCCCCTACTATGAGAATTACTAAGAATTCAATGAGTAACAATTACATTTTCACAAATGTCAGAAGTTTTACACACACACACACACACACACACACACACACACACACATAAAGGTTAAAAATGTCTCTAACCTGTCTGAGTTTGTTTTAGTTGCAATTTTAAAATTGAAACCTGTGTAGTTAACCTCTTGACAGAAGCATCATATTCTAATACCTGGGCCTTCAGCTGGGCAGAGCGCTCAATCTGCAGAGAATTAGAGAAGAAAAGAAATGAACATAAAAGAAATCACAGCTCACTTCAAAGGGAGCTATTCTCTCATTAGGCTTATTCTCTTTTGCCCTTTTGCCAATTCTGAGCAGCGTTACACCCTTAACGCACAGGGTCCCTACAAGATGACGAAAGATAAAACAAGTTTCCACCTCTTGTCACATGCAAGTTAGAGCAGCTACTCCAGGGCAGACACAAGAGAGATGGCAGTAGTATTTCCAAGTCACAGGGTGAGAATCAAGACACTGCCACTGTGGGCACCACCAGGACTTGAAAAATTGTGCATTTAAGTGAGTTTGCTTGCCTCTGGATTTTGTGACAATTATGAATATAAAGTCACATGATCACTGGAGAGTTCTCTCAGATGAGAAAGCACATACTTTAGCGCCTTGGGGGAGCTCTGATGTTGAAGTAAACCCCATTTACACCGGTGTGGTGTGTGCCAAGTTCACATATCTATGCAGCAGACTGGCCCGACCCCTGGCTGCACAAGGAGCAATACTCACCTCGCTTTGAAGCTGTTTTTGTAGAGCTTGCTTGTGGGTTTCGAACTCCTTATGCTCAAATGCAATAGCATTTTCTGCTTTCTTTAATTCTTTCTGAAAAATCAGCAGTTCGGGAGACGGCTGAGCTATGCCTAGGAAAGTAACAGATAGTGATTGTTATCAACCTGAAGTTTTCTCATTGAGCTTTACTTTTAAAAGCAGCTAGAGAAGTTTCAAATTGTTCTTCCTTTTAGGGCATGCACACAATTTTCTAACAGCTCCATCAAATGGACAACGAGCAATTCTGCCACAGGAATTTGAAAACAATTTAATGCACATAAATGCAAATTTTACTATTCTTGAGTCCTTCTCAATCCTGACTATTCATTGGAAAAACCGATGCTGAAGCTGAAGCTCCAGTACTTTGCCACCTGATGTGAAGAGTCGACTCATTAGAAAACACCCCAATGCTGGGGAAGATTGAAGGCAGGAGGAGAAGGTGATGACAGAGAATGAGATGGTTGGATAGCATCACCAACTCGATGGACATGAGTTTGAGCAAGCTCTGGGTGATGGTGAAGGACAGAGGAGCCTGGCATGCTGCAGTCCATGGGGTCACAAACAGTTAGACACGACTGAGCGACTGAACAACAACCCAAGGCAATCTACAGATACAGTGCAAACCCTATCAAATTACCAATGGCATTTTTCACAGAATTAGAACAAACAATTTCACTATTTGTATAGAGACACAAAAGACCTCGAACAGCCAAAGCAATCTTGAGAAAGAAGAATGAAGCTGGAGGAATCAGGGTCCCTGACTTTAAACTATACTACAAAGCTACAGTAATCAAGACAATATGGTACTGGCACAAAATCAGAAATATAGATCAATGGGACAGAACAGAAAGCCCAGAAATAAACCCACGCACCTATGGTCAATTAATCTATGACAAAGAAGGCAAGAATATACAATGTTGAAAAGACAGTCTCTTCAAGTGGTGCTGGGAAAACTGGACAGCTACATGCAAAAGAATGAAATTAGAACATTCTCTAACACAATATACAAAAATAAACCCCAAATGGATTAAAGGGCCTAAATGTAAGCCCATGCATATATGCTCAGTCGTGTCCAACTCTTTGCAACCCCATGGACTGTAACCTGCCAGGCTCCTCTGTCCAAGGGATTCTCCAGGCAAGAGTACTGGAGTGGATTTCCATGCCCTCCTCCAGTGGATCTTCTCGACCCAGGGATCAAACCCAGGTCTCCTGCATTACGGGCAATTCTTTACCACTGAGCCACTGGGTAAGCTCAGATAGTATAAAACACTTAGAGGAAAACACAGGCAGAACACTGATATAAGTTGTAGCAATATCTTTTTGGATCCACCTCCTAGAGTAATGAAAATAAAAATAAGCAAATGGGACCTAATAAAACTTCAAAGCTTTTGCACAGCAAGGGAAACCATAAAAAAAAAAACCAAAAAACAAAAAGACCACCCAACAGAATGGGAGAAAACATTTACAAATGAAGTAACCAACAAAGGATTAATTTCCAAAATATACAAATAGGTCATGCAGTTCAAATAACCCAATCAAAAAGTGGGCAAAAGATTTAAATAGACATTTCTCCAAAAAAGACATACAGATGGTTAAAAAGCACATGAAAAGATGCTCAACATGACTAATTATTAGAGAAATGCAAATCAAAACTACAATAAGATACAACCTCACACCAATCAGAATGTCCCTCATCAAAAAGTCTATATACAATAAATGCTGGAAAGGGCATGGAGAAAGGGGAATCCTCCTTCACTGATGGTGGAAATGTAAACTGGTACAACCACTATGGAGAACAGTATGGAGGTTTCTCAAAAAAATAAAAACAGAACTACCATGTGATCTAGCAATCCCACTGCTAGGCACATATCTGGAGAAAACCATAATTTGAAAAGATACACATACCCCATTGTTCACTGCAGTGCTATTTACAATAGCCAAGACATAGAAGCAACCAAATGTCCATGGACAAATGAATGGATAAAGAAGATATGGTATATATACACAATGGAATACTGCTCAGCCACAAAAAAGAAATAATGCCATTTGCAGCAACAAGTATGCAACTAGAGAATACCATACTAAGTGAGGCCAAGTCACAGAAAAAGACAAATATCTTACAATATCACTTATACGTGGAATCTAAAAAGTCATACAAATGAACTTATTTACAAAACACAACAGACTACACAGACTTCAAAAACAAGTTTATGGTTAGCATAGGGGAAAGGCAGGGAGAAGGATAAAATTAGGAGTTTTGGGTTAACAGACACACAGTACCATATATGAAATAGATAATAAGGACCTACTGTACAGCACAGGGAACTTGACTCAATAACCTGTAATGACCTACATGGGAAAAGAAGCTGAGAAAGAATGGATATTTGTATATGTATAACAGAATCCCTTTCTCTACACCTGAAACACAACACTGTAAATCAACTATACTCTAATCTAAAATAAAAATTAAATTTAAAAATGTTTATTCTTACAGACACTATGAATTATGGAATAGCAAGCAACAAAGAAGGAATTTCAATCTGGAATTTTAGTTTTATAAAAGCTTCCCAACTGAAGCCTCCCCTAGAGCAGTTTCCTGGGACTTCCCTGGTGGTCCAGTAGTTAGGGCTCTGCACTTTCACTGCAGGGGGCACAGGTTTGATCCCCGGTTGGGGAACTAAGATCCCACATTCTCATGGTGTAGCCAAAAAGAAAAAAAAAACAATTTCCTATTATGAACCTAACATGAATTACAAATCATTTTTTAAAAAAGACTTACGGTTTAGGAGATGCATGTTTTCACTTTTCATGTCTTCCACTTGTTGTTTAAGTAGTTTATTTTGTGCCTGAAGCTCCAGTTTTCCTTCTTTCAGTAGAGAATAGTCACTCATCTCTTTAACCTTCTCGCTTAGCATGTGGTTTTGCTTTGTTAACGCCAAACATTGAGCTCTGACAGACTCCAATTCAAGCTGGAATTGGAAAAGGAAAACTCGTATTTGAACAGAGACTTTACAGGACTGAGTAGGTAAATGCCGACAGTCTGCTCTCAGCTTTGTGGCATAATTTAATTATGGTCAGCTCGCTGGTCTGCTGCTCTGTAACAAGACGACTCTAACTACAACAACTTTGGTCTTGGAGCTGGGGCAAGTTCATACAACTCAATTTATGCAGAACCCTGTCCTACATAGCAAGTCCTTCAGATTCTCACCCAACTTTCCATATGCAACTAAGGACCCAAAAGCCATCACAGATTTAATAATGTGTCTGTTTTTTAATATGAAAAGGTGAGATAGATACTACTAAGGTGCTGGGAGGTGCTCTCCTTCCCTCAGTCTGATATATCTCATTTGAAGACAGGAGCCTATAAAGTTCTCAAGTAATTCATCACAGTTGCAAAAACAAATCTTATATACAGAATATATTTTAAGTATCTGAAGGTCCAGTTCTGGGCTTTGGATAGCAAGCACAGAAACGAACAGAAAAAAAGTAACAGTATCATGTGAAAAATGCCTCTCATTTTGCTTTAATCTGTGAGATCCCGATGTAGTGATAGGAGCTTTTACCTGGTGGTGAGGGGAAGGGGAAAGAAGCTGAGTAGATACTAGTACATGCCAGCCACCTGCTATGGAAAGGCAAAGAAACCAGCTGAAATCCCTCAACAAACCATGGGATGTGGGCAATATTCCAGAGCTTACAGATAAGGGATCTGAGGTCACAAATCTTGCCCACAGGCACACAGTGAGGGATTCAAGGACGACTCTGGGCTCCAAAGGACATGCTCTTTCTATGCTTCTCTAGGAGACAAAGACTGAAATGAACAACTACTGAATTAAATTCAGCCATCACCCTCTGAATCATATAATAAACAGTCTAAACATACAAAGAGGATCACTTGAGATAAATTATGTGTGACTGAAGTTAAAATTTCCTGTGTTGTCTAACATCTATTTCAAAAAATCAATATGATTAACAATTACCTCGAGTTCTTTCACACGGTTTACAGAACGATCAAGTTCTTCCTTCTTACAATTAAGAGCTGCAAGTTCCTCTTGCAAATGTAAAGCTTTCTCTGAAAGACAAAGCCAAGCAACTAAATATCATAAAGGTTTCTCAGTGAATACAAGTCATTTAATCATTTATAGCCAGTATGTCAGACCTAATGACCATTATTTCATCATCTAAAATAGCAGAGGGGATTCCCTGGTGGCCCAGTTGTTAATATTCCATGCTTTCACTGCCCAGAGTGCAGGTTCGATCACTGATCAGGAAATTAAGATCTTATAAGCCCTGTGGCATTCCCCTCCCCCAAAAAAGATATAAAACAGCAGATATTGGGTCAAAAAAAAATTAGCAGGCAAGTAAGTCCTGTTACTCATTAGGTAATGTGAAGTCAGTTGTAACGGTCATATATGTGGTGAACTTCCTGCTACACACAAGTCACCAGAGTTACACCACCCGTGTGGAATGTGGGGCCCTCATGCCAACAGCTCTGAATTTCCTTAAAGACAAAGACTGCTCTGGTAAGATTTTATAGTTATTATTTTGTCATTATCACTTCATCTAACATAAGGCTATATAGATGTATCATCAAAAAGTCACATGCTAACTACATGGCAATACCAATTCCTACAGAAGTATTAATATTAGTCTGAGCACGACAGGCGCCAAGGAGCAGCCACGCACACCTGGTGGCCTGCTGATAAGGACCAAGTGCCCAGCCCTGGCTGACTCCTTGCAATCCATTTGAAATAGCCACCCAAAACTCTTGTCACAGGATAGTTCCTAGAGATACACTGCAATGTCAAATATCTGAAAGATCAATTACCTAACTCTCCTCGTCTCGGGGTAATATATACAAGAGTTTAGGAGGGTATATGTGAAAATAAAATATCATGAAGCATAAATACGTGTTAGAAGTTAAGAAAAATAAGAAATCAGGTCATAACACCTCTCATGGTTTAGAGTAGTATTAACCCACAGCAGTAAGTTGATGCCACATTCTTGACATCACAGATTTATTCATCAAGATATACTGAAATATAGTTGAATAAAATTCTACCAATAAATCACTGATCTTTGTGAATATACAAAAAGTTAAACAAGAAGGTTTACAAAAACATTGAAAGACAGTGATTATTTTTTTCACTCTGTAAAATTAAAAGGACAAAAACTATGTCAGTTAATAGTAACGATGAAGTGGAAGGTATATATTTTTTGGATTAAAGAACAGACCCAACTTAAGAAGCTGATAACCTGTGTTGAAACTGAAAAATACAGCTTCCTGCCCTGCTCCCCAAATCACCTTTATTTTTCCTTTCATCTTCGATCAGTCTGTTGGTTCTAGTGATATAGTCCTCCTTCAGTTCAAGTTGATACCTGAGAATCAGAAGGATGGAAAATGAGTTTTGGTCACTTCCCTAGACAGACTGCTATCAACAATGAGCTTATCTTATGGCATCAGGGCACTGAAGGGTACTAAGCAGGACAACACATGAACTTCTGGAGCACTCAGTGCTAAGGCCAGGGGTCCAAATTCTGGCTTTAAAAAGTCCACTAAAGTCTTGCTGCAGTTCTATAAACTGGGTCCCAAAACTCAAGCACAAAATGAAGGGTCATGTTACTGAGGCTATAGAGGGCACTGTTTCCCAGCTGGCATCCAGTGACACAAAAAAAGTAAATGTACTTACTTTATACTGTGTACAGCAGACTCTAAATCCCAAAGGATAACAAGTCAGTCACTTCCAGTCCACCTGTCCCGCCTTCCCACCCTCAAGCAGGATAAGACCTTTCACCCTAAGGAACTGAACAGTAGTACCAAGAGCCACTGTCAACAGCAAATATATTTGGACTGGTGATACCAGAGTCACATTTTCATGGAATTTTACCATCCCCACCAGCTGTTAGCAGCTGCCTTTCTGGTTCAAAGATTAGAGAAAAGAAAGAAGTACTCCTGTGGTGAATATCCTCAGAACCTCAACACCTGCCAAAGTCATATAAGGACACCCACGGACAGACAAAGATACCTGACAGTCCACTCCATAGCTATTATCAAGCTAACATACACACTTTTATTCACTTATTCCTAAAACTTTAACAACTATAGATTCCTTATAGAGCTCATCTCTAAAATATGTAGATAAATCCATAAAATATGTGGACAAAAATCTACCACATCAAAACTGATCCACAGAAAACTGCTATATTTTTTATTAGAATTATTTTAAAGAATAACCTCCAAAAACCTTTGAAGGTACTATATCATGGACTATCAATGACAAATTATGGACAAAGCAGTAGAGAGAGGCCAATGATGAAGAAACATCGAGAGTTGCTGTGTTGAGTCATCACTTCACTATGAATTCATTACATCAATAAACATTAAGTGAACACTTACTTTGTGCCAGACATTACACTGAACACTGGAGAGAAAACTTACCACATATGCACTTAATGCCTCTGCACTAAGATACTATCCACTAGAACACAGCAAAATGCAGACTAGAGGGAAGCCATGGTACCAGAGCTGTACACACCTTCCTTTCCCTCTATCGTTTTTTGCTTCATACAGTTAATTCTAGTTTGTTCCTTTTGATTCTTGCTTTTCAGAATCTTGAAGGAATACAGATCAACAAATACTATAACGAATTAGCAGAATAATTTACAGATCATTAGCTATTCCATCTGAATGGCAGTATAAGTGGGGTAGAGGAAAACATAAAAAGTGACTATAATCCCCATTTGATAGCTTCTCAGCAAGGTACAAGGTGCCCTAAGAAACTCAAGCAAATCACAGGCCCTCAGTAAATACTCCAGAAGTGACAAGAACAAGCAGAGGATGCTATTTCCTGTACTGTATCTTTTTAAAACCATCCTAACTCGAGTATTCACAGGAAAAGCTTGACTGTCAATGAACATGTATATTCTTTTTAAACACTGGATTTTGCCATAAAATACTAGTCTTATCTACTTTATTAGTGTTGCTGTGTTTCCATCAACTTAATTCAAATACGATACTTTTTTTTTAAGATGCCAAACAATTACTTTAGAAGTTCGTTCTTGAGCTTTTGGTCATAGGTCTCCTCGATATTCTTTATAGTCAACTCCCGCCTCCGCAGTCCATCAGTCATGCTTTTATTTTTTTCTTCTTGCAGTCTCTGGGCCCTGAAATTAGCAAAAACAGATAAGGCAAAATTGAAAAATATTAATATTGGGGAAAAGACATGTGTTTTTAGCCCCACAGACTCAAACTGTTCTGTGACTGTCACGGCTAGGGAGTAAAAACAAAGGGCCAGAAGTGTCCCACTATTTTAGGAGCTGATCTAGTGATGATGGATCTGAACTATAGACAGAACTCAATAGTTTTCTGGCTGGGGTGAGTGAGAAAATGCCAAAACCAAAGTGGTGTCTCACAGGAGATGGTTCACACTTAAAAAAAAATGGTCACAAGTGGTAAGCGGCCATAATCAATTCAGGGGTAAAAGATTAATGTTTTAAGTTACAAAGCTACACACAAACTTCAGTTAGTATACTCAAGTGCTTGTTTCTTTTATAATACTGTTTCTAACTGACTAGCCCAGAGCTATTAAAGACATAAAATGTGTTCTGGCCTTTCATAATCTACTAGTTCAACATCAGTGAACTAAATCAATACTGAAGAGAAAATACTGAAAAGAGAGCAAAAGATAGATGGATCAATCAGAACGTCCCAACACTAAAGAAAGGAATGGTCTTAATAGTGAAACCTCAAGTCAAGCACAAAATCAATTCCAGAGCCGGGGAACTGGGTTCACAGGGATTCAGATCAAGCTAAAAACAGAAGCGCCAGTCAACAGAGACTATTCCAGGCAAAGGATAAAACGCCTCTGTTAGCGCCCTCTGCTGGTTAGTCTGTAAAGCAATGGAGCAGTATTTAGTTTATATGATATTGCTTCCCTGATGGCTCAGATGGTAAACAATCTGCCTGTGATGCAGGAGACCTGGATTCGATCCCTGGTTGGGAAGATCCCTTGGAGAAGGAAATAGAAACTCACTCCAGTATCCTTGCCTGGAGAATTCCATGGACAGAGAAGCCTGGTGGGCTACAGTCCATGGGGTCACAAAGAGTCGGACACGACTGATGACTTAACATGTTCATTTTCAGTATGCTTAGAAAGGAGGAGGAGGGAAAATGGAGGTAAATAAGTGATTACATAATCATTAGCTATCAATGCCCAAATTGGTTTCCTTTTCTCGCTTATGGTCCATTTACCTCTTCAGTACTGCCAAAACCACTAAGGTTGGTAGAGAGAAGAAATCAAATGAACCTAGCCTACTTAAATGAGAAAACAACATTCATGAAAACGAAGACAAATCTTTTAAGGAAAGAAGATTCCTGGAGTGTCTGTGAGTGCCAATTAATGGCAGATAAATGGGAAAGAAGGCTTATTCCATAAACTATACAATGCTGAGCTTGCTATGTATCCTAGGTAAGATGTGAAGAACCAAAGACTGGTGAACGTTTAGAAAAAAGCAACACACACACTACAAGCAACAATTTCTCCCAATACAGGTCAACTCAGAGCCACCGTGTTCCCCTTTTTTGCCAGCAGAGCAGGTCAATCTGGCAGGTCTGGCTGTCTGGAATTCAGTTACTACATGCACATGAAACCGTGAGACCTGAATGGTTGACAGAAATGGGAAACGTATGATCTCTTAAAGCATTATTTGCTTCTCCAAATTATTTGTCTGGTCCCACTGTAGCCTGATGATGGCATTTCCTTCCGCTTTCATCCCAGTGTCTAATATTTCAAAAAAATACTCATCCTCATTTCTCCTGAAGTGTGCCTTTGAAGCTAGGTGATATCACCTTTACAAACAAGAATTCTATTCTGTAGTATTAGAATATGTAGACATATTGAGTAGTTCTTTTTCATCTCGTTCATTCTGAAAGTCCAAAATGGACACGTATTACTTACAATTCAAAGGCTTCAATTCTTTGTTTCAACTCAGCTTCTCTGCCTCTCAGCAAATCTATGTCTTTTAGTAGAAGCTGCCTTTGAGCATAGATTTCTTTTGTTTCATTCTGTAGAAGAAAGCATTAATTTTTACCAAGCAAGCTAAAGAAGACAAAGGAGATTTGAACTAATACATTGCTTCCTAAATTCTAGAAAACAAAGGATGGACATTAAAGAACAATTTTCAAGAGGTTCCAATTCAAGGTATATGTTTTGCCTTTTTATCCTCACAAAAATTTATTCCCCTCCTCCCTCAAGGACTGTTAAGTTACATTACCCTGTATTTCCAGCATCCCTTGTGTATAATTACTTTGTTACATCATTAACATCTCTCAGACACTTAAAAAAACTTCGTTAAGTTCCACAGCAAGAGAAAAATGAAACAAAATGTTCATTCAGCAATAAAATAAACTTAAAAGATGATGGCCCGAATGAATGGCCACACTTCATGTATGTGTTCCCTGAACACCTATCATGTGTTCAAGGCCACACTGGGTGCTGGGTACACAAAGATGGACAGATACAGGTCAGTCCCCACCTTAAAAAAAACTCAGTTTATTCAAGGAGAGAGAGACAAACCAAGAGTTACACCACAGCGTGATGATTTCACAAAGTACATCAAGACTCCACGGGACGAGCAATGCCTAGAGGAGTCCATCAGTGGGGGGTCAGGAGAGGCATCACAAGGACCTGGCATTCCAGCTGGATTTTGAAGGACTGGATGGTTTTATCAGGCCAAGAAGGGGAGGGGCATTCCAGGTGGTAGAATAAAGGCATGATACTCTTCACAAACGGCAACCTTCTCAAGAGCCTTCAGAGATCAGTTGAATAAACCAGGGTTCGAGTCTGTGAACTGGTTGATCTAGTCAGTCGTCTTTTTTTATTTAATGTTATTGAAGTGCAGTTGATTGACAATGCTATGTTATTTTCTGCTGTACAGCAGTAACTCAGTTATACAAATACATCTTTTTTATATTCTTATCCATTATGGTTTATTACAGGATACTGAATATGGTTCCCTGTCCCATGCTGTAGGACCTTGTTGTTTATCCATCCTATATATAAAAGTTAGCATCTGCTAATCCCAAACTCCCAATCCATCCCTCCTCCACATCCTTCCCCCATGGCAACAACAAGTCTGTTCTCTGTGTCTTTGAGTGTTTCACAGATATGTCCATTTGTCTCATATTTAAGATTCCTCACTTAAGTGATATCATATGGTATATTTGTTTTTCTGAATTTGGACAACTCAGCAGTGGCCACAGGACTGGAAAAGATCAGTTTTCATTCCAATCCCAAAGAAAGGCAATGCCGAAGAATGCTCAAACTACTGCACAGTTGCACTCATCTCACACATTAGTAAAGTAATGCTCAAAATTCTCCAAGCCAGGCTTCAACAATATGTGAACCATGAACTTCCAGATTTCAAGCTGGTTTTAGAAAAGGCACAGGAACCAGAGGTCAAATTGCCAACATCCGTCTGGATCATCAAAAAAGCAAGAGAGTTCCAAAAAAACAGCTACTTCTGCTTATTGATTACACCAAAGCCTTTGTGTGGATCACAACAAACTGTGGAAAAGTCTGAAAGAGATGGGAATACCAGACCACTTGACCTGCCTCTTGAGATATGTGTATACAGGTCAGGAAGCAACAGTTAGAACTGGACATGGAACAACAGACTGGTTCCAAATAGGAAAAGGAGTACATCAAGGCTGTTTATTTAACTTATATGCAGAGTACATCATGAGAAACGCTGGGCTAGATGAAGCACAAGCTGGAATCAAGACTGCTGGGAGAAATATCAATAACCTCAGATATGCAGATGACACCACCCTTATGGCAGAAAGTGAAAAGGAACTAAAGAGCCTCTTGATGAAAGTGAAAGAGGAAAGTGAAAAAGTTGGCTTAAAGCTCAACATTCAGAAAACTAAGATCATGGCATCTGGTCCCATCACTTCATGGGAAATAGATGGGAAAACTATGGAAAGAGTGACAGACTTTATTTTTGGGGGGCTCCAAAATCACTGCAGATGGTGATTGCAGCCGTGAAATTAAAAGATGCTTGCTCCTTGGAAGAAAAGTTATGACCAAGCTAGACAGCGTATTAAGAAGCAGAGATATATTACTTTGCCAACAAAGGTCCATCTAGTCAAAAACTATAGTTTCTCCAGTAGTCATGTATGGATGTTAGAGCTGGACTATAAAGAAAGCTGAGCACCGAAGAATTGATGCGTTTGGACTGTGGTGTTGAAGAAGACTTTTGAGAGTCCCTTGGACAGCAAGGAGATCCAACCAGTCCATCCTAAAGATCAGTCCTGAATATTCATTGGAAGGACTGATGCTGAAGCTGAAGCTCCAGTACTTTGGGCACCTGATGCAAAGAACTGACACACCAGAAAAGACCCTGATTCTGGGCAAGACTGAAGGCAGGAGAAGGGGATGACAGAGGATGAGATGGTTGGATGGCATCACCAACTCGATGGACGTGAGTTTGAGTAAACTCCAGGAGCTGGTGATGAACAGGGAGGCCTGGCGTGCTGCAGCCCATGGGGTCATAAAGAGTCGGACACGACTGAGTGTCTGAAATGAACTGAATGGTATATTTGTCTTTCTGACTTTGTCACCTGTCTTCAAGATGACACTGTTAGTGCTCGCTTTGGCAGCACATATACTAAAAGTAGAATGACACAGAGAAGATTAGCATGGTCCCTGCACAAAGATGACAGGCAAATTCGTGCAGTGGTCCATATTCTTCCTAGAATAGTGCTTTGCCATTATTAATGAACTGTGAGAAGTAGCTCAAGGCAGTGTTCCTCACCAGTAACTCCAGGTGAGGTAAGTTGAAGATGACTGAAGAAAAGGCTGGCTGTTGTTTAAGAAAATAACTAAAACCATCAGTTACTGGTTTCAGCTGACAACAGAATGGTTTATTGCTGCCACTGTCCATGCCTACACATAATTTATTTTGTATTTTTGAATAAAGACATTTGTACGTTCTTAGTAAATGAGCACAAGAGCCATGTACCAATATACTGCTTTCAACTTAAACCACTGAGGCATTTTTACTACAATGCTGTTAAAATCAGGATTTTAGTGTTTGCCATCACTCGATGAGAAGTTAAGCAGCAGCTTTTCTATGGAGAGTAAGAATAATTGTGTACAGAGTAAAGAAACATCCAACTGTGTGAAAACCTTTCTATAATAAAAATTGTTTAAAGTTAGGAAAAATAGATGATATTGTTAGTATAAACACAATCCAAGCCTCACAAACACCTGTGCCTCCAACATTTATTTTACAGCTTGTTGTTAAGTCACTACATCGTGTCCGAATCTTTGTGAATCCCATGGACTGCAGCACACCAGGCTTCACTGTCCTTTACTATCTCCCAGAGCTTGCTCAAACTCATGTCCATTGAATCAGTGATGACATCAAGCCATCTCATCCTCTGTTTCACCCCTTTCCTTCTGCCCTCAATCTTTCCCAGCATCAGGGTCTTTTCCAATGAGTCAGCTCTTCACATCAGGTGGCCAAAGTACTGGAGCTTCAGCTTCAGCATCAGTCCTTCCAATGAACATTCAGGGTTGATTTCCTTTACGAATGACTGGTTTGATCTCCTTGCTGTCCAAGGGACTCTCAAGAGACTTCTCTAACAACACAGTTCCAAAGCATCAATACTTCAGCACTCAGTCTTCTTTATGGTCCAATTCTCACATCCATACACGACTACTGGAAAAACATACCTTTGACTAAAGGGACTTTTGTCAACAAAGTGATGTTTCTGCTTTTTAATACACTGTCTAGGTTTGTCATAACTTTTCTTTCAAGGAGCAAGCGTCTTTTAATTTCGTGGCTGCAGTCACCGTCCAGTGATTTTGGAGCCCAAGAAAATAGTTTCTGTCACTGCTTTCACTTTTCCCCCATCATTTGCCATGAAGTGATGAGACCAGATGCCATGATCTTCGTTTTCAGAATGTTAAGTTTTAAGTCAGCTTTTTCACTCCCCTCTGTCACTTTCATCAAGAGGCTCTTTAGTTCCTCTTCACTCTCTGACATAAGGGTGGTGTCATCTGCATATCTGAGGTTATTGGTATTTCTCCCAGCCATCTTGATTCCAGTTTGTGATTCATCTAGTCCAACATTTCGCATGATGTACTTTGCACAGAAGCTAAATAATCAGAGTGACAATGTATAGCCTTGTTGTACTCCTTTCCCAATTTGCAACCAGTCCATTGTTCCATGTCCAGTTCTAACTGTTGCTTCTTGATCTGCATACACACTTCTCAGGAGGCAGGTAAGGTGGTCTGGTATTCCCTCCCATCTCTTGAAGAATCTTCCACAGTTTGTTGTGATCCACACAGTCAAAGGCTTTGGCATAGTCAGTGAAGCAGAAATAGATGTTTTTATGGAATTCCCTTGCTTTTTCTATGATCCAACGGATGTTGGCAATTTGATCTCTGGTTGCTCTGCCTTTTCTCAATCCAACTTGTCCATCTGAAAGTTCTCAGTTCACGTTCCGCTGAAGCCTGGCTTGAAGGATTCTGAGCATCACCTTGTTAGCACGTGAAAAAAGCACAAGTGTACAGTAGCTTAAACATTCTTTGGCGTTGCCTTTCTTTGTGACTGGAATGAAAACTGACCTCTTCCAGCCCTGCGGCCATTGCCAAGTTTTCCAGATTTGCTGGCATATTGAGCACAGTATTTTAACAGCATCATCTTTTAAGATTTGAAATAGCTCAGCTGGAATTCCATGACTTCCACTAGGTTTGTTTGTAGTAATGCTTCGTAAGTCCCACTTGACTTCACACTCCAGGATGTCTGGCTCTAGGTGAGTGATCACACTATCGTGGGTATTCGGGTCATTAAGACCTTTTTTGTACAGTTCTTCTGTGTTTGCCACCTCTTCTGCTTCTGTTAGGTCCTTGCTGTTTCTGTCTTTATTGTGCCCATCTCTCCATGAAATGTTCCCTTGGTATCTCCAATTTTCTTGAAGAGATCTCTAGTTTTTCCCATTCTAAGTGAGCCCAATTCTCAGAACTGTTTATACCAAACTTGTAGAGGGGGTGCAATTACCATTCAATAACTGGGTCTTTTTGAGAAGCTCCAAGCAAGGGTGGACACTGGGAGGAAGTCTCTTACTTTCAACACAACTTCCTGACAGAAGCCCTGGCTGTCCACAGGAAGCAGGGCCCCAGATCCAGTCTGGTCTAAGATACAACCTTAACAAAGGAACCTACCAATGGATCCAATCTCTCCCCACACCCACTCCTGCCACTGGGCAACCCCTCTACCTCCCATCCAGCCACCATGCTGGTGGACAGGATCACACGCCCACGTGGCAGCCCTGTATGCCTCCACCTCTGTTCCCATGGCAGCACGTTGCATTTTGTTTGCATTCTTGACCTCAAACCCCTACCTGCAACTCTGTCCTCTTGACCCATCTTCTTCTTCCACCCGTCAGAATCCCAAGACCTGCTTCTCAGTGTCTTTCAGGCTGCCATGTCACGGTCCCTGTTGCTTTATATTAGCGGCCACCTGCCATCTTGAGCTCCCTTCCCTACCCTGCCCAACACCAGTGTCTTCCATGAAATGGGCTGCCTTTCTGAAGCCAAGGAGTTTCAGCTCTCTCAAGCTCATCTCCCTGAGCAACTCCATCCCTCCAACCTTGCCGACACTACACACCCTCCTGAGAGCTGCACTGGGGCCATCACCTGGAAACCCTGGACTTGGTCTACTGCTGGTCCAGGCTGCCCGCCTCGGCTGAGCCCTTGACACAGCTCAGCAACCCTGTCTGCTTTCCAGGGCTTCGTTTCCTTTAGTGACGGCAGCTACTTCACACTTCTGATCCTCTCCTCCCTGCTGTTAACCAAACCTCAAAGCTGCTGCTTCTTTGGTGCAAGTTTCTCCCACTCCCAGCGTGGACCAGCCCATTTGCAGTCCATTCCCTCCAGCCGTCTTGGACAAAGGATGCCTGCACATCCTTTCCAAGTCCTGTGCTTTCCCTTGTGCTCTTGACCCCAGGCCCTACTCAAGAGATAGCCCAGAAATGCCCCCCCCACCCCAGTAAATGATTTTAGAATATTACCTCCTGGTGCTTTTGAATTCTCTCTAGGGTTATCTTTTCCTGAGACATCAGGGCTTCAGATTTTGCTTGACAAGTTCTCTCAAATTCATTCTGGAACTCAACAAGCTCCTTCTCATACTTCCTTTTTTCTTCCATTTTAATTTTCATGATTTCAGTATCTTTAAAGTATTTCAACTGCCAATTGATGACAAAAAATTGTAAATACCAATAACTATAGTAAAGAAACAGTAACAAATTCTCTCTTCACTGTTAGCTTTAACATTAACGCTATCTAAATATATTTAGTTTAATTCATCTTCATGTTTCATCTCATTCACTACACTTACAGGGTGTATTCAAAAGTCATAAAGAACTGACATCATCTGGCAAGAGAAACAGTACGCACAACATTCATTAGTAAAGATTATAGTGATTTCCCCACATACTGAAGGTGAAGACATTAAAAGACAAGCAAAAACATCACTCTTAATGATAACAAGATAAATCTTACCTTCTGACTCATTTCTGCCCGTAGCTGCTGTTCTACTTCCCTCTTATATTCGTTTAACTTGATTTCTAAGGATTCTAACTTTGGCTGCTGAGGGCAAGCACCTGCAAACTCATTGTCAATAAGCTGAAGCTTCTCCGCTACCAAAAAATAATATAGAAAATGAGGTCAGAGAGACACGGGCAGGTGAGCAAATGGCCAGAGCTCTGTTCAAGCACAGCGTATACTTAGGAGAAAGTGTTAAGGATGTCTGCCATTTACTTATTAATACAAATGTATCCAAAAAGTGAGAGAGCTTAATGGACAGACAGGTAAGTGATTAAGCAAGTATAACAAATTTCATGGCAGACTCGAGGTGTGTAAGTGTTCGCCATAAAGCTTTCAACTGTTCTGAAAGTTTGAGAATCCAATATAAAATATCAGGGGAAAAGAAAACAAAAAGTATACTTTAAGTCAAATAACAGTGGCATCCCTTTCTAGTGTCTACGTGCCACAGGAGAGGGCTCTTTGACTGCACTTTGGTTAGAGCTGACTCACACTTTCAAAACACTGACCCTACGAGGAATCAAAGATCACGTGTTTCACTTCCTCCACTTCACAGAGGAGGAAACTGATGCCCATCCAGTTGAAGGGACTTCCAGAGGGCTAAACAGCTACATAATGGCATCAGTGGGGCTAAGGCCAGGTCTATGATTGTCTCACATTCCAGCAGTCTTTCCAGGAGACTCCCAGCCCTCAAACCAACTGTGGATTTGAAACCAACCATGAAGCACACTGCAAACCTGGCCCTCTCATACAGTCTTAACCATGTGTGACACCAATATCATCAAAAAGCAGGCAGAGGAAAAAACGGCTGGCAGAAGCAGACTAAAATATGTGTGCTCATTTGTATCTGACTCATGGACTGGGGCGTGCCAGGCTCCTCTGTCCATGGGGCTTCTCCAGACAAGAATGCTGGAGTGGGTTGCCATTCCCTTCTCCAGGGGATCTTCCCAACCCAGGGATTGAACCCAGGTCTTCTGTACTGCAGGAGAATTCTTGACCGCTTGAGTCATCAGGGAGTAAAATATTGGCAGTGATGTCTCTGATTGGCAAAATGTCAGCCATGGTTTTCCATCTACTTTTCTGTATTCTACAGAAGCCTGTACAGCAGAAAAGGGTCCAGGTCATGGACCAGAAAACCTGAACTCTGGTATCAGTTCTAACCCAGACAGGACGTTGCCTAATTGTTCTTCCTCAAGTGACCTTAGCTTTGTCAACTGTAAAATGAAAGGATGGCCCACTGACTTCTCTAGTTCCCTGCAATGCAAGTAGTCTGAGATCTTCCCACTTTAGTGGCTATAACATAAAGTCACATGAGACACAGGGAAGAACCTCCCAGTCAAGAGAGCTTCAACCCAACAAACAAGAAAGGAAGTGAGCCTATGGATCCCCGTGAGAGGTGGAAAGCATAGCCCTGGTGGTCAAGAAGGAAGGAGCAGCCCTGGAGAGCAGTTCCTGGTCCTTCTGAGAAAAAATGAGCAACAATTCCAGAAAACATGCCACCAGCAGCCTGCATCCCTCTCAGTGAAGCAACAAATACATAATACAGTACATCAGGCCGTCACCTTCACTGAAAAAAGAAAATGGAAGAAGTGTAATTATGGAAGAGGATCACAATTACCAAGAGAGTCTTTGACAGGAAATGTTGAACTTGTCTGAGTTTCCATATTGCAACTTTCTTTATTCTGATGATATTTTGCCAATTCTTTCAGAAACTGTATAAGAAAACCTGAAAGATACAATGTATACAGTTTTGTTTCACACCTTTCTTTCATTCAACTATTGCTCAAACACTGTTTATGCAATCTTGGTTTTATAACATTATCTTTTTCACATCATGTATCTTTTAAGAATAATTTCTGAGGAAAGGCCTTTCCAAGTATGACATCAAACATGAAAATTAAGAACTTATATAAGGCATGAAATAACAAAGTCAAAAGACAAATGATACACCAAAAACAAGTATTTGCCATAATATGGAGACAGGACTAATTTTCATAGCATAAAGAGCTTTTAACATCAGCAAGAAAACAGAAAAATAGGGCAAGACACGGACAAAGTTTACAGAAAAAATTTTCAGTGTTAAATAAACATGAACAAAATAAAAATAAATGCAAATTAATACTACAAAAGAAATACTATATTTTCTCAATACACATATTATCAAAGTTTTAATCTTCAGCACTCTAAGTGTTGGCAAGGGAGCAGGGAAGCAGGCATGCTCTTACACTTGGGAGGGAAATTGGTCAGTGTTTATGGATATTCATAATCCAAGTGCCCTTTAACCCAGTCATTCTACCTCTCCGAATTTATAGAACTACACTTTCTCAAAAGGGTGTAGCACTGCACACCACATGCTTCTAATGGCAAACGCCAAATAATAAAATCTTCATCAACGTGGGGATAATTAAATACATTTTTTAAACATAATTAGTCTAAGTACACTGATAAAAATATATTGCTGGACAAAGGAAGCAAATTGCACAATAGTATAATATAATCCCATTTATGAACATATGTGGTTTAATTACATATAGACTTTGACCCCCCTAAACTAAATGCTGGTAGGATACACAAGACACTCTTCATTCTAGTTATCAGCAGAAAGTGAAATTAAAGAATATGAACAGAAGTTTCTATTTTTCTTTTACTTTATACCTTTCTGAATAGTTTGAAACTTTTTTTTTCTTTTTGGCTGTGCCATGTGGCTTGTAGGATCTTAGGTTCCTAACCAGAAATCGAACGTAGGTCCCCCGCAATGGAAGGATGGAGTCCTAACCGATGGACCACCAAGGAATTCCCTGAAACTTGTTTTGGGTTGTTTTTTTTTTAAGTCATGAGTATAAGTTTTTAAGTTAGTATACGTTTATAAGTTTTCACTTTCTTAGAACAGATGACTGGATTTCTGCATCAGCCAAGGGCCTTTTTTCCTTTACTACTGAAGATATTACAATATACTAGATCTTTTTAACTGTGGCTGATTGACAATGTTACTTTCCTCTGTACAGCAAAGTGATTCAGTTTTACATATATGTACTTTTTAAAGAATATTCTTTTCCACTGTGGTTTATCATAGGATACTGAATATGGTTCTCTGTGCTCTACAGTAGGACCTTGTTGTTTATCCATTCCCTATGTAAAGCTTACCTCTGCTAACCCCACCCTCCCCCACCTTGGCAATCACAAGTCTGCTCTCTATGTCTGTGAGGCTATTTCTGTTCTACAAGTGCAAGTGCAAGTGAAGTCGCTCCGTCGTGGCCGACTCTTTGCGACCCCATGGACTGCAGCCTACCAGGCTCCTCTGTACATGGGATTTTCCAGGCAAGAATACTGGAGTGGGGTGCCATTTCCTTCTCCAAAACTATGTATTCTAATGCTAAGTCGCTTCAGTCGTGTCCGACTCTGTGCGACCCCATAGACCACAGCCCACCAGGCTCCGCCGTCCCTGGGATTCTCCAGGCAAGAATACTGGAGTAGGTTGCCATTTCCTTCTCTAAAACTATGTATACATACTTATTTATAAATATCTCTATGTCTCATCTGTATCTATGTTAAGCTAAACATAAGTTCATACAGATGTCTCCAATGCCACCAGTACCATATGAATCTTAGCCTCCTCCTGTTTATCTCTAAGTTCCCACCTGGCTCCCACCATCTATTATTCCCTTACTGTATTGTTCAACTCCAGCCCACACATATAACGGTTTCAAAACTTTCAACCAGCACCCCCATGAGAAGTAACTCACCTTGACTACATAGCCTATGTAGTTTCTTCTGCCTTCAGTTGCAATCTTCATCCCTCTCCAGAGTTAGACAGGTAGGCATATCTTTCCCCCACCCCTTTCAGTGGGGTTACTATGGTTACATTGTTTTGTCACAATCAGCATTTAATCCTGAGGTCACCTGACCTCTTACCCTTGCATACATGAAGGCTCACTCTTTGTAAAGCTCTACAGGATTTGACAAATGTCTAGCGCCATGTATTCTACCATTACAAGTAATTAAATTAAATTACAAGTAATTTAAGAACATTTTCACCATCCTAAAAAACATCCTATGCTTCCCCTCTTCAACCTGCTACCCTTTCCCTCCACATCCCTAGCAACCACCTAGCAACAAGGTGGTCAGGTGTGCTGCCCACCTCTATAGCTTTGCCTTTCCCAGGATGTCACATATATGGAATCATAGACCATGTAGCCTTTTCAGAGGAGCTTCTTACATTAACAACACAGAGTTGTGATTCATTTCTCTCTAGCTATCAAGCTTCATGGCTTAATAGCTCATTCCTCTTAGCTGAATAGTATTTCCCTGTTGGGATGTACCACAGCCTGTTTATCCATTCACCCACCAAAAGACATCTTGTTTGTTCCCAATTTCTGGCAACTGTAAATAAAGTTGCTATAAACACTCACATACAGTTTAAGTCACTTGGGTAAATACCTAGGACCATGACTGGTGGATCATCCAGTAAGACTATGTTTAGTTTTACCACCAAACTACTCCCCCCCGCAAGTGGCTATACCATTTTGGATTTCCACCAGCAATGAGTGAGAGCATCTGTTACTCCACATCCTTCCAGCACTTAGTGCCATAAGTGAGCTGGATCTTAGCATCCCAATACATGGGAAGTGTTATCTCATTTCTGTTTTAACTTCCATGTCTAATAACAAACAACATGGAGCATCTTTTGATATGCTTACTTGCCATCTGCATATCTTCTTTGCAGAGCTACCTGTTCAGACCCTTTGCTCATTTTTCAACTGATTTGTGTCTTTATTGTTGAGTTTTCAGAGTTTTTGGTATATTTTTGACACAAGTCCTTTATTGGATGTCTTTTGCCAATACCCTCCCCCTGTCCGTAATTAGTCTTTTCACTCTCATAGAAAGGCGTTTTAAAATTTTAACAAAATCTAACTAGTCTATTTTTTTTTCTTTCATTTAATCATGCTTTTGATGTTTATATCTCATCACCAAAACCCAGGTCACAAAGATTTTCTCCTAATGTTTTCTTCTAGAAGCTGTATCGTTTTGTGTTTTACATTTAGATATATGATTCATTTTCAGTTAATTTTTGTGTAAGGTGTAAGGTCTGTGTCCAAGTTCATTTTTATGCATATGCATGTCCAATTGCTCCAGCATCACTTGTTGAAAAGTCTAAGTTTCCTCCACTAAATTGCTTTTTCATTTGTCAAAAACTAGTCGACTATGTTTGTATAGACCTATTTTTGGGTTCTCTATTCTGTCCCACTGATCTATTCTTTTGTCAATCATAGGTAAGGATTTTAACTTCAAGAAAGAAGAGTCAGTGTCCAAATTTTCCACCCAGCTATTTTCTGGGTACCATTTATCTCTGAAAGGAAAAATTAGGTGTTGGAAGGATGTGTAGTGGAATCTAGGGGAAAGTACAAAAACCATACAACAGATCAGCATCCTCAAAGTATAAACAGTTAGGTAAGACCAATGATCTCTGTCAGGAAATACACAACTGTCAGGTCCAAAATATCTTCCTACAGGTTTTTTTGATGGTCTCAATTTCTTGATGCTGAAGCTCCAGTACTTTGGCCACCTGATGTGAAGAGATGACTCACTGGAAAACACCCTGATGCTGGGAAAGATTGAAGGCAAAAGGAGAAGAGAGCGACAGAGGATGAGATGGTTGGATGGCATCACTGATTCAATAGACATGAATCTGAGCCAACTTTGGGAGACAGAAGACAGGGGAGCCTGGCGTGTTGGCAGTCCATGGGGTCTCAAAGCATTGGACACAACTTAATGACTGAACAATAACAACAATTTCTTAATTGGAAGTCACCAATTTTAAAATCATTTCGTTGTAACAGTAGCTGTTTTACTGTTAGCCAAGAGTTTTATCCAAATTATGCCACTAGGATACATGACATGTCTGCAATTCAGTTTTTCTTACTTTCAGGGATTTTACTAGGAGGCTGGGTGAAGCTGGTATGAGATGTTGACCAGACGTCTTTCTGAACTAGAAAGGTTCAAAGAACGAGTTTAAAAGCAAAAAGCTATTTTTAATAATATACATACCTAGAAATAAGTGGATTATTTAAAAACCCCTTACAGCCCCTAATTCCTTCCTGAAATAGTTACACTACAGACAGCAGCTATTTACTTAGATCTGTGCAGTCCAATGGAGAAGGCAATGGCACCCCACTCCAGCACTCTTGCCTGGAAAATCCCATGGATGGAGGAGCCTGGAAGGCTGCAGTCCATGGGGTCGCTGAGGGTCGGACACAACTAAGCGACTTCACTTTCACTTTTCACTTTCATGCATTGGAGAAGGAAATGGCAACCCACTCCAGTGTTCTTGCCTGGAGAATCCCAGGGATGGGGGAGCCTGGTGGGCTGCTGTCTATGGGGTTGCAGAGAGTCAGACACGACTGAAGCGACTTAGCAGCAGCAGGAGCAGTGCTGTCCAATATGACAACCAGTAGCCAAAAATCGTGTAGCTATTTAAATTATAATCTCAGTTCCTCACACCAACTACATTTGAAGTGCTCAGTAACCCCATGGTGGCTAGTGGCTACAATATTAGAAAACACAGATTCAGACACTTCCATCATCACAGAGTTACACTAGACACCATTGCCTTAGACTGTACAACCCCGGATCACCTATCATCCTCAGCTTCAGTAAGGATGAGCTACTCTGCAGGTGGTCTAGAGTATCTTGTGATCCAAATATTATATACAGCATGGATAAGCAACAAGATCCTACTGTACAGCACAGGGAACTATGTTCAATATCCTATGATACTGGATATGAGGGAAAGAATAGGAAAAAGAATGTATATGTATGTATAACTGAATCACTTTTCTGTACAGCTGAAATCAATGCAATACTGTAAGTCAACTATACTCCAATAATACAATGAAGTGAAGTGAAGTGAAAGTTGCTCAGCTGTGTCTGACTCTTTGCGATCCCATGGACTATACAGTCCATGGAATTCTCCAGGCCAGAATATGGGAGTGGGTAGCCGTTCCCTTCTCCAGGGGATCTTCCCAACCCAGATCTCCCACATTGCAGGTGGATTCTTTACCAGCTGAGCCACAGGGGAAGCCCAACAATACAATAAAATAAAACAAAAATAGAATGTCATGTGATTCACTTATCCTCTGCTAACATTACGCCCAGGAGGCCAGGCAGTTAAGTGACAGACGAATGACTGGCAGAAACTAGGTACTCAAGTGTTTGCTGAATGGTAATGAATGAATGTCCCAATGAGGATGGTAGCAATGTTGGCAACAGACAAAATCCAGGAGCACACCAACATTAAAAGGGCCATTACATCATGTTACAGATTTTTTGAAAAGCTCTAAGTAACAGCTATGCAATACAGGCAGGGTACTGGCTTACGTTCATACTACCAAGTCCATCAAGTCTAGCCCATGGCCTGGCACCCACAGCAGCCGTAAAGGGAGAAAGAACCTCAGCTTCCCTCCTTCTGTGTAGGCAAAAATCCACCTCTCACCTCTCCACTCCCTGTCAGCCTCCTCGGCTTTTACACAGAATAGGGCACCACACTTCACTCCTGGCACCCCTGCTCACCCAGAGTGTGGGGGTTTCTCCCCACACCAAGCCATACTCTTATGAGGCCAGCTGCGTGTCCTACAATTTAACTCAATTCTGACACTGTCCACCTGGAGCCAGGAACTGAGCCCACCGGTGAAGGGCCTCATTACCATAACACTGATCCCCCACCTCTCACAGATATCTTAACACGTCCTTCAGATGCCAGCCCCAAGCTCAGGTTGTCACCTGTGCTTCTGAGCAATGGCTATTGATAGGAGATGCCATCCTCCTCCTTGTGCTTGTTGAATGTGTCCGACAGCTCACAGAACTCAGTGAAGCGCTTAGACTTGGCAGTTTATTAAAGGACATGATAATGGATACAGATGAACAGCTGAATAGGAGAACTACACAGGAGCTGAGCAGGAGCCTGAGTTCCATGCCCTCTCCAGGCATGCCACTCCCCCAGCACCTCCACCTGTGCACTGACCTGGAAGATCTCTGAACCCCGTACTTTGGGGATTTATGAAGACTTCTTCACACATGCATGACTGATTATTAACACCATTTTTAGTCCTTTTCCCTTCAACAGAATGGGGGGGGGGCAGGGCTGAAAACCCCAAGCTTCTAATCATGGCTTGGTCCTTCTGATGACCAGCCCCTATCCAGGAGTATACCCAGTGCTGGCTCATTCAAACAAGAGACACCCAGAAACTACAAGGGTTTCTGGAGCCCTGTGTCAAGAACTGAGGTCAAAGACCAACACCAGAACAAGAGATGCTCCATGTGTTCTTAGGAAATTACATGGGTTTGGGGAGCTGTGTGCTGGGACTTGGG
This sequence comes from Bos indicus, assembly GCF_029378745.1. NCBI lineage: Eukaryota > Metazoa > Chordata > Mammalia > Artiodactyla > Bovidae > Bos > Bos indicus. The sequence continues at coordinate 139,777,972 of NC_091789.1, forward strand.
GGTAGAGATCAATATATATTTTTTCTATTATCTCAGAGTAGTCGGGCTTCCCAGGTGGCGCTAGTGGTAAAGAACTCACCTGAAATGCAGGAGACTTAAGAGATGAGGGTTCAATCCCTGGGTCAGGAAGATTCCCTAGAGAAGGAAAAGGCAACCCACTCCAGTATTCTTGCCCAGAAAATCCCATGGACAGAGGAGCCTGGAGGGCTACAGTCCATAGGGTAGCGAAGAGTGAGACATGACTGAAGCGACAGCATTAGAGCTATATAAACACTTGATTACAAAAATAACATACAACATACAGTTCATTCTTCAAGCAAATACGAATACAATACTCGATATATTGTACTTGGGGGATATCTAGGATACAGAGACAGATGCCTAAACATTGTTCTCTTTGTTTTGGAGGTGTTTCATACAGTGGGTATCTTTGAAAAAAAAACTAGCATTCAACCGGTTTGTAGGGCTTTTGATGCTATCTCTAGCTCTCTTATTTGAGTAAGAGCTATCTTAAAAGGTTGAAAATTGGGGGAAAAAGATCCACATTTATCAAAATAGATGAATGGTTCTATTTTAAAATGAACTGCCAGCAAGGAAAAGCCGATGATTCAATTTAAATTCCCTTAAATGATTCAATTTAAAGTCCCTATTCTTCCACCTAAAAATTAGTAGCTTCATACTTTTATACAAAAAAACACATAACAAAAATGTTCCAATTGTCTACAAAGATGAAGTCTCCTACCTTTTTGGTTTTCTTTATCAAAGCCTGAAATCTGTTAAAAGAAAACAGTTTACTTTTATTCAACTATTCAGTTATTATTAACAAACCAAAGCAGATTATTAAAAACTAAACAATCCTACCAGTGATTTGTAGAGACTGGATTCAGGACTGATTTTAAAAAGATGCAATAGATTCTGCATAGTAAATACCTTAAAAAAGAAAAAGTACACATATTTCAACATCAATGATTAAGTGATGATTTAGGATGTTTCTGAATATAAGACTAAAAATCATGGTTCAGACTAAATAAGATTATAAATATATGCTAATAACGTAAAATGTAAGCTTTCTCATACTATTAAATAAATTACACTAAACTTTGAGGTCAAAAGGATAAAATTTCTCTTGATCATGTAACTAACCTCCAAATAATTCACATCAAAGATGATATACCTGGGGCTTCCCTGGTGACTCAGTGGTGAAGAATCTGCTTGCCCATATAGGAGACATGAGTTTGATCCCTGGTCCGGGAAGATCACACATGCCACGGAGCAGGTAAGCCTGTGCACCACAATTATTTTATTTAAATTGTGGCTCTTCACTTAAATTACACTAAACTTTGATGTCCCCACTTGACAGGGACCTCAGGGAACCTCTCGTGTTGCCTCAGGGAAGTCAGGCCTCCTTTCGAGTGAGGGGGGAACTTTCAATTGCTCTCGAGTTGCTGCAGGGGAATCGAGAGTCATCTTGCATAGAGTGGGGAATTGAATGGTCTTTCTTGAGTTGTGGTGGAAAGCTTGGGGTTCCTCTCGAGTTGCAACGGGGACCTGAGGGAACCTCTCGTGTTGCCTCAGGGGAGTCAGGCCTCCTTTCGAGTTGCAAGGGGGTACTTGGGATTGCTCTCGATTCGCTGCAGGGGAATTGGGCCTCATCTCAAGTTGCAGCGGGAAACTCTACAGCTCACCTGCTACAACTACTGAAGCCCACCGGCCAGAGAGCCCGTACTCCACAAGAGAAGTGCCGGCAAAGAGAAGCCTCATGCTGAAACAAAAAGTAGCCCCACTTGCCACAACTAGAGAAAAGCACGTGCAGCAATGAAAATCCAGCACAGTCTAAAATAAATTCAAAAAAATTTTTTAGTATCTTTAAAAAATGACATGCCTGACAGAATAACAGAAATGGTTAATGGCTTACAGCTGACACTCAAATAGCTGAGTTCACCCATGAACATGTGAGTATATTCCAGGGTCTCTCAATGGCAATGAAGTTTTAAAATTACTATTGCTTCAAAATGGAAATAAACTAAGTTTTTACTCTCTTTGAAACTATGAATGTTTAAAGCTATTTTAGGTACACCTGTGGTCAAACATTTTGCGTAATTTTTTTATGTTATTTATCCTGGTTGCACTGGGTCTTCGTTGCTGTGCATGGGCTTTCTCTAGTTGTGGCCAGTGGGGGCTACTCTTCACTGCAGTGTGCAGGCTTCTCATTGCAGTGGCTTCTCTTATTACAGAGCAGAAGCTCTAGGGCTTGGGGGCTTATTTGCTCTGCAGCACGTGGGATCTTCCCAGGCCAGGGAATTGAATCTGTATCCCCTGCATTGGCAGGCGGATTCTTAGCCACTCCACCACCAGGGATGTCCTTTGAGTGAATATTTTTAACATGTATTTCTACTATCATGTGTATTATTATGTCTACCCTGAGGACATTGATATAATCTTCTGTTGGTTTTCCTTTAAAGAAAATATTTTATAGTACAGAAATCTTTAAGTGTGTGAACTACATCAGTGTTATAACTATGTGATTGACTATTATTCGTTTGAGTGGCAAAATTGTGAAATATGAGAAACACAGGTGGAAGGATCAAAAAAGAATTTCTAAGGCTGGTAAAATTTGGTTGTTTAAATATACTGTATCTATTTATTATTTGTTTACTTAAGTATTTATTTACTTACTTGGCTGGGCTGGGTCTTAGCTGTGGTATGTGAGATCCAGTTCCCTGACTGAGGATTGAACCCAGAACCCCTGCAATGGGAGTGTGGAGTCTTAGGCACTGAGCCACCAGGGAAGTCCCTATACAGGATATTTAAATTTTAAGTTTTTCCAATAACAACACTGTTGTTCTCTTACAACTTCTGAGTATTCCACTTTTGGGCAATTATGGCCAAGATAAACAGCAAAAACACAGGGACAACCCCAAGACTGAACCCTGATGTTAACTACAGACTTCAGGGGATAATGAAGTGCCAGTGTAGGTTCACTGAATGTAAAAATGTACACAATAGAAAATGCTGGGGTTGAGGGGGAGGCTATGATTGTGTGGGGTCAGGGAGCAGATGCACTGCTTTTTGCTATAAACATAGACTGCTCTAAAAAATTAAGTCTATTAAAAAAACCCAGAGAGTTGGCTATATCTATCTACCTTTAACATAACACAGTGTAACTACTATGTTCAATGGTTGGTGGAGAGACAGTTAAAATAATTAGGAAAAAGCTGTTTCGCTATTTAAGAACTCCACAGGTTTTTAAAAGGTACTTATTCTTCTCTTCGGAGAAGGCAATGGCACCCCACTCCAGTACTCTTGCCTGGAAAATCCCATGGATGGAGGAGCCTGGTAGGCTGCAGTCCATGGGGTCGCTAAGAGGCAGACACGACAGAGTGACTTCACTTTCACTTTTCACTTTCACACATTGGAGAAGGAAATGGCAACCCACTCCAGTGTTCTTGCCTGGAGAATCCCAGGGATTGGGGAAGCCTAGTGGGCTGCTGTCTATGGGGTCACACAGAGTCAGACACAACTGAAGTGACTTAGCGGTAGCAGCAGCAGCAGTATTCTTCTCTTACTTAATCACAAACAGGACAAGTATCTGAAGAGACTGTAGCAGAGTTACGAAAGTACATCGTAGATGTAGATTAATGCCCTGGTTGCCACTTACAAATCATGTCCGTTTGAGTAAATCATCTCACCTCTCCAGAGGCTGGATCCTCACCTCTAATTCATCTACTATAATGGCAACCCACTCCAGTACTCCTGCCTGGAAAATCCCATGGACGGAGGAGCCTGGTGGGCTGCAATCCATGGGGTCCCTAGGAGTTGGACACGACTGAGAGACTTCACTTTATTTTTTCACTTTCATGCATTGGAGAAGGAAATGGCAACCCACTCCAGTGTTCTTGCCTGGAGAATCCCACGGACGGGGGAGCCTGGTTGGCTGCTGTCTATGGGATCGCACAGAGTCGGACACGACTGAAGTGACTTAGCAGCAGCAGCAGTCTCACAACAGATGTTCAAGATAAATGGCAGTTTAGGGTCTCAGACTACATGGAGTGTCAGGTCAATTCTAGCTCCAAAACATCACAATTTTATAAAGACAGAGCAAGCCGCCAAGGAACTGGTAACAATGTTAGATTTCATACTCCTTTGTCACATTAACAAATACATGATGTAATTTCAGAGATAAAAAGGAAACAGACCCAGCTATCCAGGGAGCACTTAGTTATTACCTGAGGAAGAAGCTACTAACACAAAGTTCAGAAAAGCAAAGATGTTACCTTTTCTTTTGCCAAGCCACTTTCCGGAAAGAAGACAGAAAGCGAATACTCATAGCCACATCTCTGCAAGTGATCGGCCACTAGAGAGTTGGAAGCTCCTATTAAGAGGGAGCTCTCTTCCACTGAGATGGATGGGGACTGCACTTTACCATTTAGAACAGGGTGCATCAGTTCGTGAATTAGCTGGTTTCTGAGTTGCGTCTAGAACAAATACAAAAATGAAACAAAAGAGAAAACAATTTCAGCAGGACTTTTTTCCACTGGAGGTACACGGATTTGTCACACGAATTAGAATCCTTCCTTTTATTTCCAGAATGGCTCAAGATTCATGGCCACAAGTTAAGAACCTTCTCCTCCACACTCTGTCTTACCCTGTGAGACAAACAGCCCAGTGGGTTCTGGAAAGAGCAGCTTGACTGGGGGTGAGCCACAATGTGATGAGACTCACTTCACTTTCCAGTTCAGGAACTTTTCATTGGGATTTCAAATATAGGAGAAAATTCGGCTACTCCCTCAATTCTCTGCAGATTATTGGAGGAGATGAAAATATCTGGTTAAATATGTTAAAGTATATTAATCAAAGTAAAATAAGGTTCCCAAAAGGGAAATAATATATGCAAGAGAGAAATCAGTAAACCCAAAAACACTTACTAAGATTCACTTTCATGTGGACTATTTATAATTCTAGACACTGTAAAACGTAATAATTTTCCTCTATCTTACAAAGGATAAAATTAAGGTTCAACGTGGCTAATTTTCTCAAGGTTATAACATGAGCATCATTATTCATTTGGGTTTTAAGAAAATCCCCTAAGTTATTTGAACTAATGGATATTTATTTTAACTATTTTGCACATAATCTGGAAACACACAACTGGGCCGAGTTTAAGAGTACACTGCCTAGATTCATGGCAGTTCAGCAGTAAATAACATCTAAGAAATTGTTATTAATAGAACACAAACAAGAAACAAATGGAGATCTTGTTCCATCTCTTTCTTCTATCCTTTAGCTAAAGAGTAGAAAGTATATACTTAGTAGTGTAGAACAGAACTTATTATATGTATTATATGTATATCTAAACTCCTATAGTAAATGACACTTTTACACTAAATGAATATACATGCTTTGTCTCATCTGATGCAGTTAAGTAACTGAAAAGAGAAAACTATAGCCTTCCCCACCAGTAAAATGTAATGGTTTAATTTAATTTGAAACATAGTGAAGAAGAAATACATTCAGATCCAGCTTAACTAAAAGGATTTAAAGTGTCTGGCAAACAAGTACTGAAATGGGTAAGAATTAAATTAGGGCTATAAGTAGGGTTAAATGAAAAGAAGAGTAGCAAACAGTGGAATGACATTACAGACGAATTTCCATCTAAACAAACACAAAAAGCACACCATCTAGCACTTGCTAGAAGGAATCCAAAAAGTGGCTGGGGGCTTTCCAGAAGCCAATGCAAAGCGGGAAATCTATTTTCAGAATTCAAGCCTGCAATGTCCCTAAGACAGAAATAAGGACAGAGCCCTCACCAGAAAATTTGCCTATTAAAAATTTCTCCCCCAAAAGCACTGGGGAGTTTTGGATTTTGAGCATGAGCCACCTGTTCTCCTTACTTGGCCCTACAATAAACCTTTCTCTGCTCAAAAAACAAAACAAAAAACCCCACAAATGTTGTGGGTGGTGGAGGAGAAGTGGGAGAGATGAAAATTATGGACCCTCAGCACATCTCTCAGAAATTGACAGAGTATAAAACCAACATTACTCTATCCAGTAAGGATCTCACTCAGATTTAACGGACAAATCAAAAACTTTACAGACAAGCAAAAGCTAAGAGAATTCAGCACCACCAAATCAGCTTTACAACAAATGTTAAAGGAACTTCTATAGGCAGGACACACAGGAGAAGAAAAAGGCCCACAAAAACAAACCCCCCAAAATTAAGAAAATGGTAACAGGATCATGAGTGAGTGAGTGAGTGAAGTCGCTCAGTCGTGTCCGACGCTTTGCGGCCCCGTGGACTGTAGCCCACCAAGCTTCTCTGTCCATGGGATTCTCCAGGCAAGAATACTGGAGTGGGTTGCCATTTCCTTCTCCAGTGCATCTTCCCAACCCAGGGATCAAACCCAGGTCTCCTGCATTGCAGGAAGAAGCTTTAACCTGAGCCACCAGGGAAGCCCTTGAATGGAAATGGATTAAATGCTCCAACCAAAAGACACAGACTGGCTGAATGGATACAAAAACAAGACCCATGTATACGCTGTCTGCAAGAGACCCACTTCAGACATAAAGACACATACAGACTGAATATGAAGGGATGGAAAAAGATATGCCACACAAATAGAAATGAGAAGAAAGCTGGAGTAGCAGTACTCATATCAGACAAACAGACTTTAAAATAAAGATCATTATAAGAGACAAGGAAGGACACTACATAAGGATCAAGGGATCAATCCAAAAAAAACACAACAATTATAAATATATATGCACACAATACAGGAGCACCTCAATACATAAGGCAAATGGTAACAGCCATAAATGGGGAAATTGACAGTAACAATAATCGTGGTGGACTTTAACACCCCACTTATACCAATGGACAGATCATCCAGACAGAAAATAAGGAAACACAAGCTAGAAATGACACATTAGACCAGACAGATAGACTTAATTGATATTTATAGGACATTCCATCTGAAAGCAGCAGAATACACTTTCTTCTTACGCACATGGAACATTCTCCAGGAAAGATCACATCTTGAGTCACAAATCAAGCCTCGATAAATTTAACAAAATTTAAACTGTATCAAGCACCTTTTTCAACCACAATGCTATGAGATTAGATATCAGTTACAGGAAAAAACTATTTTAAAAAACACCTGGAAGCTAAACAATATACTAAATAACCAAGAGATCACTGAAGAAATCAAAGAGGAAATAAAAAAAAATACATAGAAGCAAATGAAAACAAAAACACAATGACCCAAAACTTATAGAGCACACAACAAAAAGCAGTTAAAGGAGGGAAGTTTATAGCAATTCAATATCACCTCAAGAAACAAGAAAAATCTCAACAATCTAACGTTACACCTAAAGCAACTAGAGAAAGAACAACAACAAAATCCTGTAGTAGAAGAAATCATAAATATCAGAGCAGATATACATGGAACAGCAACAAAGAAGACAACAGCAAAGGTCAATTAAGCTAAAAGTTGGTTACTTGAGAAGATGAACAAAACTGATAAACCTTTAGCCAGACTCATCAAGAAAAAAAGGGAGAGGATTCAAATCAATAAATTAGAAATGAAAAAAAAAGAAGTTACAGCTGACTCCACAGAAATACAAAGGATAAGAGACTACTACAAGCAACTATACACCAATAAACAGGACAATCTGGAAGAAATGAACAAATTCTTAGAAGGGTACAACCTTCTAAGACTGAACCAGGAAGAAATAAACAGGTGAATGATCAGTAATAAAATTGAAACTGTAATTTAAAATCTTCCAACAAACAAAAGGCCAGGACTAGATGGCTTTACAGACCAGTTCTAACAAACATTTAGAGAAGAGTTAATACCTATCCTTCTCAAACTCTTCCACAAAATTGCAGAGGGAGGAATAGTCCCAAACTTGTTCTACAAGGCCACTATCATCCTGATACCACAACCAGCCAAAGATATCACAAGAAAATTACTGACCACTATAACTGATGAACACAGATTCAACAATCCTCAACAAAACACTAGCAAACAGAATCCAGCAATGCATTAAAAGGATCATACACCACGATCAAGTGGGATTTATCCCAGGGATGCAAGGATTCTTCAATATAAACAAATCACTGTGTATATACCATATACCATATCAACAAGTTGAAGAATAAAAAGCATATGATCATCTCAACAGATGCTGAAAAAAATTGACAAATTTCAATATCCATTTATGATTAAAAAAAAGAAACTCTCCAGACAGTGGGCATACAGGGAACCTACCCCAACAAAAGCCCATAATAAAGGCCATATACAACAAACCCACAACTAATAACATCATTCTCAATAGTAAAAACCTGAAAGCATTTTCTCTAACATAAGGAACAAGACAAGGATGTGCACTCTCACCACTATTATGCAACATAGTTTTGGAAGTCCTAGCCATGGCAATCAGAGAAGAAAAAGAAATAAAAGGAATACAAATTTTAAAAGAAGTTAAACTGTTTTCAGATGTACTCTACATAGAAAAATCCTAAAGATGCCACCAGAAAAACTACTAGCACTAATCGATGCATTGGGCTTGCATTCCTATACACTAACAATGAAAGATCAGAAAGAGAAATTAAGGAAACAATCCCATTTACCAATGCAACAAAAAGAATAAAACACCTGGGAATAAATCTATCTAAGGAGGCAAAGTGAAAGAGGAGAGTGAAAATGTTGCCTTAAATCTCAACACTCAGAAAACTAAGATCATGGCATCTGGTCCCATCACTTCATGGGAAATAGATGGGGAAACAGTGGAAACAGTGTCAGACTTTATTTTTGGGGGGCTCCAAAATCACTGCAGATGGTGACTGCAGCCATGAAATTAAAAGACACTTACTCCTTGGAAGGAAAGTTACGACCAACCTAGATAGCATATTCAAAAGTAGAGACATTACTTTGCCAACAAAGGTCCGTCTAGTCAAGGCTATGGTTTTTCCTGTGTCATGTATGGATGTGAGAGTTGGACTGTGAAGAAAGCTGAGCACCGAAGAATGGATGCTTTTGAACTGTGGTGTTGGAGAAGACTCTTGAGAGTCCCTTGGACTGCAAGGAGATCCAACCAGTCCATTCTAAAGGAGATCAGTCCTGTGTGTTCTTTGGAAGGACTGATGCTAAAGCTGAAACTCCAGTACTTTGGCCACCTCATGAGAAGAGTTGATTCATTGGAAAAGACTCTGATGCTGGGAGGGATTGGGGGCAGGAGGAGAAGGGGACGACAGAGGATGAGATGGCTGGATGGCATCACCAACTCGATGGACGTGAGTTTGAATGAACTCCAGGAGTTGGTGATGGACAGGGAGGCCTGGCGTCCTGTTCATGGGGTCGCAAAGAGTCAGACACAACTGAGCGACTAAACTGAAGTGAACTGAACTGAAGGAGGCAAAAGGCCTGTACTCAGAAAAGACTGATGAAAGAAATTAAAGATGATATAAACAGAAACAGATGTCTTACATTGGAAGAATCAATATTGTGAAAATGACTATACTACACAAAGCAATCTACAGATTCAATGCAATCCCTATCAAATTACCAATGGCATTTTTCACAGAATTAGAACAAAAATTTTTACAGTTTGTATGGATACACAATACACTCTGAATAGCCAAAGCAATCTTGAGAAAGAAAAACAGAATTGAAGGAATTAGGCTCCCTGACTTCAGACTATATTACACAGCTACAGTAATCGAGAAAGAATGATACTGGCAGCAAAACAGAAATACAGATCAGATCAATGGCACAGGATAAAAACCCATAGATAAACCCACGCACCTACCATCACATAATCTGTGAAAAAGGAGACAAGAAAATACAATGAAGAGAAGACAATCTCTTCAATAAGTGGTGCTGGGAAAACTGGACAGCAACAATGTAAAAGGATGAAATTATAACATTCTCTAACATGATACAGAAAAATAAACTCAAAATGGATCAAAGACATACATGTAACACTGGACACTATAAACTCTTAGAGGAAAACATAGGCAGAACACTCTTTGACATAAATCACAGCAAGATCTTTTTTGACCTACCTCCTAGAGTAATAAAAATTTGTTAAAAATAAATAAATGGGACCTAAATAAACTTAAAAGCTTTTGCAGAGCAAAGGAAAACATAAACAAAACAAAAAGACAAGTCTCAGAATGGGAGAAAATATTTGCAAATGAAGCAACTGACAAAGGACTTATCGCCAATATATACAAACATCTCATGCAGCTCAGTATCAAAACAACAAACAACCCGATCAAAAAATGGGCAAAGATCTAAACAGACATTTCTTCAAAGACATAAACACAGTCAAGAGGCACATGAAAAGATGCTCAACATCACTAATTATTAGAGACATGCAAATCAAAACTACAGTGAGTAATCAGCTCACACTGGTCAGAATGACCATCATCAAAAAATCTATAAACAATAAATGCTGGAGGGAGTGTGGAGAAAAGGGAATCCTCTTGCACTGACGGTGGAAGTGTAAATTGATACAGCCACTATGGAGAACAGGATGGAGTGCCTTTAAAAAGCTAAAAGTAGTACTACCCTATGACCCAGCAATCCCACTACTGTGCATATATCCTGAGAAAACCATAATTCAAATAGACACATGTACCCCAGCATTCACTGCAGCACCATTTACAACAGCCAGTACATAGAAGTAACCTAAATGTCCATCGATGGATGAATGGATAAAGAAGATGTGGTACATATATACAATGGAATATTATTCAGCCATAAAAGGAAATGAAATTGAGTCATTTGCAGAGATGTGGATGGACCCAGAGTCTGCCATACAAAGTAAAGTAAGTCAGCAAGAAAGAAACAAATATATTAACTCATGACAAATATCATATATTAACTCATGACAAATATCATATATTAACCCATGTATGTGGAATCTAAAAAAAAAATGGTACAGGTGAACCTATTTGCAAGGGAGGAACAGAGACATAGACACAGAGAAGGGACATGCAGACACAGGGCAGGTGGGGAACGAATTGGAAGATTAGGAATGACACATATACACTACCATGTGCAAATAGACAGCTAGTGGGAAGCTGCTGTGTAACACAGGGAGCTCAGCTAGGTGCTCTGTGATGACCCAGAGGGGTGGGATGGTGGGTGCAAGAAGAAGGGAGGAATATATAGGTGATTCACTTCATTGTACAGCAGAAACTAACACAACATTGTAAGGCAATTATACACCAATTTAAAAAAAGAAACTGACAGACTAGATTCAAAATAAGGAAAAAGATTTCATAAAATTCATTTAACAGATATTGATATAACTTTGGACTTAACCATTAAAACAAACTCTTTTCAAACACTCAAACATAATGTGAATTAGACCACTAAACACTTCAGGGAATTTAAAAAATTAGAACTCACCCAGGCCAGTCCTTAAACTGAGAAAATAAATTAGCTCAGACTGAGAAAGTAAAAATTCTCCCTGTCATTGATGAAGCTAGTGCAACAGAAACCGAATGGTCAGCTGCAAAGAACAAAGAGTATTTCAGAGGGTAGGCTGCAGCTGTAAAGAGAACAAGGCTAGCATAATCCTGATACCAAAGCCAAAAAAAGGATAATGATAGGTCACTATCAATTGTGACCACACACATGAAATAGAATCCTACTAAACTAAATCCAAAGCACAGTAAAAGAACATACACCATGCCTAGATGCAAGAAAAATTCTGCATAAGAAAGTGGACTAATGCACGACATACTACAATTAATTCCAAGTAGGTTAAAGAGTTAACCACAAAAAATGAAACCTTTTTAAAAACTTAAAAATTGAATATTCATTCTTAGTGGAAATGACTTACTGAGAATAATCAGCAGAAAACAGTAAACTAAAGATTTGACCATAGAAAAATGCAACTTCAGCCTTTTTAGAGCCAAAATAAAATTGAACACCAACTGTATTGTCACAAAATTGGAAAGATGACTAATTTTCCATAGAGCATATATCAATAAGAAATACATCAATAAGAAACACAGCAAAAAGAAATTCATCAATAAGAAAACACTAGCACTCTAGGGGGGAAAAATGGGCAAGGGGAACATGAACCACCAATCCACGGAAAACATACAGCCAGAAAATATGCACAACCTTCTTGATAATCAAAAGAAAGAATGTTAAAACAATAAGGGCTTCTCGATCTTAGATTGATTTAAAACATGTCATGATGATTATATTGCTGAGAGATAAGCATTTTCAAAATACTGGTGGAATATAAACTGAAGTTGACTCTCGAACCAGAGTTTAGGGGCCCCGTCTAGATCCCCAGATTTGATTATGTGGATTCAACCAACACAAACAGTGTGGTACCATAGTAGATATTTATTAAAAAAGTCCAAGTATAAGTGAACCTGTGTTGTTCAACGGTCAATAGATTACAATCTTTCTAGAAAAAGACACATAAACCAAGAGCCTTAAAATGGCTCACACCTTTTAATTCACTAATGCCACTTCATCTATCCAAAACAAAAAGTGAGAGGTGCAATTGCAGGAGTGTGTAAACCTCAATATAACTTAAATATTCAATAACAGAGGAATGCTGCATAATTATGTATATGGCACCAGGCTCAGCTTTGGACAATGAAAATTAGAATTTCAAGAAACATTTAAAAACAAAGGAAGGGCTTCCCTAGTAGTGTAGTGGCTAAGAATCTGCCAGCCAATGCAGGAGACACAGGCTGGATCCCTTAAATGGGAAGATGCCACATGCTGCGGAGCAACTAAGCCTGTGCACAACTACCGAAGCTCGCACACCTCAAGCCTGCTGTGCTCTACAACAAAAGAAGCCACCACAATGAGAAGCCAGAGCACCTCAAGGAAGAGTAGCCCGCACCCACCACAACTAGAGAAAGCCCGCATGCAGCAAGGAAGATTCAGTGCAGCCATAAATAAATAAAATGTTCTTTTCAAAAACCACACACAGGAAAATGATCACCACGTATTAAAGAAGATACACAAATAAAACAGTACGCCAACTAGTGGTTGTGTTAGAGATGACGTCTCTTCTGTATCTCTATATTTCAGATGAGTTTGAAGTATTTTTAAGGCTACAAAAACAATGGAGCAGCCAGAAGAAAAAGTTTTCCCTCAATTTCCTACTTTAAGTGTAAAATACTTTTATGAAATATATATAGAAAACACATTTGAGCTAATCCTACTTCCTGCTGTTAATTCATACACGAAGTGTCCTAAAAAATATTTGCTGCTCAAGTATTTATACCTTTCAATATATTTTAAAGAAGAAATTTCTCATTTCCCAAACTTTTCTACAGTAAGTAGTCCCTTAATGTTTCCTATATGGTGTCAATATCCTCCATTCAAATACGAGTATTACAAAACCACTTCATAACTCAGGAACATCTAAGATTTCTAAAACAAACGTTACTAAAATGTGTTTATTTAACGATTAAAGAGTTACACGGGAAACAATGTAACTCACCAACACAATCTCTGTATCACGTGATACCCAATACACGGATGTATTTACATGCACCACCTGTCACAGGTTACACTTGCAAAATCTACGTTAACAGATATGCCTAAAATTGATACCTTGAGTGTGTCCAGTACACCCCGATCCTTAAACGTCTGGTACAGCTTTTTGCGCAGATCATCTTGACTCAACACATCAGATTTGGGGAACATGATGGACCAGGAGAGAAATCGGTTATGGTTTACCTGGCGGGCAGAGGAGATGTTAAATTCTGCACACAGACCAGTGGTCTCCAAGGAAGCCCTCACAAGCCCAGGGGAGAAAGGCGTTTTAACGGAACCAAAGGCTTCACTTCCGCCCGCCTCGAGGAGGCGGCAGGTGATGGCACGTGAGCCATCAGGTGTCGGCTTCCTCCCGAGCCCGCCCCACCGTGCCCCAAGTTTGAGTCCGAACCTGGGATGCGGGCCCTGGCCTAGGGGAACCCCTGCCTTCAGAGTCCTGCCTCAACCCCAGAGTACCAGGAGGAACAAGCTGAAACTTCCGCTTTGGACTGCAAACTAGGAACTCGGGCAGAGACGCGCGCGCCCTGGAAGTTCTGATCGGGGGGGGGGCGTGGCTGTGGCCCACGCGCGACTCTCACGGGCGGAAACCGGAAGACTGAAGGCTAAAGAAAGTGCAGCGTCGGCCGGAATTCGCGCCGCCCAAAGCCAATCCCAGCCCTCCCCGCAGTCCGGGCACTACGGCGCAAGCGCCAAGCTGCGTAGGGCTGCGGCCAGAAGCTCCGCCCACTACGCGAGGGCGGTACCGCGGAGTATCGCGAGGGCTGCTTCCGGCGTCCCTACGGAAGTTGAGGAACGCGGTTCGGTTCCGCGGCAACTGGGCGTTTCGGTTGCTGGTGTCTCGCCGCAGGTAGGGGGATGGAGCGAGTGGACGGTTGGCGCTTGGGGACTCTGGGGGATGTGTCCTATCCCGCGGGAGCCGGGTGTTGGCCCTTTCTCTTCCCTCTGTCCCTGGCCGGCTGAGCTCATCAACAGCCCAGGGGCCATTCCACACCGAGATTCAATCTGCAAACGTCCGTCTGCTTAGGCGCTTTGCTTCTTGTAATATCTTTCATTGGGTTGGGTTATTCAGCCCACCCTGGCTCTCTTCACTGCGGCACTATTGCCGTTTGGAGTCGGAAAATGCTCCATTGTGGTGCTGTCCTGCGCACTGTAAGATGCTGAGCAGCATCCTTGGTTTCCACCCAATCGATGCCAGTAGCACCTCCCTCCCAGTTCTGACAGCGTCCTGACATTGCCACCTGTCCCTGGGAGGCAAAGTCGCCCCTGGTTAAAAACCAGTGAGCTACACTTGGTGTGTGCTGTGAAGAAGATAGGTGAGCTGGGTGCCCAAGATGCTTAAATATAATTAGAAAAGTCTCTCAAGAAGCAATGCTGAAAACATAGCCAGAGAATTGGCTAAGAACTAAGATGCATTGTGAAAGTGTTACCCGCTTAATTGTGTCCGACTTTTTGCGATCCCATAGGCTGAATTGGGAGAAGGCATTGGCACCCCACTCCAGTACTCTTGCCTGGAAAATCCCATGGACCGAGGAGCCTGGAAGGCTGCAGTCCATGGGGTCACTAAGAGTCGGACACGACTGAGCGACTTCACTTTCACTTTTCACTTTCACACATTGGAGAAGGAAATGGCAACCCACTCCAGTGTTCTTGCCTGGAGAATCCCAGGGACGGTGGAGCCTGATGGGCTGCCGTTTTTGGGGTCGTGCAGAGTCGGACATGACTGAAGCGACTTAGCAGCAGCAGCAGCAGGCTGAATGGCACCCCACTCCAGTACTCTTGCCTGGAAAATCCCATGGACGGAGGAGCTTGGTAGGCTGCAGTCCATGGTGTCGCTAGGAGTCAGACACGACTGAGCGACTTCACTTTCACTTTTCACTTTCACGCATTGGAGAAGGAAATGGCAACCCACTCCAGTGTTCTTGCCTGGAGAATACTAGGGACCGCAGAGCCTGGTGGGCTGCTGTCTATGGGGTCGCACAGAGTCGGACACGACTGAAATGACTTAGCAGCAGCAGCAGACTGTAGCCTACCAGGCTCCTGTGTCCATGGAATTCTCCAGGCAAGAATACTGGGGTGGGTTGCCACTCCCTTCTCCAGGGGATCTTCCCAACCCAGGAATCGAACCAAGGTCTCCTACATTGCAGGTGGATTCTTTACCATTGGAGTCAGAGATGCATTGTAGACCAAGTAAAGGTTTTAGAAAAAGTGGTTGGGGGTGGACATAAGTGGGCACATCTCTGAAAACTGACTTCATCAGGGCATTGTTAGGTAGTATTTGGATAGTGGACAAAAAGCAAAGGAGGAAGGGCGAAAATTCTGAAAGGAATAAAAAAATCAGGACCCTTTCAAGAGCAGTGAGGCATCTGGCCTGACTCCAGAGCCCCATGCTGTGGGTATAAGGTATCTAAGGCCTACCTACAAGGACAAAATTGGGCCAGTGTTAGCTTTGTGAGCAGCAATGAAGAGTACAGTGAATTTTCACCCCTAGCTATGAAAGGCTTAAACGATTTAATAGGCATCAAGAGTGACAGGACTTAAATAGGAGGTAGAGACCGTGTAGGTTGGGTTGGGAAATACTTGGAGAAGGAAGGATTTGGGTAGACTTTGAAAGATGGGTAAGGTAAACATATAGAATTAGAGTATTCCAGGCATGAAGAGAGAAATAAGTCTGGACTGGACACAATCAGCTGGAGAGGGAAAAAATAAGTATACCAATCCACTGTAGCTGAGGTAGAACAACGTGGTACTAGGTTTTGGATACTGGTATTTAGTTGGATGAGAAGCACTAAGGCTGTTGAGCAGAATAGTGAGCTGATGAAGAATGTTCTAAGATGTTAGTATGGAGTCATTTCACAAGGCAACCTGATAATTCTTGGTTACTAAGTTCTCAATTATATTCACCCAAATGTCTTTCCAGGTAACTTCAAAGGAGCAGCCCTAGGCTTGGCCTCTGGAACAGTCTGGAATAAATCTGTCTAGTTCAGATTTAGCAAATACTTGGCACTCACATAGGCGCTGCCCTTTCCCACACCCATAGCAGACGTGGTAACTGATCACAGCAATCTTTCCCCCGACCACCCTTAGTCTCAGAATCTTTCTCAGCACTAGTTCCTGGCTATCACTACCAGCTGATAAGAACAAGCTCATGGGGAAAAACCAGTTGGCATCCCTAGTCAAATCCCTTCCCATAGACGGCATCATATTTATAAAGATTGCATCTATTCCACAAAAGGTCTTACCTGCCTCCATTTTAAACATCCTCAGCTCCTTCAGTAGCTTTTGTCTTGTTCCCACGGCATTCCTTAGTCTAAATGCTTCCCTCCTCCCAACACACACAGTTCAGAGTTAATGAATTTTAAAACTGTGATTCCCAGAACTGAGTATCTTCCCCAGAGATGGTATCATGAGGACATCATCTTTTCTTAATGCAGTCTGGAATTGCATTAGCTTTTCTGGCCAGTGTATTAGATTGCTGCCTCTGACTGAGCTGGCAGTAAATGAGAAGCGGTCCCCATAGATGAGCTACTCTAATACTAGGTTTCCCTCATCCGCTTGTGCTGTTGATTTTTTCAGCCCAAGTATAGAACTTTATTTCGAATTCTTTAAATTCTGTCCTGTTCATGTCACCTATTTCTTCTAGCCGTGGAGGTCTTTTGAATCCTAACTTTAGCCTTCTAATAAATTAGGTGCCTTTAGCACGTTATCTTTGGGTGTGAGAAGTTGGCTTCATCTCAGTTACTGATGCAAACCCCTTGAGCTGCACTAGGTGAAGGTCAACCTCCAAGGCTCCCTAGTGACTCCATGCTGGCCAGTGACATGGAGCATGTGAACGTTCCAGTCAGGCCCCTCCTGTCCCTCCCTCAGCAGAGAACGTGCACACCCTGGGTCCCCAGCACTGCTCTTGCTCTGGGGGTACCCCAGGCTGTCACCCAGGCTACTGGTCTCCCATGAGTTTTTAGGTGGAGAACCACATGACTTCAGAAGGTGACTCACCATCTCCCTAGTTCCCTTCCACAACAGGGAGTGCAGGTCTGGAATGACTTGTTCTTCTAGAACAAGGGAGTAGTAACCCACTCTTTCTAAGGATACACGTTAAAGGACTTAGTTTATCGTAGAAGTTCCCAGCATAGTTAGTGTCTGACCAAAGACAGGCATTTCATACCTGTTTCTGTTGGTGTTTTAATCTCTTCAGCGGTACTCTGACTTCAAGATAAGCCTCTTTGTTTTCTGAAAGTTGGCGTAACAGTTACTAACCTCTGAAAGCCTGGCTCTTTCTATTCCTATGATTTCTCAATGTCCCTGGTCAGTAGTCACACCGTCAGAGTTGTTAACCCAAATGTTTTTTTAACATGCCCATCTTGGGGTTCATAGCCTGCCAAACTCATGTCTCCCACACTTGCTGTGTGAAAACCATTCTTTGAGAAAACTCAAATTTGACACACCTGTGTCCCGTGTTGTTTACACACCAGGTGCCTCAAATTATTGACGATTCTTCCTTGCTTTTTCCTGATAGTAGCCTGCACGTCTCTTGTTTTTCTGAATATATAGCACACGTTTCAGCTTGTGTGGGGCTTTTGCCCTTCTGACTCAAGCCTCCTGGCTTTCTGGTCCCACGTTATGGCCATTACTAGCTGGTGCCCTACTTCTCACATCTTGTACATGGTCTCTTCAAGAAGTCTGGAACTCCTTGTGTGTTGATTTCTTCACTTCTCTCTCTCTCAAAAGCAGTTCAAGACATTTTAACCACCACAGACAGCTGTTCTTGGCACAGACGGGAGTCTTGGCTCCCCTCTGTTCAGCCAACAAGTCCTGCCCTTGTATAGGAGGGTTTCTTCATCCTATTTTAACAACTGTGGCAGCTTCTCACAAGCGTGCTGTTTGTCACCTGACACTGGCTTCATCAGTCAAAGCCCTGGAGGGCCTCGGCACTAGAACTTTCAGAAGGTTCCCGTCCTTGTTGAGGCTAGTTAATCCTGCCTCCTGCCCCCCCCCCCCCACCTCCTTCCTGCCTTCCCTTTCTTACATTCCAGCACTGTGCCTTCCCCCTGGAGGAGGAAATGGAGTGGAAATACCCACTCCAGTATTCCTGCCTGGAGAATCCCATGGACAGAGAAGCCTGGCGGGCTACAGTCCATGGGGTCGCACAGAGTCGGACACAACTGAGCACACAACGGCACGCCCTCCCCCTGCTCCCTGCAGGTCCGTCCCGCTAGTACCAAGCAGTTTCCTGTTCGAGGCTGTGTTAGGAGTATGAGACCCTAGCTAGAAAACCCAGCTGCTGTTCTCTTCCACTCTTGTCCCTGTACTGCTCTGAGTTGCTCTACCTTGATGCACTATTGGCCCCCCACCCCCCATTTCCACGGGGCTCTGAACCCTGTGACCCATGGAAAATAAGCTCACTCTGTCCTAGTCTCTTCTACCTCCCTTTTTCTTAAGCCTGCAGGTTTTTTCAGCTTTGACACGTTCTTAGTTTCCTACTGCCACCATAATGCATTACCACAAATTTACTGGCTTAAAACGACACAAACTTATCATCGTACCATTTTGTAGGGTAGAAGGCCAACGTGGGTCTCACTGGGCGTAAATCCCTTCTGGAAGCTCTCTGGAAGAATCTGTTTCGTCATCCTTTCCAGCTTCTAGGGGCCACCCACATTCCTTGGTTCATGGCTGTTTCCTCCATCTTGAAAACCAGCAAGGTTTCATCTCTGTGGCGATCCACCCACTGCCACGTTTCCCCCCCTCCCAAGAACCCCCAACTCTTTCCTGGGGTTCTATCCTCTTCCACTTTTAAAGACTGGTGATTACACTGGATCCACCTGAATAGCCAGGATCCTTGTCCTACCTGAAGATCAGCTGATGGGCAGCCTTAGTTGCATCACCTTAATGCCCTTTGCCACCTAGATTAATTTTCAGTTTCCCAAGCTTAGGATGTGGGCATCTTGGTGGGGGCCAGGGGACCTTATTCTGGCTGCCACCACACATGCAGAATTGACCCGTTCATCTTCATCCCTATTCCTTCCCTTTGTGATTTCCTTTGTAGTTTCATCACCTTGATATTCTGCTTGACCCCCTCAGCCAGACATTTGGCAACATCCTGAATTCTTCCTGCGGTTCCTCAGTTTCACCCACTGCCAAGCTCTGTAACACCCCCACACCTTAAGACCTTGGAGACACGCGAAGGGCCCCTATTTCAGGTGACAGAAAGACTGCGTAGATGGAGATCATTTCCCTCCTTGCAGAAAGTCCCATCTATCAGACAGCACAGAATTCTAGATCAAGTCTGAGCTCTGCTCGGCCCCGCGTATTAAATGGCTGTAGACGTTGCTTTCCTGGGACAAGGTGGTTATGTGCTCTTGCTGCTTCCTTTTCGTCCACTGCGCCGGTCAGCTTCTCTGCATCCTCTCTTCAAGCCTGTGTGAAATCACGTGACTAGCAGCTCACGTTCTATGTAGCTGACGGGTTTGTGACCACCCCTTTCTTTCTTGCAGTTTCTTGTTTATCCTTATGCTCTTCTTAGGATATGCTTTTCTCCCCAACACGAGTTTCCACATGGGGCTGAGTGGGTTTGGGGGCCAGAGCAGAAGGGTAATCTTCCTTATACATATAGTGTCTTCTGCTGCTGCTTAACATGTATGCAGAGGAAGAAGGATCTTCCTTGAGTATTTTTTTCCCTGCTGCTTCTTAAATGTTTGTGCTGAAGAAAGCAAGCCCTTCCCTTGGCAAACTCCACCTATGAAACCTTTTCCAGCAAGAAGGAATGATGTCATTGTTTGCTCTGTGAAAATTGCAGGCTTCCACCCCCTTCCCTTCACTTGAGCTTGAGGATCATTGCCACTTCTAGTTTTGCAGAGCTTTGGTATCATCCCTGCCTTTGTCTTCAGGTTTCATGGCATGGAAGTCCCGCTGAGGCTCGATGAGCCCTGGGTTCTGACATACCTTACTGTCGACGCCTGGTTAAGCAGGTCCCCGCTCCACAGGGTGCCCTTCCTCTGCACATCTCCGTGTGCCTGTGCTCGTGTCGCTAGAGCTAGACATGAACCTGGCTTTGTCTGATTCAGAAGACCCTGTGCTAAAACAACATACACGAGTCCATTGCCTGTCTGCCCATCCATCCATCCAGATTGTGATTGTGCTAAAAGTCACAGAATCATTGATTTCTCCCCCAGCACCCCTGTTTTCTCTTTTTATGCCTTTAGCAAACCTGTCAACCCTTGTTCCAAGAGTTCTTTATGCCTCAGAATGTCTTCCTTTGGGATTATGATTTCTTCCATCTTTTCTAGAGTACAGCACTGTTTCTTCCTCTCTTTGGAAAGATGTTTGAGGAGGCCTATCACAGGCTCCTTTCTGTGCAGTTACATCCTAGCACAGAGCCGTCAGGTGGGAAGAAGACAAGCGCCTCACAGTCTGATGACTACGGCAGTGCTGCACAGCGCTCTGCAGCTGTACATTGTTTCCCACTCAGCGCCCAGGCTCACTGGCCCAGTCCACAGTGAAGCCGGCTTACCCTCCATGGTCCACACTTTCCCATCAGGAGAATGTTGTTTTTATGATGTCATGTTAGAGGTCTTCTAATTTCCCTATGAAAATGTAGTAGTGGATTCTCCAGAACATATCACAAATAAATAAATTGTATCAGTCACAAGCTATGTATCTATAGGAATGGAATGATGTCATTGTTTGCTCTGTGAAAATTGCAGGCTTCCACACCTTTCCCCTCACTGGAGCTTGAGGATTATTGCCACTTCCAGATTTGCAGCACTTTGGTATCATCTTGGTATGGTATCTGTCATTTGGTGTCTATCAATCTTGGCATGGAAAGCATGCCACTTTAGGGGCCACCTCCTCTACAATTTAGGTTTAAGTTAAAAATGGAGTTCTTCACTTCCTGGGTTTTTGTATTGAGTACTAAAAATACACATTATTTTCATTTAATTAGGAGCTATATTGAAGACGATGTCTGGAAGCTTCTACTTTGTCATCGTTGGTCACCATGATAATCCAGTTTTTGAAATGGAGTTTTTACCAGCTGGAAAAGCAGAATCCAAAGTGCGTATGAAACCTTAGCCCGTAGCACTTGTGTTGCTGTAATGATACTGGTGTGATGTGACTGTGGAACTGGAAGGGGTCTGGACAGATGAGGTCACTGCGGACCCAGCACAACTACAGGTGGCTTGCTCTGCACTCCTGCAGGTTGAGAGGAGCCAGCCGGGAGTGTCCTCTGCATTGTGTGTGCGTGCTCTAGTTCAGCACACACTTGGCACAGGCTCACAGGATGCCCTGGGTCTCCTTTCCCTGGTTGCCAGTCCCTAGATCACCCGCCAAAGGCAGTGATCATACTGGGTCTGCAGGGGCAGGCACTCTAGCCCTGAAATGCCAAGAAAGCCCCTTCTGTGCCCTCAAATCACCTTTTCCAGCAGGACAGACAGGCTAGAGGTTGAGATAGACCTCGACTCCCATGTCCTCCTGCCACCCCTGGGATGGCAGTTGTCATCGACTTCCCACAGCATCCACTGGCCACGTGGGGCCCTCATGCTCTCCTCCATGGTGACGGCACCCAACTTTCTTGTTGTCAAGAGCGGTTCTGAAAAAACCAGCTTGCTTCAAGAACGTGGTGCCACTCGAGTAAACAGAGCTGTAGGGTCCTGGGATGAGGAGAGATGTCCCTCCATCTCCCTGTACAAAGCCATATTCCAAGTAAATTGCTGACCATTGCGCTG
The DNA here is from genome assembly GCF_029378745.1 of Bos indicus. NCBI lineage: Eukaryota > Metazoa > Chordata > Mammalia > Artiodactyla > Bovidae > Bos > Bos indicus. The sequence goes on from NC_091789.1 coordinate 139,800,233, forward strand.
TGTTTTTCTCAGCCTCCAAAAATAGGCTTTAACGTCCTTTAAGACAGAAACTGATGTTTGAAATTAGTCATGATGTGTAATGTCCAATGTAGGACGCTTTTCAACTGTTCAGACCTTGCCACTGAAATATGATAGAAATCCAAGGTATTATTTGAGCAGGTGTTGTTGCTCCGTCATTTGCCCACATTCCCAGGAACACACTGCTCTTTGAAACCTGGATGGGAGGCATCGCTGCAGCAGTAGTTGCTTTGTGTGGTATGCAGCTACTTATAGTTTTTCTCTCATTCCACTGGCCTCGTGTAGGCAAAGCAGTGCCTATAAAAACTGTTGCATTACTTGATCTTAGTTCTTTCTCCTGCTACCACTCACCTTTGTAAACCATTCCTACAGTTTTCTCCTGATCTATCAAGTTTGCTCATAGGTGCAAAGGGAAAGACTGCCATGAGCCAGACAGAAAACATCCATTTCTCTGAGAAATAAATTAAGTTTTGTCCGTGTGCTGGGACTGAAGTATAAACATGCTTTACTTATGTGAGGGATTCCAGGGCACCTGACCACCTTCCTCCAGTCCAGGCACAGCCTCCTCAGCCAGGAAGCTCCATTCGTTTCCCAAAGCTGCAGTCATAGTACCAGACACTGGCCGCCTGAGAGGAGCAGAATCAGATTGTCTCACAGTTGGCAAGCCCAGAAGCCTTGAAATCAAGCCATCAGCAGGGCCAGCCCCGTCCAAAGGTGCTAGGGAAGGCCTGTTCCAGGCCTTTCTCCCAGCTGCTGGCAGTTCGTGCCTTGTGGCAGAACTGCAGTCCCTTGCGGCTTTCTCCCTGCATGTGAGCCTGTCTCCAAATTTCCCCCTTTTTATAAATACGTTAGTCACTGGATTAGGGACCCACTTGCTGCTAGCATGACCTCATGGTAACTAATGACGTCTTCAACAACCCTCTTTCCAAATACGGCCACATTCTGAGGGTTAGGACTGCAGCCCAGGAAATGGGGGAACCTAGGGGTCCTTTGAAAAATTCACTTTGAAAGTAAGCATCTCATGTGCATGAGGCTGCATTCCAGGTTGTGAATTCCCTCCACATTCAGGGCGACAGCCCCGCCTTCTTCAGTTAGGCCTTTTAGGCCCATGAGAAGGACATCTCTAGCTTGACAGGATCACCTTGCGCTGTCAGCACAGGTGACTGCACACAGCTGGTGCCGAGCCGGGTTGGCAGCCCTGGGATCTCCCTGCGCCTCAGAGTAGCCAGTGCCAGGCTGTGTCCCCTGCTCACCAAGCCCCAGCCCCGCCCCCACCCGAGGCTGGTCCCCGCGGCTTTCCTCGCCACCTCCCTGGCCTACCTTGTATTTTCCTGTCTTCCTCCTCAAAAGATGTGTACTTCTTGAAAGGAGGATCTGAGTGGAGGGGAGGGGAAGGGGAGAAAAATTGAAAGCAGGATCTACTCTTTGTTTTTTAAAGGAAGTTTCCTTTTTTTTTCCCCCATGCTTAAATGCTCATGCAATCTGATAATTTCCTTCTTGCCAAATTTTTAAAAATCTTTATAGTTTCTTGAACACATTTCATAAGTAATTGGCTATTTCTATTTGAGTTTTAGATACCAGATTAGAAAATAGTGTGAAAACACTGAAGACCTTTAATAGCAGAAAGCTTCCCCCCACTCCCCATTAGCAAGCTGTGTCTAGAATTCCCTGAATGGAAGTGTTAATCTGGTGTCACTCACTGTCACCTAGGACGATCACCGCCATCTGAACCAGTTCATAGCTCACGCTGCCCTCGACCTCGTAGATGAGAACATGTGGCTGTCGAACAATATGTACTTGAAGACGGTGGACAAATTCAATGAATGGTTTGTCTCAGCATTTGTCACTGCTGGTCATATCCTTACCTGTTTAATAAAGAGCTCTAACAAAGGGTTGGGGTGACAAACCAGACCAGCATGAGATCTGGATGCCAGGTTCTGAGTCTGTGGACTGCAAAATGTTAGGTAAAAAATGGCCATTGATGGTGCTTTTTAATTTTTTTTTAGGGGGAAAAAAACATCTTTTGTTTAACAGATAATTTTAAAGTCTAATCTCCTAAAATTAAGGTTTATCTGAACCATATCAAGGGTGATTTTATTTTGTAGTTACTTTCTAACTTAAAAAAGATTATGTTCTCTTCAAGATAAAACTAATGGCACCCCACTCCAGTACTCTTGCCTGGAAAATCCCATGGATGGAGGAGCCTGGTGGGCTACAGTCCATGGGGTCGCTAAGAGTCGGACATGACTGAGTGACTTCACATTCCCTTTTCACTTTCATGCATTGGAGAAGGAAATGGCAACCCACTCCAGTGTTATTGCCTGGAGAATCCCAGGGACGGGGGAGCCTGGTGGGCTGCCGTCTATGGGATCGCACAGAGTTGGACACGACTGAAGTGACTTAGCAGCAGCAACCTAACTCTGAATCCAGTTTATGGGTTTATCTTTTCCATCGCACAATACACTGCATGTGAATCGAAGACTATTTTATCAACTGATCAACTTTTCAGTTTTCATTTCTAAAGATTATACCTTAATTATTTCACATATGAGATTTATTATGCTGCATGATGTCAGGCAAGAAGATGGAATCAAGAACTTCTTTACTGATGTCTATGATTTATACATAAAGGTATGGTATGTTCTGTACCTTGTAAAATCTGATTATAAAAGACATGCCAACTATGACAGGACACTGGCCTGTAGAGGGAACCCCCTTAGATGCCCAGTTTTCCTCCTTGCTTAGCTTCCCCCCAGCAGGACTGTTCCTCACAGCTCCCTCAGCAGGCAGGTCTCTATCAGCAGCTTAACACACATGCAGGACAACTCGTAGTCATTTTTAGATCAGTTTCATTCTTTCCCTTTTGGTGCACATAGTTGATTTTATGAGGGAACCATAACTAGAGACACAGAAGCGGTCTATATAAGGGAAGTTGCTTCATGATTTTATTTCAGACTGTTTCCCATCTGCTTATTAACAAGTAAGTTACAGTGCAATGAATGTAGATCACAAACCGGTAGGAAGTGATTTCATGTATTATCAAAGTCACTCAAGGAGAAAGGGGCCACTTGCATTTCTTGATACTTAATTAGGAAAACTGAAATAGTAATACGATGTGAGTGGTTAAACTGCAGTGCTAACAGTATATTAATAATTTAAATGTTCTTTATTTGCACAAGATTTTTTTGCATATCACATAGTTAACAATCAATATTCCTAGTCAGAAGTAGCAGAGAATATTTAGCCCTCTTATAAAGATGGACACCACCAATCGATTAAGGTATAAAAGTTGGTAACTCCTTTCCTCACTTGTGATTCCATCCAGTACTAATTTTCCCTCACATATATTATGGTTTACTCATTATATCATCTGAGAAACTGATCACTTGCCTTGTGTTAAAGCAGAGTATTAAAAATCTGATTGTTAAAAATTACCACACTTTTAAAAGTAGTGTGGTATTACTTTTTCCTTCAGTCAGAGGATATGGCAGATTTTTATATAGCCAGAGGCCTTCCACATGAATCAACATCTTGATAGTTGAAAGTGAGTGTAATTGTATTTCACACATAGGGTGGATCCCAGGAGTTGGTTTTGCTTACACAGGTAGTGCTTAGATATGTGCTGCCATGGGTTTTGCCACAGGTACTACCCTGGAACACCAAGACAGAAATTTCCTTAATGGGACATTAACATTTAAGAATGGAACATCTTCACTGAAACTTAAAAATGTGGTCTTTAGACTTTTGTTTTGAATGCCTTTAATTACTTAAAACTTTAAAATATCTTCCTTTTAGAGACCTATGATTTGTCAGCCTTTTTTACTTTGACAAGCTCACCTGAGTACTTTCTTCTCTCCTAGTTTGCAATGAATCCATTTTATGAACCCAATTCTCCTATTCGATCCAGTGCATTTGACAGAAAAGTTCAGTTTCTTGGGAAGAAACACCTTTTAAGCTGAATGCAAAAAAATTCAGAAGTACACAATGTCACTACAGTGGGGTATACTCAGGAATGTGTACATTGTAAGTAATGATTAAATAGCATGGTAAAGTTTTACTGGTAGTCTGTTTATCTAAGCCTAATGAAACTGCTTCTATATTTTAAAAATAGTATATTCAGTTTCTTACAGCTATGAACAGATTGATATTTGCTTGTGAAAACTTATTTATAAAGAGCTCTTTATTGGTAATCTTGAAATGTCTTTATTTTAAAAAATTGAGAATAAGCTTTTGACTTTCCTCATTCAGATAGTTGATCTTGATGAAGCACTCCAGAACCAAATATCATTAAGATTTGGTAGGCAGACTTAAAACGATAAGCTTCTGCAGTAGGGAATGAAGTTGATAGCACATACATGGGCTCATCTGTAGATCAAGAGATGTTATGAAAACACATAGGCAGTATACATAGCTCTGCCCAAGAAGCCAGAGCAGACTGTGTTGCAGTGCCAAATGCCACAGGCCTGCCCCTATCAGACTAGAAACAGTGATCCTGCTGTAATTCGAGACTCCTGAGCCCAGGTTTGTATAGTGGGAGGCCAGGACCACAGTGACAAGTTATGTTCTTGTTTCCTTTCCATCAGACAATAAACTAAGGATTAAGTGAACCTGTTGATAGATGTACTAGTAGAAGGTTGTAAGGCAGTTTTAGAATTGTAAACAAAGAAAAGCTTGTATCACATTAGCTGTACTCTAGGCTTTTCAGGCTGTATACCTGTATACCTGAACGGGCGGGAGTGGTCTGTTTTTTTACTATAACAGTGTGGGATCTTAATTGTAAACCAGTAAATGTCCATTGAAAAGCAAGTAAATGTTCATTGAAAACCAGGTATTTTCTGTGCTGTGAGCACTTGAAGAATTTTGTTCCATTCTGAATGACCTGAGCAAGGAATTCTCAGTTTGGTCTTGTGTCTTTGTGTGAAGCTGCTATCACAGTTTTTTACCCTATTTATTTGATTTCCTAAATAAAGATGTTTGTCCAAGATTATGGAAGCTTAGTATCGATTTTTTTTTTTAGCTGTGCTGTACAGCTTGTGATATCTTAGTTCCCTGACCAGGGATTGAACCCGGACCCTCAACAGTCAAAAGCACCAAGCCCTTGACCATTCAATCACCAGGGAATTCCCAATGTTGAATTTTTAGGTGCTGCTCTCCCCACCACCTCAACTATTTTAGTCCTATCTCCCCTAATGAAAGTCTGCAAACATACATTGTAACTCATTGTACAGAATCCAGATCTCCTCAAACCCGGTGCCAGAGCTTTGGGAGCAGAAAAAGATACTCAGAAATCCAGGAGTAACTCAGCCATGCTCACTGGAGAGACCCACACATGTACTTATCGTATACAGTTTGCTGTACCCTCCCGGAGCATATAAGGCAGAGGGGAGGCAGTGCCCTAGTCAGGAGCTGAGCCGTGTGGTGTTTGATGGTTCCCATCCCCGCTCATCTACAGGACAGCAGTGCCCTGCAAATAGCCTTGTCACCAGGCTCTTGACAGTGAGATGGGAATGAGAGCACAGGCCCTGTGGCAGCAGATCCCTGTGGCTAAGGATCGGCTTTCATATATGCCTGCCTCTGTCAGAGCGTGAAGGCAGATCTAGTGATGGGCATAGGAGTGGGCAGGATCTCAGAGATGGGCTGTGCTGGAAAAGCCTGCTGAAATAGGACAGCTCAAAGGATGGAACCAGGACTCATGTAAGGGGAAGATCAGGGACTGATTATTAGGAAAACGAAAGCAAAAAATGCAAAAGAGCTTGCAAAAAAGAGTAAGTGATGTCACTGAAAGTTCTGGAACACAAGATGAATTGGGGGACATCAGTAGCACCCTGGGCATTGGGCCCACCAAGCACACACAAGTCAGCGTTAAGCCTGTCATCTACACTAGCACTCCCAGTGATCCAAATAAAATGCACAAGCCCGGTTCACTCCTCTTTCACTACCTAGGATGCTTCAGTGGTGCCCACGTTCTCCACCTAAGTAGGGACCGTGGGTCTCCTCCGCCCTGCTACACCCACATCCATCCCCTCTATGGTCAGGACAGTACTTCCTGGTTGACAGTCCACAGTGGTAATTTCTCAGAATCCACGGACTACACCGAGCCTTCTTCCTACCTACTGCTTCCCTGCCCCACCACCCCAAGCTGCTGGCACTGTGAAAGCTTATACAAGGTTTCACAGAAACATGAAATGCCAGGTTTTAACATGTGGACCATCTTCGATATTTTAACTTCAGTTGGGGAGTTTTTCCCAAGGGGGAAGAAAGAGACAAAAACAGTTAAGTATTCACTAACAAATATGCACTTTGCCATCTTCCATGCAGCACACTGTAACTGCTACATCAACTGTCAAATGTACATCTGTCCACCTCCCAAGTTCAGTAGTTTGCCTTTTCCTTAACCTTGCCCTGTCTCAAAGGCTTTATATCCAAAGACAGCACAAAATCCCCCATCGGACCTGTAACCCTGGGGTCCCTGGTCCAGACAGGGACAGCGTGCCCCACTTCCCTCCTGCCTGCTCCCTTGGGGCTCTGCAGCTGCTTGCACCCTTCCTGCCACTGCAGTCGCCTGCTTTGCTCCTCAACTCTCACTTTCTCCGTTTCTCATCTTTGTGCAACACCAATCCGAGTGCCTTTTACTTTCTTAAAAGAATCAGACTTTCAGCTACCTTTTGCTGCAGCATGAAGAGCTCTTCCATCAGTGAGTTGTTGCTGTGACAGCCGAAGCTCTTAGTTGGGTCTTGTTCCTCCCCTTCTTGTCCCATTTCAGTTACTGGCCTTGCTCAGGGAGCCTCTGTTCACCAGGTCTTTTAAGTTACACTGTGAAGCTAGATTACTCCCCCTTCCATCAGCCTGTCTTTACACACACAAAAATATGGTCCTTGGATAAAAACTTTGCTGCCCAGCTCTAGACCTCTGAAATGCCAACTAACTGGAAAAAAGTTACTGAAAAGATGCTTCAAAGTTTGGGGAAATCACTAAGCTATTAGTTAAACCTATACAAGTATCAAAATTACATTTTGTAAATACCTACACACACTGTATGTAAGGGGCTGAATTGTGTCCCTCCAAAAATTCATATTCAACAAGCCTAACCGCCAGTCCCTCAGAATGTGACTATATTTGGAGACAGGGCCTTTTAAAAGGTAATTCAAGTTAAAATAAGCTCTTTATATGTAAAATAAACAAGGTCCTACTGTATAATACAGGGAAATCCAATCTCACTAGTAGTATTCTAAGAGGAGGAAATCTGGACACAGAGAGATGGGGTTGAGGAGGTAGGGAAAGAGTTGTATGCAGAGCAAAGGTCCTCTACAAGCCATGATGAGAGGACTCAGGAAAAACTAAACCTGTCAACACCTTGATTGTGGACTTCTAGCCTCCGGAACTATAAAAGAAATCCCCATCGTTTAAACCACCCAGTCCACGTGTTATGGCAGCCCTGGCAAACACAATATTCTTTCCTTATGTACTAAAAATCTACGTGGATATCCAAGAGACTGACACATGGCTGCCTGCACAAGCAGGAAATGGAGACATTGGTTCCTTATGCCTTCTACTTTTCAACCATGTGACTCTATCATCTATTCAAATAATAAACAACAAAAAATGTACTCCTAATATCCGTTGGTGACCAAGGTATAGGAAACGTTAATATCCTACTGCCAGCTAGCTAGCAGTCAAGAAGGGCTTGACTGTGAGACATCCATGTGGCAAATAAATGAGTTGGGTCTACTATAATGGAAATACATCCCGACAGATTAAGCGAAAAGGGCACGTCACCAAACAATGGGCAGGCATACTTGGTTTAAAATAACAAAGCAAGTCCCCTAGAGAAAAAAATAAAGGCAATATATAATATACACTAATTTGTTAGTAGTGGATGCCTATTTTTTGAGTGGAGGATGAGTTTGGAGAAGCAGAATTGATTATAAATAATAAAAACTAGAGCTCTCTCTTCATCAACCTGAGAACATAAAGAGATTTAATCTCCCCAAATTTAAAATGTGAAAATGTTTTGCTTACAGCCAAACTGTCTGCTGTGTTAGGAAGTTAAAGACTTTCAAAATCTTAGCTTACTGTAATGATATTCTTTGTCAGTGGTTCCCAAGCTATGGGGCCAGGGAGGGAAGTATCTCAGTCTAGCTGTTCCCAAAACATACTCCCCTGCCACAGGCCCACCCCCACAAAAGCATGTCCCTTGATCACCCACTGCTCTACAGGCCTGGGTGCTGTCTTCACTCACATGCAGCCCAGGCATCAGTGTGCCTCTGCAGGGCAGGATCAGCGTGAAGGACACAGCACTCACAAAAGACCATGATTTGCTTTATCAATAAGTCTGGTCATTGAAGCAGAGTTGACAAAAGATCTCCTTGCGACCAAATCACCACACAGTTCAGTGACACTGGATAAATACATGCCCAAATAAAGAGGTCTTTGTTTACCCTCACACCAAGTACCAACCAGAAGTAGGATTTCCTCCAAAAATGATAAAAGCTGGCTTCTGTGTTGAAGGGGGTGTGGCTCACGTGTGGCATTCACAAATGACAAGTGATTACTCGTGAGATCAATTCTGATACGCAGAGTGAAAAAACGAACATAAAGAGAAAGAAGTAGTAATCAAATCAAATAACCACAGTGCAAATGCATTCAATTTTAATCTTTAATAGCTAACATTATTGCTTTAGGACATGCTTTCCCTGAACCAGGAACAGAATGCTAATTACATAAAAATATACACATAGAAAAAGTAGTTCTCCATATTCCCAGGGAAAAGACAGTAACTTCTAGGATACTTAAGTGTTTTAATTATAAAGTCTTGGTCATTTCACTTATTAGCTCTGTAACATACATATTTAAATTAAACATTATTAGACAGCCGTTACAATGGGTACGTGTCAGGCGCCATTACTGAGTAAATGGATTCTCCCATGAGGGGATGTGTCGCTTCCCCCACCCACTGACAGGCAGCAGCACGGTTAATGGTTGAGTATGTGATGCGTTGCTGCACACGCGTACCCTCTTCTCCGCCCAGAGCCCATCTGCGCATGTGGGTGAGCTGGTCAGGTTGCACTGGCTACCTCTCTAACTTCCACAGCAAGACGAGCTGGGCTTGGGCTTCCGGTGCAGACGGACCGTGTCTGTCTGAATCAAGGGATCCGACCTATCCTCGGTAGCAAGCACTCTTCGAACTGCTTCCTCAAAGGCTGCGGCGACATTCGTGGCATCTTTTGCACTCGTTTCAAAGTAGGGATAGTCGCCGTTGTCCCGGCACCAGGCTTGGGCTTCTTCTGCAGACACTTGCCGCTCGCTGATGTCAACCTTGTTGCCCAGAATCACAAAAGGAAAGCTTTCGGGCTCTTTCACATCTGCGTAATATATGAATTCTTTCTTCCAGTTACTCAAATTCTGGAAGCTCTGAGAATCATCGACACTAAAGGTAAGCAGGCAACAGTCAGAACCTCTGTAGAATGGCGTCCTCAGGCTTCTGAAGCGCTCTTGACCAGCCGTGTCCCAGATCTGCATGGTGACAAAGTGTCCATCCACCTCCAAATCTTTATTTAAAAACTCCACACCTATTGTATGGAAGAGCTGGGCATCAAACTTATTAGTCACATATCTGTTCATTAGAGAACTCTTCCCAACACCACCATCTCCAAGGAGAATGACTTTGAAAAGCGATGATTTTCCTGCCATTATTAATCTCAAGATCTCTGACTGTGGAACCCTGTAAAACAGAAGAGTACCATTACATTCTGTTAGACTTGTACCTAGTTCCACGTGCCTCTCTGAACATCAGTGCTAAGGGAAAGAAAACGCAGGGAATACGTGACAGCAAGAGATGTCACCTATTGAGCTCTGCACCTCGCGCCAGGCACCATCGGACCATCACTCCCGACAACCACTGCTGAGGGCTCGTTCTTCCCCTTCCTCCGGTCACCCTTGACTGAGGCTGGCACTCAAAGCCGAGTCTAACCTCCAAACCATCCTCTCAGCTCACAACAAGCCCTGCCACCATTTGTTAGGCAGCAGGAGACTGAAGTGGGCACATTTCCAGAGCAACTACAAACCGCCCTCTGGTGGCATGGTGCCCGTGTTCACTGATGGCTTTCCTCTCAGGATTCTGGACAATCCCCTCTGTCTCTCTCCCAACACTATCAGCATAGGAGCTGGCAAGCAGGGAACAGGAGACAGAGTTCACTGATCTGGCTGTGAACAGACCAAAGCCAACCACTTGAGTCAAGGACTCTGTTCTCTTCACCGGGGATACTTAGTTCGCTAACATTAACGTCAGCACCAATGGAATTTTTATCATAATATAGTAACCTACCACATTCTACCCATAAGATTCGTTTGGGCAGCTCCAACACTTCTGAACAAATGGGAGCCTGGGCTGTCTGTTACTTGTATTTCGAGGGGGGATGCAATGAACCTTAAACCAAAATGTGGTATGGTGCCCATGCTTTAAGGGGAAGCCCTGGGGAAGGACTAGACTGCCCCGTACACCAGCCTGGGGAAGTGAGGAGGGCAAGGGTGGGGTGGCGTGGCATATGAAGATTCAGACACCTATTTACAGCCTGGTGGGAGCGTTGTTCTTATTTAAGGCTTCTATTTTAACTCTTTATTATGGAAAATGTCAAACATACACAATTTTGGAATAATGAGAATAATTAATGATACCGCACAGACCCTAAACCTAGTTTTGCCAATTATCAACTTACAGCAAATCCTGTGTGCTCCATAGTGTCCCGTTTTCCCTTCTCCCAAATTATTCTGAATCAAATTATAGCATGTAGTCTGTAAATATTTCAGTATAAAATGGCTTTTAAGATATGAAAATTTGTAAAAGCAGACAATCTTTAGTACCGTCTAACAGTACTCTCTGCAACAAAGGAGACATCCTCCATGTGGACTGTCGGATATGACAGCCACTAGCCACATGTGGCTATTGAGCACTGAACTTGTGCTCAAGTTCAACTTGGGAGAAAGGAAATGAATTTTAAATTTTCTATAGTCTTAACTAATTGGAATAGTCACATTTAAAGAGCAAACAGCTGTACTGGATAGCACAGCCCTACAGCAAAAATGGCAATTAACTTTCACATGCAAGTAGATAATGTGAATCCCTCAATGGGTAGGTAGCAAAGGCATGAACAATAACTGTTATATTGACTAGGATGATTCACTGCAGTAGGGACCTCCCTGGAGGTCCAGTGGTTAAGACTCCATGTTTTCACTGCAAGGGGCCCAGGTTCGATCCCTAGTTGGGGATCTAGTAAGATTCCACATGCTGAGCCATGTCACCCAAAAGAAAAAATAAATCATTGCAGTAAACAAACATTATCTGGCAATCTCCTGGTATACACAAGCATGACCCAGTATAACGTAATTGAACACTCCCCATAACCAGCAAGAATTCATCTTCCTACTACATGCTACCACACTATTCTTACAAACATGTAGCAACTTGCCCCTCTTATTGGCTCTCTGAAATTACTTGCTACAGTAATTACTACTATAATCTAAACAATTTAAATTGGTGAGGCAATCAGGGAGCATACTACCTGGAGACTTTTCAACCTCAGCACATGGCTCTGCCCACCGCCCAGGCTAAATTACTGTCAGAAAGGAAACTGAAACTATCTCAAACCCCTTCATTTCCTGACACAGTAACAGTGCACTAAATCGGTTCCTTTGTTTAATTCTTTGGAATCTTGCTTACATGACTTCAACCCAGAAAAAAAGAGTAGCAAAACCAAAAATGCAAACCAACTATTCTTACATAGGGAAAGTGAAAGTACTAGTCACTCAGTCCTGTTCGACTGTTTGCGACCCCAAGGACCATATCCCGCCAGGCTCCTCTGTCCATGGGATTCTCCAGGCAAGCATACAGAAGTGGGTTGCCATTTCCTCCTCCATGGGATCTTCCCAGCCCAGAGATCAAACCCGCGTCTCCTGCCACTCCTGCATTTCAGGCGGATTCCTGACAGATTCTTTACCACTGAGCTACTGGGGAAGCATCTGCTAATGCCCCCTCCTTAACATTCTTCAGTGGTCTTCCAGACTCAGGTCTAAGTCCAACTTCTAAGGCAAGACACCTGGTCCTGTTCCCCATTCTCAGCATCAGCCATCCAGAAATGCACTGTCAAGTGGAAGTGAAATTCAGATCCACGGGCTCAGCCCACATACTCACCTTTACCCTGGCCCACGCTGCTCTCCCTGCTGGCGACCCCACCCACTACATCTAAGTAACCTGGCCCTCAGAACGCTCTGTCATCCCTAACACTGTAAACTTTCCCCAGCAGCCCCTCATTTGAGGACTGTTCCTTTCCCAGGGTTTTCAAGATACATAAACAGGGACGTTTCATGTTGTGTTGTAAGGGTGTAAAAGACGTGCTCAATTCTAGTCTACCATTTACCCCAGGACTCTAGTTAAGTCTCTAGTTAAGTGTCTAGTTTGCTAGACACAAACTTCCACTGCACAGCATCAACTTGTTAGTATCTTTACATCACATTATAAACCAGACTGTGCAATCTAACAGCCTCCACCCAGATGAGAGGTTACATATCTACCGAATTAAGTCTTAGAAATTCCTTGAGATTTGTAATCATAACTTTTATCAGGATACTTTGATAGTTCTTTTCTTCTTGCATAATAATGTGGGATTTGGGATACGCTAGACTCACACACCAGGAAATAGGTACATTTTTTTACATTTCCCATATGTAATTTGGGGCCTCCCAGAGGGGAAGTGTGGTGGGCTGCCGTCTCTGGGGCTGCACAGAGTTGGACATGACTGAAGCGACTTGGCAGCAGCAGCAGCAGCAGCAGCAGCAATCCTATTTGGGAGTATGTTGGCATTTGCTCAGACAACTAATATAGACATGCACAACTCGCTCAGTCTAGCTGCAGCACTGAATACAGACACACATATGATAAAGATGATTATACAAACTATCTTATTTCCCACTTACATCTAACAAAAGTTAGCTTGATGCATTCTATCGTTAACATAACATAATTAGCTTATGAACATTAAAATTCTTCCCCTTTTCTTCTCTAAAAACAGAAAAATCCTTTGAAACCTCTTTAGTATAAGCTGAATGAATAAAGGTATCCTGCTATGTTCTTTTCAAGACTTACCTTAAAATGTAATATGAAGCCTTTTATACTTCAGTTTAGGATTGCCCAAAGGCAATAATTTTCACCCAAGCTAAAATATGACTTTCGCAATCAGCTAAACACTATAAAGAAATCTAAATAAGAAAAGCATAACACACAGGCCATAAATCTTACCTTAATTGTTCAGTTCAAGCATCATCATTATCTGCAAAGAAAAAAATGTGAAAGCTCACCTTAGCAATATACATTCAGTCTGTTTTCATAATTTTAAGAGTAAACACAATAATTAAAAAGTAAAAGAAATGTCCGACTTTTATTAGTAGCTAGATTCTTAGTTTATAACTGATTCATGTTAAGGTTTGACAGAAAACAACAAAATTCTGAAAACCAATTACCCTTCAATTAAAAAATAAATTAAAAAAAAAAAAAGGAAAACTGCACCTGCAAGCTGTCTATGAACTTTCTCAGCCTAAAAGTAGCCCTAGAATCAAATACACTTTGTTTTTTTTAAGAAGTACATGTCCCCATCCACCCTACTTTTCTAAGTATCCCATTCAGACAAATATAAAATCTGGTTAAGATGAAATGTAAAATATTTCATTTGTTGTTCAAATTCTGCCCAAATTTTGAGTGATTTAGAATAATCACATTCCAGAGAATACAATCAAGGCATCACCAACTCAATGGACAGGAGTTTGAGCAATCTCCGGGAGATAGCGAAGGACAGAGAAACCTGGCATGCTGCAGCCCATGGGGTCGCAAAGTCAGCTGAGCAACTGAACAATACCAACAAGGATAAAAGAAGGGCCACTCAAGGGACAGGCACCTAATGTGACACAGGAAAATCTGGGCTAAGGCAGCGCAGAATATCCTGAAGCTTCTTTCTGGGCAGCCAGAGCAGAGGGGAAACTTTGTGAGTTAACAAAAGCCACTGGCAGAAAGGAGAACTGGCTCCCTGTGCCAAAGCCCAAGAGCCCGTACCCACGGCCAAGCTCTTGGACACCCTGCAGCTTGGGGACTCTGGCAACAGCAGGACCTACCGGAGGGCTGAGGAAAGATTCACTGAGACACGGACACCAGGGAAAGCAGCTCACCACTGTGCCAGGCTCATGGCCTGAGCGCAGACAGCTTCTGTGGAACAAACACATGAAGAAGCCTTTACTGATAGTTTCATGGAAACCAGACAGGATTCTTTCATGGCCATTTCTTCAGCCAAATTTCTAGAAGAGTCACAGGCAGAACAAATGAGAGGGCAATGCAGGCCGATATTAGAAAGCCAAAGGAGCCTAGTCCCACACACCAAATTCAGTGTGGAGGTTTCCTGGGCCAACCAGGCTGTGCTAAAGCACTAGCCTCTTTCCAACTAAACCAACAGTTTCAAACTCCTCTCCCTCCCTTTTTTAAAAGCAAAGGGCATTTCTGTGGGACTTAAATGAATTCAATTATAAATTCAATCAATGAAAAACACGATACCCTTCAAAATCTTGACATTTAGGAGTTAAGGACAAAACCACCACCACCCTCACAATTACTGAGCCCTTCAGGCCACTGACTTTGCATTTCTGCATCCACTCGCCACCAGCTACCCTAGGGATGAGGACTCTGACTCAGAGAGGTGACATTCCTTGCTGGCGGTCACACAGCTAGGAAAGGGGTGCAAGTGTCCACCCCAGGGGCCTCTGACCCTGACAAGTGGCTCTGACCACTGCACAGCTCCGGCTGGAGGAGGAAGGAACTGGGGCAGGCGGGGTATGACTGGAACCAGGACCGGGGTGCAAAGGCACCCACGTGGCCAGGGAGAGCCCAGGGCAGACCACCTGGAGCCAGCAGTGGGGGGCGCCGTGGCGAGGTGGAGCGAGGAACGAGCTGTGCGGCCACGGGACTTTACGGGCAGGCCACCAAAAGACTTCTGCCAATGCCCTCAGAGTGAGCCTACCCGCATCCCTGAGCAGATGCGGAGTCCAGAAAAGCATCTGTCTGCGATCACAAGAGCAGGCTATATGGGGAGGGCAGAAGGGAGGCCAGGGGCAGAGTGGTGGTGGCTCACTTACCATCCCTCTCCAACCACTGACGGTGTCAGCGTGCTCTGGGGTGGCTGGCCTCCTACTAGAGACTGCAGTAAGCTACTCACCCCAAACCCCTCCTCCCGCTCACCCATGGCCAGGCGGCTAGATCTCAGCTCCCTGGAAACCCTGCCCCCGCGCTCCTGGCACCCCCGCAGGCACCTCTGCATGCAGAGGCAATACTGAGATCAGAGTGCCTCCCAGGGCAACTTCACGTTTGTAAAGAGGCAAGATCTCAAAAAAGATTCAGTTAAGGGAAATGTCTTATACTATGATAAAAATGCCCAGATTTTTCCCTGAGCCATCCATTTTCTAAACTCTACACCAAAAATACATCCCCATACCATTCTAAAACTACTCGCCCTCAAAAAACAGCAAGGAGAAAAAAAACATTGCAAAAATGTTCCCAGTGGAGCAAATGGAAATGACCTAAATGCATAATTGGGGATGCTCTGCAGCCCTTGATTAGACTGGAGACACAGGTCTGTAGAAATGTATTAAGTAATAAATCCAAAGAATGTGTACACCGTGATGACACCATGTAAAAAATTCATAGGTTAACATGAAAGTCTGCAAGAAAATCTCAAACAATCAACACCAAGTCTTTAAAGTCCTGACTTGATTTCACACTCATACTCCTTTTTCAAATATCAAAAGTATTCTTTTAAAGCAAGAACAATCATTTATTTTGCTCTTGAATCTGCAATTTGGGCAGGGGTTGGCAAACTCAGAAGCATTTTTTAAAACTTCATTTTCACTTAAAGCCTAGCTTGACTGAATGCTGTAATTGAAACAGAAATAATTTTCTTTTAAATTTTCTTCAAATACTGCTACCCACCAGACCTTAAGGACAACTGCTTCCTAAATTTTTCTATAACTCAGATTATATTAAAAATAATTCAACATGAAACCCAAAACACAAGCAACAGAAGAAAAAATAGGTCAAATGAACTTCATCAGAATCTAAAACTTTTGTGTTTCAAAGGGCACTATCAAGAAAGTGAAGACAATCCACAGGATGGGAGAAAATACTTGAAAATCATTTATCTGATAAAGGACCAGTATCCAGGAACTCTTAAAATAATAATTTAAAAAGCAATTTAAAAATGGACAAAAATGGTCAATATCATTAGCCAGGAATGAAATGCAAATGAAAACTATAATGAGATACCTCTTCACACCCAAAAGGCAGACAATAACAAGTGTTGCTGAGGATGTGAGAAAACTAGACCTGTCATACACTGCTGGTGGGAAGGCAGAATGGTGCAATGATAATGAAAACAATCTGCGGTTCCCCAAAACGGTAAACACAGAATTACCATCAGTTCAGTTCAGTTCAGTTCAGCTGTTGTGTCAGACTCTTTGCGACCCCATGGACTGCAGTACTCTCCTACGTATGTACTCAAGAGAAATAAAAACACATCCACACAAAAACTTGTACATGAATAGTGTTAGTGTTAGTCGCTCAGTCGTGCCCGACTCTTTGCGACCCCATGGACTGCAGTCCACCAGGCTCCTCTGTCCGTGAGATTTTCCAGGCAAGGATACTGGAGTGGGTTGCCATTTCCTTCTCCAGGGGATCTTCCCAACCCAGGGATTGAACCCGGGCCTCCTGCACTGCAGGCAGATTCTTTACCGACTGATCTACAAGGGAAGCCATGTACATGAAGAGCATAGTATTAATCATAATAGCCAAACCATGGAAACAGCACAATGTGCATCAACTGATGAATAATAAAAATGTGGCCTCTCCATACAATGGAAGATTAATCAGTCACAGGAAAGAATGAAGTTCTGATACATGCAACTACATGGATGAACCTCAAAAACATGATAATTTAAGGAAGCCACACACAAAAGGCCATACATTATACCATTTACATGAAATGTTCAAAATAGGCAAATCCACAGAGACAGAAAGTAAATTTGTGTTCCAGGGAACGGGGAGTGACTGCTAATGGGCACAGGTTTCTTTTTGTGTGTGTGTGGGGAGAAGGTATATGACAAAAATACTCCAGAATTAGTGGTGATGATTGCATAATTCAGTGTCTATACTAAAAACAACTGAACTGTACACATTAAAAAGGTAAGCTTTATTGTATGTGAATTATAACTAAATAATCTAGACATATTTTTATTGATACACACACACACACACTCAGCCTGAGAATTAGCAATAAGACCCTAATTTATATGTGCCACAAATGATCTCCTTGTCCCTTCAGCAGTATCCTTTTCAATAAGCAGTTACACACACAGTAAATACTCCGTCAGGATTACAAGATCACGTGCTGGCAACAATGAAGGTTAACTATGGTGCACACTCATCTGAATGGGAAGTTGGTTAAGTAGGTTACTGGCAGGAAAGAAAATGAACTATGTTTTCAACAGATACCTCAAAACTAAAGATAAAAAGAGAGCATTGAATGCCAGCCCTTTGCTTTTTATAACACTCTTTTCCAACTTTTCAATCGTGCACTTTTATCTTGCACTATCAATTGTTTACGGATAGTGTAGAGGAGCCTTTTCTCTGGTCTCTATCTCCATGCTCGCTTCCAAAGCTGATTATTACAACAAACCAAGGGGGGAGTCAAATCCAAGCATGGAGAATATATATCTCAAACAGAAATGTTTGTGTGGATTAAAGGTAGACCCTTTTTATTGGTCATGGACCTAACTGCTTCCATCCGTACACATAACAAAACCCAATTCTTTGTTTATTACTTTTATTATATAGGATTTTGAGCACGGCATTCAAAGAGCTCTCCAACCTCACATACCTACCTGCTTGTCCCAATTATAACCCTACAGGTCACCACTCCCAAACCTATCAGGCATTTACTGTCCAGCCTTTGCTCAGGCCCTTATCTTGCACTAGGAGTTCCCTCCCCACATCTTGACAGCTATGAAAATCCTAGTTATCTACAGGCCCACTTTTGCCACGTCCCTCACAACCTAATCTTTCTCTTCATTTTCATCATCATTCCACTTCTATTACAGCTCTCATTCACTTATAGTTTCCTAATTACACTGTCAGCTCCCTGGAGGGACACACAACACCTAATGCCACCCGTTCACAGGCCCTTTTTTGGGTCTGCAACATCTAGTACACAGCTTTCCACACGCTGAGGTATCAAATGAATGCTAAATTGAGAACCATGAGTAAACTACTTCCTCCTTCATTCTTGCTATTCTTTTTTTTTTTTTTTCATTCTTGCTATTCTATTCTTATTTTTCTATTTGTACTTTCCGTACTTGCAGTTTTTTCTCTATTCAATCAGTTCTTCCCCCATTCTGTTTTTGAGGTCTATTAAAATATGTGGGAGAAGACAAAAAAAAATTTGATTCTTACTTGAAACTCAAATGAGAAAACCACTTTAAAATAAGTACTCTGGAATGCAGCAGGAAATGCTGAAGACCCACATTCCTGTTAACAAGCTGCCGAAAGGATGCTAGGTTTATAAACGGCTTCCTCAAATTCTCAGGTTTTCAAATCTGAAACCCCTTGACTAACTCTCATTTCCAAAAATTTAAACTGAATTTATCACTCATGACTTAAATTTAGGAACAGATCTTTTTTTTTCTTCTTTTCAAAATCACATGTTTCTTTTGCACTCACTCTTAAATGTCCCCGTTAGAGGCACGCCACTTTATTTCATATCACAGCTTGAGAAACTGAGGCTCAAAGAAACTAACCAAGGCCACAAAAGCATGGTTAATCCCTCCATCGTTTCTATTTTCACCTAGGCTGTATTTATTTCCTTATCTCTCAATACAGGTGTGTCTCGCTTAACAGCCTCTTAGCTCCACTCTTTTATTTCCGGTCTTCCTGGGTGTCTTGCTGAACAAGGCATGTCAAGGAAGTCATTAAGTATAATAATGGGCACTATCTCTACAGCAAGAAGTGGAGCATAACAAAATGAATTAAGCAAATAGCACAGGCACAGACCAACTTGGAAGGCACAACTTGCCACATGAAAACACGTTATCTAGGTGACCACTGAGCCTTGCCTCAGAGACTGCTAGAGAAGGAAAAAACTGTACAAATCAAACCACGCTATATCACGAAGTCAGAGCAGCTCATCCTACTTAAAGAAGTCGTTCCATGAGTGCTCTTTTATGAAGATCAGGCATCTAGTAGAAATATAAACTCTCAGTTTTGCTTAAAACAAGGCACCTTTGTAGTTAGATATACTAACTAATCATTAACAGTGGTGGAGTGAGTAGGTAGGGAGAAGAGAGGAGAAAAAAATACATTTGGTTAAGGAACTCAATTTTCTTAAATTATCCTGAAAATAGAGAGCAGTGTGCTCCAACACAACTTTCTGTGATGAAGAAAATGTTCTTATGTCCAATATAGTAGTCACAAACCACATACAGCTACTGAGCGCTTGAAATGTGGCTGGTCCAACTGAGGAAGTGAAGTGTTAATCTCATTTCAATTCGGTTACATTTAAGTTGCTACACGAGTACTGCATTGGAAAGTACAGGCATGGAGTGTGCTTAACTGCGAGTCCATGAAAGAGCTGCAGGGGGAAAATGCACCTTCTAGAATCATAGGTGAGACAAGGGTGAGTGAATGGATGGAACTGTGCTTGAGCCTTCCTCTGGAAAGAGTCAAAAAGGTTTCATCAGATTCTTAATGGAGTATGCACCTCAAGAAATGATCAATTAAATATATTTTTTTTAAAAAAGAAGTGATCAATAAGCGTCTGCAACATTTGTATATTTCGTGTGATTAATTTGTGTAGTTCATAAGACCCTCAAGACTTTTACCTTTACTTGCCATTACTGTTTCGAGGTTCTCTCCCTTACCCATAAGACTTCATTAATATTACACTTGGACCATGAACTGTGACAGTTCAATCAAGAGACTTATTCACAGGAAACTGCTAATCCTGTGAGGAAAACATTTTGTTCTTCGTTTTATTTAATGAAGTCCTCAAAAGGAACAAGCATAAATTTACCTGTAACGAAGACACCTGAAAAATGCACTTGAAATGCTTGACAGAAAAGAGTGGGGATAGTTTTAAGGCTGCACTTTGGAGGACAAAATTAAAATGCAAACAAATGAATAAAAGTCACAAAATAGGAATACTACACTATGAAGTAGAGCAGGGTATTTCAGGAAGAAGACTGCATTGTGAAAGAAAGGAATGTGAATGTGCATGTTAGAAAAATATATTAAGAGCAACGAAACACAAACTGAACATGATCTGCGATGATCTGCTGTAACTTAAGGGAACCCTGCTTCTGACTCGTCTCTTCAAGTTAGGTAAGAAACCTGCTTGCTATCTTTAATTTGAAGCAGAAAGGGGTGAGGGCTGGAGAAACTTCCATGTAAGCTCAAGGAAGAGTCAGTATAGCAACACTCCCCACAAGGCATGAGGCCACAGCAAGGTAGAACTTTTTGGCTGTTAGAGAAATGAAGTAAGAGGGGTGGAATTTCCCAAGAAGATCTATTTCAAGAGAACAGCTGTATATCCAGCATATAGGACTGAACTAGATTAGAGATTCCCATTCTGCTGGGAAACCGTCACCAGGTCAAAATGAGAAGAAACATCAGAGTGCTGCAGGGAGCCTTCTAGAAAGTTCACCACACATCTCCATCACTGATGCTGTAGTCTTCAGTACCCCACCAAGGTACTGAAGCTGACTTGGCTTACAAAAACCTTCCCGAGCCCAGACTTACTCCGTCATCATGACACACTTCGCTCTGTGCCTGATCAACTCTGCACCTGCTCACTGAATGGAGGTTCTCAACCTCTCTATCCCCCCGAGCATCAGCAGAAGTCATGGGAGACTTCCCAAAGGCCAATCCAAGGGCTTCTCTTCAGTCCCCATCTAAAACCCCTAAGGCACACGCAGCCCTAAAGCAATTGAAGAAAAAAGTGTCCCCTGAGGACTTCCCCGTGTACGCTTCTACAAACACACCTCCTGGTTGACCAGTGTCTTCACGAGAGACCCACCCAGTGGACAGTGAATTCTAAGATGGATCAATTTGTCTGAATGTATTACCTGGCATCAAAGCTCAAAGGAGTACCCTTCTGAGGGCATTTGTTTTAAAACAAGTAAGATAATGGAGGCCCAAATGGGAAAGGGTCTTCCAAGTACCACACCTCTAACTAGAGGCATCAGTGGGACCTTCAAGTCTTAGCCAGGACTCAGTCACCAGTACTGTCTGTTAGGTCTAATGGCCTAGCAATGACCTTGAAAATGCTTCCTACTTCACTGTCCATAAAGCTACCCTGCCTTCTCTGCCCCTCACCCCATTAGCTTTCTGCAACCCAAATGGCTCCCTTTTCTAAGAGGCTCTTAGAGCATATATATCACCAGGTTGATGCCCTTGCTGTTGTTCAGTCACTAAGTCATGTCAGGCTCTGTGACCCAAGGACTGCAGCCTGCCAGGCTTCCCTGTCCTTCCCTCTCTCCCAGAGTTTGCTCACTCATGTCCGTTGTGTCAATGATGCCTTTACCTCTTCCCAAACCATATCTTCCTGGGATATAAAAACCTAGTGATTCCTAAAGCCCACCTCCACCCTTCTGCCCCTTGGGCGCCAGATAAGAATTCCAACCCCTTTTATAATACAGTCATCTGATGAATTCAGATGGCAGTTCAAATTCGACAGATATAAAAACCAAGCTAATTATTTTCCCCATTTTCAAAATCTCTTTCTTCTGTCTTACCCATTTCACCCACACAAGAAACGTGTCCAGTTCACTCCCTGCTTACTGCCACCATCTTGTTTGCTCAAATAACAAATGCTATGACTACAATAACATCAGCCGCCACTGTTCTCTGAGTGTCTACTAGGTACCTGGCGCAGAGCACCTTGAAGTCACCTGCAACGCAGATGCTACCACCCATGCTTTATGGATCAATAAACCAAGTTCATAAAGATTGAATAACTTCCCCCTGGTATAATTGAACAGGGCAGGTCAAACACGTGTGACCTTCACTCCCATCAAAAGAAAAGAAAAGTCAAAAAAATATACAAAGCCAAAAAGGACAACAAGAGAACAACTGTAGTGAGAGACAGCAACAAAACCAGGAAGACGGAAAGTCAAGTGACAAACTGAAGAGCCAGGAAACCTACCTGGGGAGAAACAGCTGTCAAGGAGAAATCGGCCCCGAGGGCATGGGGCGCATCTCAGCAAAGACGCATACAGGCTGGCTGGGTAGAAAGCACAAGGGGAAACCCCATGACACCCCCTCGGCAACCAGGGGCCCCCTCCCTACCAGCAGACCTACTTCCTAATAAACTGTTCGCAGCAGGAGTTGGGACTGGAACTCTCCAGATGATGAGGGAGGGGACAGCAAGCGACAGTGCGTGCAGGGAACTGGGCAGGGCAGGTTATATGACATTTCAGAGGGCGTCACAGAGGTGCTGGCAGTCTGCAGGATGCTTCACAACCGGCGCTCAAAAGGGAGTTCATGAGTTCACGGTAGATCACACCACATTCCTTTCTATGACATCGTATCTTTGGGAGGCGGGCTTCCCTGGGGCTAGTATGATAAAAATCAGGTGCTGCACAAATATTAATGCGGAACAGGGTAAGAGGGTAGCAGCTGTTTGTTCCCAAACATTCTGAAATGTTACTGAAGAGTACTGGAACTCATTCTAGAAATGCTTTGTATTTACCAACACGTGGCCTTCCAGCAGCTCTTCTGTTCTGACTTCCAACGAAACCACAGACGTATGTTCAGGTGCGTCCACCTAATCACTGCTCTGATTACATACCCCAGCGCAAGACTGCGCCCACGAGAGTGGTCACCTAGCCGCATGCCGCACTCCAGGGAGTTCTGATATTTGCAAACCTGTTAAAGCAGTCAAACCCTCCATTATCTGTGATATGCTTCTACAGAGCAAGTGCCAGGAAGAGAAATCTGTAAGGCGCTTTTTCAGACTTCTCCAACACTGACAAATACAGCCCCTCTCACAAGAATGAACCCTCTGGAGACGACCTTAGCCTCTGTTCCCCCAAAACCTAACCCAGTTCACAAGAACCTGGGATGAAAATGGTTCAGCCCACACAGACCCAGCAGTCAGTTCACTGGATGCCGTGCTCTGCTCTCCTTCACTCCTGGATAATGAATGTGGCCACGGGATGAATGTAGCAAGCTGTTCCATACTGTTTCTCCATCCCCCTCTAACAATAGCAGACACTGGGAAGGCATCAGGCCGTGGACACAAGTGGGGCCTGTGTTCTGAGTCCCTGCACTGCAACGAGCAGGTTGAGGGCAGCCAGTTTGGTGAACCTCCATGGCCTGTCTTGCTCCATTCTGTATTTCTTCCCAGACACAGGGCTGGCTCTCCCCAGCCCACGCTGATCTAGCTGCGACCTCACCTACATGCGCTCACCACTCGTCATCCTCTCTATGTTCGTGATAAGCACCAGCATGCCCTACTCTGCACCCGGCATGGTAAAAAATTAACAGAAGGTAATGGAAGAACCCAGGATGTGCAAACACCCGGAGCTCACCTTCACAACACGTGCTATGCCAAGAGTCACGCTGGGGAAGTTCTCTCCAGAGCAGAGGCACCCCCAGCCTCCCTGGCAAGCTCCAACCTCCCCTCCCCAACACAGGGCAGCCAGGCCCCCCTCACCTACACACCTGGGTCCCCCAGCTCTCCTCCAGAAGGAACCTTGACCTTTCATCTGCATCACAGCTCTCCAAACGCCCTGGGGCCTTTTGTGAGTTTACCAACCCCCTCAAAAAAAAAATTCTTAATACATGTTCTGTTGATGATCTACTTAGTCACAGGCTCTATTTTCTTTTCCTTGGTTTTGATTAACAAATTTATTACCAAGCTACCTTTCAAGTGAGACCTGTTTCTCACACACACAGACACACACACACTTTTCCATTTGGCTTATTTCCTTCTGTTGCTTCACCAGCTTGCCTGAGGCAGAACTCCAGGCAGCCCTCCTTTTACTGTGCTTCACAGTTATT
The DNA here is from genome assembly GCF_029378745.1 of Bos indicus. NCBI lineage: Eukaryota > Metazoa > Chordata > Mammalia > Artiodactyla > Bovidae > Bos > Bos indicus. The sequence continues at coordinate 139,824,387 of NC_091789.1, forward strand.
AGGGGCTTTTTACAAACTGAAGGTTTCTGGCACTCTGCATGAAGCAAGTTTATGAGTGCCATTTTCCAACAGTATTTGCTCACTGCTTGTCTCTGCATCACGTTTTCATAATTCTTGCATTATTTTAAATTTGTTCATTATTATTATATTTGTTACCGTGATCTGTGATCAGTGATATCAGCAGTGCAAAAAGATTACAACTCACTGAAGGCTCAGACGATGGCCAACAATTTTCAGCCACAAAGTATTTTTTAATTAAAGTGTGTATGTTGGTTTTTTTAGGCATAACACACAGGTATGGTATAAACGTCTTGTAACTTTCATAAGCAGTGAAAAACCAAAACCTTTGGTCTGAAACCAAATCCAAAATATCTCCGAGGTATATCTGTACTTGGAAGCCAATAATTTGATGTCTTTACTTGGTGTCATAGATCCACAAAGGCATTACAAAGTACAACCAGCTCAATGTTACAAAGAAATGTGGTGACCTAACTTGGCCAGAGCAGCAAACCAAGTGCACATGGAGCAAGACTCCCCAGAGCAGGGGGTGCTCCTCCTGCACCATTCTCTTGATTCTCCCCAGGATAAAACCCCTGCAGTAGTAACAGAGCACACATCCCTTTGGTAGACTGCACTTGATAGCAATCATTTTCAGGTGTATAATTCAGCATCCCCTCTACCCCACAGCAGACAACTCCTGATACAAGGCAGAAAAATCTATTCATTGGCAATGAACACACTCAGTGTCCATCAGCACAAGGCAAAAAGCAAAGCTCCTCACAAAAGATGCCATGTTGACCAAATGAATAACACTCTCACAGCAATTCCTAAATAGAACCAATCTTTTTTTTTTTTTTTTCTGGCCACGCTGCAGAGCTTTCAGGATCTCAGTTTCCCCAACCAGCAACTGAACCCAGGCCACGGCAGTGAAGGCCCCAAGTCTTAATATGCCACCAGGGAACTTTCAGGGCCAAGCCTTTAGGACTCCTCTCACTCACAAAGTTCACCTAGGAGTTACATCTGCCACCAGAATGAAGCAGTACATGGACTGAAGGGGCTAGTTTTAGGCATGATGAAAACATGCTGGAAAAAGTCAGGAAAGAATGCAAAAATCAATTAAAAATTTTTATTGCTTATTTTTTGAATTCATTGATAAAATCCATGCAGAATTATTGTCCACTGAAGCTAATTTAAGGAAGAATTTTATACTCAACAAGAATGGCTTCTCGATTTGTTTCTTGTAAATATTCACAAGTGTTCAACTTACAAAGTTATCAAAACCACATCAACCAGGGCTTGGGATTAACATACACACGCTACTATATATAAAACAGATAATCAACAAGGTCCAACTGAGTAGCACAGAGGATTCTACTCAATATTCTGTAATAACCTATATGGGAAATGAATGTGAAAAAGAATGAATATGTATAACTGAGTCCCTATGCTACACACTGGAAACTAACACAACATTGTAAACCAACTATGTGGTAGCTGCTCAGTCGTGTCTGACTCTGTGACCCCATGGACTGTAGCCTGCCAGGCTCCTCTGTCCATGGAATTCTCCAGGCAAGAATACCGGAGTGAGTTGCCATGACCTCCTCCAATAAAATTGAACACAAAAAGAAAAACACATCAACCTTTCCCCATTTCACCTAAGTCCACACACAGTAAATACCATGAAACAGGTACCTATGAGCTGGTTTGCAAATGTTTTGTTTAAAAACACCTGGCCCACGACCTTGAGTAGGCTGGGTAATGAACTTTGTGGGAAGACAAAGTTAGATCCCAATCTCATGACTGTGATCAGACTGTACGCTTCAGGGAGGGGGGGACTCCCCACTGCCCTTGGTATCACTAGCACCTTTTTATCAGCAACCGAAGAGCTACTCAGAAAATGTTTGCTGACAATTCGAATACTGAAACCAAATTTCCTAAGTCAGCTTCAAAGGCCCCGAATGCCCCTCAAGTTCTCTCCAACACTTTTGCCAACGAAATAGAAAGGGGGAGCAGGGGGAGATTTCTGTTATCAGAAAATTTTTGGTCACTCTTATTCTATCAAATGAATGAATATGTCTCTCAGTCAAGGGAAATCTCTTCAAGTTCCCAAGTCCAGGAAGTTTCCTAAACAAGAACCAACAGCACATTTGAAGGACTTAGAGAAGCACTGACTGTGAGCTCTGGAGTTACATGGACTGACGTCAAGCGGGATTTCTCAACCCCAGCACAAGCAACATTTTGAGCTGGGCAACTCTCTGTGAGGAGCTGTCCTGTGCATTGTAGGATGTTGAGCAGCACCCCTGGTCTTTACTCAATAGATGCCTGCAGCACTCTCTCACATGTGTGAACCAAAAAGGCTGCAGAGGTTGTCAAATGCCACCCCTCACTAGCACTCTAAATTCACAGGGGCCTACTCGGAATCCTGGCTCTTATCTTCAGTCCTCCAGAGAACCACAGTCTAGATGGAAAAAGTGGCGGAGGAAGAAAAAATGGAAAGAGGAGAGCTTGGACAAGAGCGAACAGCACTGAAGTATTTCCTTAGTCTCCAAGAACTCGGCCAGGAGTCAAGGCCAACAGTGTTCTACTTAGTTTTCCTCAGTCTATTCTAACCTGACAAATGACAAACCAAAAATCTCTCCAACTCACAAAACTCTCCAAAGTAAATAAGTCAGCAAGCCAGAAGCTTTTTAGTATAAACTAGAGGAATTTACTATTAATACAATATCCACACACAAAAAACTGAAGACAACAGACGGCCACACCAGAGAAAAGAAAACAAAGAAAAAGAGAAACGAAAAACAGTCTCCTTAAAGGTCCGTGGCAGAAGAGTACTGAGCTTCCTTCATGTCTTGAGTTTTGTTCCACCGAAAAGTTTCTGAGATTACAGGCAATTTAGCGATTTTCCACTACAATTATGATGGCAGAGAAAGACAAGCACGAAAAATAATTTTTCATTAATTTTTTAAAAAGCAACCAAAATCTATTTTTATCAGGCCGCCGAAATCCTACATAAAGAGCGTGTTCACGTGACGATTTGGAAACTACCCGAAGTCATTCCTCAAAAGAACCCTGGTCACGGGATGTATCATCACTTGAAAAAAAAAAAAAAAAAAACCCAAACCCAACTGATACTCTTCGACTTAATTAAATCGGCACTTAAAATTTTCATCTTGTCTCTTTAAAAAACGAAGTTGGAAGAACGAGAAGAACGCCATTCGGAAACCTTGGCCAGAGTCTGCATCCGATAACGGCCCAAACCGCCTCCAGCCCCTAGGATTAGTTTTATATTTCCCCCCTCGTCTCCGGAGTGGTACTAACACCTCAGCAAACGTTCACCTGGGAAGCAGGTCAGAAGTCGCCAGTATCAAATCGTGAGCGCCTCTGCTTTCTGTGAGTCACGTCAGAGTGGGTTGCTTTGGGGTGCCTGGGTGGATTTCTCCGTGTATGCGTGTTTCCCTGCGGGTAGCATATGCCCTCTCCCGCCTAGGGGTTTGTGTGGCTGTGTCCCTCTCCCTGATCCCAGCTGCTAATGGATCTCTTTCCCCGTGTGCGTCTCCAGGACTTTTAGGTGTCTGTCTTGGGGCGTGTATCTCTCTCCCCGGGTGTGTAGGTGTGGGACCCCGTCTTTCCACCTGCGTCAGACACAGTAGGAGGCAAGGGTCTACAAGTCGTCCCTTCTCCCGGGGGGTGCGGAAAAATGACCCGCACTGGCCGCGCGCGCCCCCCGCCCCAGTGCCCGAAGCCCAGGCCGCACTCGCCGTCGGCGGGCTCCGCTCAGACCCTGACGCCCGCGCAGCTGGCCCCAACCCCCGCCCAGCCCCGAGGGGAGTCGGCGCCCCGCTCACCTCACGGCCACACGGAATAAGTTCGGGAGCTTCGGGCCGGTCCGTCCGGGGGCAGGGAAAAAAAGTGAAGAGGGTCGAGGAGCCAGCAGGCAGGAGACGTCGGCGGCACGGCGCGGGTCAGTCTGCGGTTGCCCCCGTCCTGCACGGAGGGAACAACATGGCGACGGGCCGGGGCGGGGCCCGGGAAAAGCGGGCGGGACCTAGTCGGCGGGGCGGGGCCCGGGGTGGCGGGAGCCCTGGGAAGGTGGGGCGGGGCCTGGTCGGCAGGAGCCCTGGGAAGTCGGGGCGGGGCCTGATTGGGGGAATCGGGGCGCGGGGCCTCGAGGTCGCCTCCGCCCTGCCCTCACCCACTCCTTGCCGATCCCCTCTAGCTGAATCACGGGTTTTCTTCGGGTTGCGTTCTCGGGAAAAGACAGCACGGATACTAGTTACCTTTAAAAGCTGACGTAAAATGGGAATAAACAGACCGCAAAAGCACTGTCACACGATGCTATGACTACGCGGCGAAATGAATATGCAAATAGACAAGTGAATAGATTGAAAAATGAAAACATCTGTGATACTGTGAAATAACAGGATTTTTTGATTAATTTTTTTAAATTTCCTTGCTCTTAAAATTTTTACTGCCTCCCGCCTCTCTAAATATAAAGCAGTAGTGGGGAAATGTATAAAGAAGCAGTGGGAAAAGGCGGTATTGGAACTCTTAATTCCTCACTTGAAATACGGAGTTAAGTGCAGGTCGATACTGGAGACCAGAGAGGGATTTTTAGTCCCTCTATAAATATATTTTGTAGGGCAGATTTAGTTTGTTTACTTTCCAAGAAAAGGATCTCACCTTTATTGTTTCCTGGGCCCACAATCATTAACCTCTGGCTCTTTCAGTTCAGTTCACTCGCTCAGTCCTGTCCGACTCTTTGCGACCCCATGAATAGCAGCATGCCAGGCCTCCCTGTCCATCACCAACTCCTGGAGTTTACTCAAACTCATGTCCATCGAGTTGGTGATGCCATCCAGCCATCTCATCCTCTGTCCTCCCCTTCTCTTCCTGCCTCCAATCCCTCCCAGCATCAGAGTCTTTTCCAATGAGTCAACTCTCTGCATGAGGTGGCCAAAGTATTGGAGTTTCAGCTTCAGCATCAGTCCTTCCAAAGAATACCCAGGACTGATCTCCTTTAAAATGGACTGGTTGGATCTCCTTGCAGTCCAAGGGACTCTCAAGAGTCTTCTCCAACACCACAGTTCAAAAACATCAATTCTTCGGCAGTCAGCTTTTTTCACAGTCCAACTCTGACATCCATACATGACCACTGGAAAAACCATAGCCTTCACTAGACGGACATTTGTTGGCAAAGTAATGTCTCTGCTTTTGAATATGCTATCTAGGTTGGTCATAACTTTCCTTCCAAGGAATAAGCGTCTTTTAATTTCATGGCTGCAATCACCATCTGCAGTGATTTTGGAGCCCCCAAAAATAAAGTCTGACACTGTTTCCACTGTTTCTCCATCTATTTCCCATGAAGTGATGGGACCAGATGCCATGATCTTAGTTTTCTGAATGTTGAGCTTTAGGCCAACTTTTTCACTCTCCTCTTTCACTTTCATCAAGAGGCTCTTTAGTTCCTCTTCACTTTCTGGCTCTTTAGGAAGTCAATTTTGGGTAAGGAATCTAAGGTAATTATTCAGTACTAGAACAGTTCCATTTGAGAGAGTTTGTCACAAGCATAAAAGGCAATTTTAGAATCCTTGTGAAAGTGAGGCATGTGACTGAATTCTAGTTTAAGCTTAAATGAATTTTTCTTTCATAGAAAAAAATCATATCCATGCAGGGTATTTCCCCTAGCAAATATAAGTAAAGGTTTATAAAATGCAAATCTACTGATAATAGGGAGGATGAAGAGATTCATTGGCTTATTTTAAAACACATAATTAAAACTACACAACAAAACATGTAAGAACTTTAATCTTTCAAAAGAACACCAAAATAGACAGTGTTAGATCCAGTGGACTAAATTGCAACAAAGAAGCCATGGGTCACTAAGGAAATGCTATCTGAAAAATTCTAGATCTATGTCATAATCATAGACAAGGAGTGATGCAGTAAGGGTTTATCGTCATAATCGCTAATACCAACCAGCTATTAATCGGTGCACTTATGAAATTAGTGTATCTTGACTTAAAGAAAGCCTTGAGAAATCTAAGAATTTTCAAGAAAGGGTCCTAAGAAGGTCCTACAAGTGATTCTTAGGCTGTTTCAAAATGTGAGTGAGCCATACAGACATATCTGGTTGTAGCCATAGTCAGCACCTGAAGAAAGAACATGGTGGTGGTGGTTTAGTCGCTCAGTCATGTCCAACTCTTGGGACCCCATGGACTGTAGCCCACCAGGCTCCTCTGTCCATGGGATTCCCTAAGCAAGAGTACTGGGGTGGCTTGCCATTTCCTTCTCCAGGGGATCTTCCTGACCCAGGAATCAAACCCAGGTCTCCTGCATTGCAGGCAGATTCTTTACCAACTAAGCTATGAGGGAAGCCCCAAAGAAAGAATATGGAAAGGTACTTTTTCTGAAATAACTCTTACTTGGACACTAGCCAACTGACACTTAAGAATACTTGTATATTCTGGTCTCTTCCACCATTCACTTCTTTACCTAATTGATATGACAATGCGAGAGTAGGCTGAGTGGAAAGATTCTTCCCTGAAGGGCAAGTTTGGGGATTTTTCCTGTGGATGTGTATAGTTGGCAAGCTGACACAAGTTAGATAAATATGGTCTCTATTGCTCTTGCTTCATGAACTTATTTATTAATGAAAAACATTGAAGAACTGACCTAGTTTGGCTCCCTTCATATAATTAGGGTTTTTGCCTTTATATTCTGTAAACATCTAGTGCATCACTCAAGGCGGAAAAAGAGATCAAGATTGCTGGGCATTAATCATGCCTTTCCTTAAGTAACACCTACTTATTACTATGAGTGCTGGGAGTTAATACTCCATTTAAAGCTGGAGTCTGAAAGAGATCACCTCTGGTATGTCTGATGAAAAGCTACAAGTAAGTAAATATTATAATATTTATTATAATCAATAAATATCATATTTATTATAATCAATAAGAAACATTGACCATAATTAAATTGATTGTGGACTTCCCTGGAGGTCTAGTGGTTAAGATCCTGTGCTGCCACTGCAAGGGGTGTGTGGGCTGGATCCCTGGTCTGGGAACGAAGATCCCACATGCCTCAAGGCAGAGCCAAAAAAATTAAATTGATTATACTTTTAACAAATAAGGAAAAACACAGAACTCAATGGTAGGCAATTTGACCATTAAAAGACAAATCTGAATAATCAGACCCTGGTGGCTCAGTGGTAAAGAATCTGCCTGCCATTGCAGGAGATGCAGGAGACCTGGGTTCCATCCCTGGGTGGGGAGGATCCCCTGGAGAAAGAAATGACAACCCACTTCAGGATTCTTGCTGGGGAAATCCCATGGACAGAGGAGCCTGGCGGGCTACAGTCCATGGGGTCACAAAAGCGTTGGACACAACTGAGTGACTCAACAAGAAAAATAATCAGAAATGTGGCCCCTCAAGTACTGAGACTACAGCAGATAGACAAGACACTGGAGTAATTCAGGGGTGTCCCCAGACACTCTCCCACATTTTTGCTTCTATCCTCCAGCTGTGTTTATATTATATCATATGACCTGACCTTGCTGAATAAAATAGATTCAGTCTGTTTCCTAAGAGAGCTCAGAAGTGTAGAGGAGACATTCAGTAAGTAAGTACATGAATGTACAGTTATAAATTGGATGAAGGGCCTTGAAGGAAATAAACGAGGTGCAGCTGGTGGGAATACAGGGTGATGGGACCAGAGAATGTGTGAGTGAGGAGGTGATTCAAACTGAGCCCCAAAGATGGCAGTGGGTAGGGCTGGTGCAAGTTGAGGGGACGGCAGTTCACTAAGAACCTAGCACATTGCTGCAGCCAATAAAATTATAAATAAAGATGCAAACTTACAAAATCTTCAGAATTGGTGGAAAAGCTGAAATTATATTTGTTTTTCTAGTCATAACTAGATCTAATGTGCTATCTTAAAAATAATAAGTAGGTGTTGAATAGGGCTGCTCTTTCTTTCCCACACTGTAAACATAGCATAACCCAGGTAATTACAGAGGGCAGAATAAAACAGGCATTAACCTTCAGGAATGAGGTGGGGAATTTGATCCCTTTGCTGATTTCCTGATGAATGTGAGTCATAAACTGAACTTCACCTTTAAGGGCAGCAGAAGGAAAATCCCAGGCATACCATGGTATGTAAAAATATGTTTGTGTGTGTTTGTGTGGGTCTTTGTACATATGAGTGTTTATTTAAAAAAAGAAGAAGAAGAACAGAAAGGAAGTAGGAAAATCAAAACAGTTGAATTGTTACGGGAGTAGAATTTTGGGTAATTACTGAAATTTTGAATCCCACATTATAATATGCTTTTGGGCAATAGGTAGAAATAGGTGAAAATAGGTTGCAAAGAGTCATACATGGATGAGTGACTGAACAACAACAACAACAACAATAGGTGGAAATTTTTTACTGAAGCAATATTAGGCAACCTTTAGAAATCTTTGCCTTAGGCTCCACTGGTAAGAGCCAGACAAAAATCCAGTTATCTTAGCAACTTATTCCTTCAGATAGAAGTCCTTCCAAATCCCAGACACATCTAAAACTTTGAGCTGCTCCTAGAACTCAGGACAGTAACACGAAAGTGTGGTCCTCCTACCTCCCCACTGCTGAACATCTGAGCACCTGATGCACATCAGCAGCTTTCTTGACCTTTTCGGTACAAGAGCTGAGACCACTATCGTGCTCACATAAGCAATTTCTTTCCTCTCATGTCACTGTCATCCACATAGGCATATCCTCTCATGTCATCAGCATGAACCCAATCTGGTTCAGGCTGCTGGCCACAGCTATAGTTAGACTCAGCCTGAACTCAATCCCTGACTGGATTAAATGATAAATCCCTCAGCCTATCTGCCTATTGGAGGACAGAGGGAACTCTCAGTGGTGGAAGATATTAACTAGAGCATTTATTTTTCACTTATCCACAATGCCCAGCACACAACAAAAAAATACTAGCCATGCCAAGAAGCAGCAAAAAGTGACTCATAATCAAGAAAAACCAAAACAACAGGGGCTTCCATAGTGGTCCAGTGGTTAAGAGTCTGCCCAGCAATGCAGGGGACACTGGTTCGATCCCTGGTCCAGGAAGATCACACATGCCATGGAGCAACTAAGCTCACACGCCACAACTACTGAAACCAGCGAGCCCTAGAGCCTGTGCTCTGTAACATGGGAAGCCACCTCTATGAGAAGCCCTTGCACCGCTGCTAGAGAATAGCCTCTGCTCACCACAACTGGAGAAAGCCCAAGTGCAGCAACATAGACCCAGCACAGCGAAAAATAACTAACTAAAGTTAAAACAGCAGCAACAACAATAGAATTGAATAAATCATGACAATTTAAATGTATCTCAGGAATATATGCTTAGGGAAGCCTGGCATGCTGCAGTCCATGGGGTCACAGAGTCGGACACGACTGAGCAACTGAACTGAACTGAACAGGAATGCAAGGGTGGTTTAACATTAACAGTTTAAAAGAAGGAGAAAACATACAATCAATTCAATAGATGAAGAAAATAGTACATTCAATTAATAGCCATTTGTGATAATCTCAGCAAACCAGGAATAAAAGGCAAGTTTCTTAACCTCATGAAGAATATCTTTGAAAACCTACACTGAATATCATTGATTCTTAATAGTTAAAATCTGTAAGTATGCGCTGTAAAGCAGGAAAAAGGTAAGTATGTCTCTTTAATATTGCACTGGAGGTCCTAGCCCACAGTAGTAAAAGAAAGAACAAGTATGACGACTGCAAAGGGAGAAACAAAACAGTATTAAACACATGATATGCTGACAAAATCCAAAGGAGACTATAGAAAATTTACCAAAGAGTTTAACAAGTTGTCTTACTGTAGACTGAAAATTTGTATCCCTTCAAAATGCATATGTTGAAATCCTAGCTGCCAATGTGATACTCTGGCCAATCATATACTCTCTTTGAAGGTCGGAGTCTCGGGGTATCCAGTGACCACAGATAATGCCAGTGGTGATGATACCAGTGGCAGAATCTAGTACCTCACAAAGACAGCATCTTAATTAAGTCATTCACGATCTGGATTCCTGTTTTTCTTGTGCATGTGTGTGCAACCCTATGGACTATAACCCACCAGGCTCCTCTGTCCATGGGATTCTCCAGGCAAGAGTACTGAAGTGGCTTGCCATTTCTTCCTCCAGGGGATCTTCCTGACCTCGGGATCAAAGCTGCGTCTCCTGTGTCTCCTGCATTGGCAGGAGGATTCTTTATCACTGCACCACCTGGGACGGCCCCAGTGTCCAAACTCCACACTCCATCCTTGCCTCTAAGAGCTACCCAGTATCTCCCCAAGAAATTCCTTTTCTAAGTTGATATCTTTATTTGCAACTAGGAACTCTGAATGGTACAGAGTTAGAATGTATCTTATAGATTATCTAGTGCCAACTTACTGTGATTCATCATATAAATGCAGCTAAATGGAGTTATACCTTTCTTGATATTTTTGGATCGGCCTCACTTAGGCTTAGCCACGGCAATGGTAGAAAAAGATGACCCCTCCCCAAATCTCCGTGGCTTACAAAAATGAAGATGTATTCCTCACCTTCACGTCCATTATGGGTCAGCTGGGGCTCCGCCCCATGTCATCCTGCTGGATCCAAACTGATGAACCTGAGCTAGCAGAGCAGCCTCTGTCTGATGTATTGCAGGTCTCAGTGGTTGAAAGAAAAAGGACCAAACTAATATCCCTGCTAGCTCTTAGAGCTCCCACCCAGAAGTGACATTCATCGTTTCCACCCATGTGTATCACCCACTGGGATGTACATTCCTTCTAAAGGGAGGGGCACTGCACGTCACGTGGCAAATCTGATCTGAGTGGTGTGGTGTTCTACAACTGGCTCACTGGGAGGGTCACCAAATATTTGAACAGTAACACAGTCTAACAGAGCTCTTACCACTCAGGGCTTTGTTTTATTAATTTGATAAGTTTTACAGTGCATAACAGCAATGAAATAAATTTATTTTGAAGAAGTTCTTTTTCTGGAGGTTGGGTTTGAAACCTAAACAATAGTAACATTTGATCTAGTTTATTAAATTTGGATGCAGGCTTCCAAAGTGAGAGATGGAATATGAAGAATACAAACACATAGGAACTCATACTGAAATTACACTCGAAGTAAAAATCTATTTTACAAAGTCTCATTAAGCAGAGTTAGCCTCAGGGCTTTGAGAGAGATAAATACAACTAAGATGTGCACAGGGAACTTGATGGACAATTCAGGGGGAAAAAACATGTCCACAAATAATATAAGGCAATGATAAAATAGAGATAGGATAGAGAACAATTCATAGGATTAGCTAAGTGCGAAATCCTCCAGCCTAGAGATATGATAAAATTGTATGAGGAAGGCACTACTTTACAACAAACCATACAATTCAAATGCACAATAATTTTACACCACAGGGTATGTGTGTTTTAGACAGAGACACGGAGAGGACGGAAGATTGATCTAATATGTTGCTAAGAATTCCTAACTTTAGTCCTTACAACGGTTATAGTGATGACATTTGATTAAACCCATCTTTGCCAACTAAATTAAGAAACTAGGGGGAAATATCCAAATTTCCTTTTTCTTAAAGAAAACAAAATTTATGACCTTTATCCTATAGATAAAAGGGGGTTTTTGCTTTCAAAATGTCAAATTTGGCATGTGGTTAACCAAAAATAATTGCTGACACAAAAGTCTGAAGAAGTGCAATTGTGACAGATGTAAATATTAAATTATTTACGTAAATTCAGTTAGAGCTGCACTTTAAATAAAGGTCAGTAGAGTTCTTTTGGTTAGTAAAAGATGGCTTCTTGAGTTTTCAAAAAACCACTCATGTGAAAGAAGCCAGACACCAACAGACCACATATTGCATGATTCCATTTATAGGAAATGCCCAGGACAGGCAAGTCCATAGAGATGGCAGATAGACGAATAGTTGCCAGGGGCTGGGGGGACAGGGGAATGAAGAGGGACTGCTAATGGGTACAGGGTTTCTTTTTAGGGATGAAAATGTTCTGACATTGGGTAATGGTGATGCGTATACAACTTTGTGAATTCACTAAAAACCACTGAATTGGAACAAAAAACAAATGCACAAAAGCTTAAAAAAACCTCTTAAGTTGCAAATAGGGTATATAAAAGACCCACTTTTAGAAGTACTGATCTATAGTCAAGTACAGTCTGTAATGCATAAATAATTAGGTCAAAACAACAAGAAAATCACCAAGCAGCTCTTTTAATTCTATTCCTTATCAAATATTTGTAGGGTCTTCTGGCAAGTAACACAGTGAACAAGTAGAATTTTATTTTTTATTTCCTTTTCCTTACTTATTTCTGGTGACAATGCTATTGAACATGAAAATGGAAAATGCAAAAGAAAGGGAAAGTTATAAGACAACTGGACAACTGTCTGTACGCTAGTTTGAGCATGTGGCATAATACTTGAAGGTGTATCTGATGCTCACTCAAAGACACTACATGGGGAAGAAAAGCTCAAAAATATTATGGAAAAAAAATGTATGTTCTCTCTTTTCCAGTTCTCCATTCTCTCCACTCTGAAACTGTTTTGCCTGTTGTAAATTACAATCACTCCTTCTAAACTTGCTTTTAATCCTTCATATCGATAGGTCACATTCCTGGCTTTTCTGGTTTTCTTAAGTACAGAACTTCCACAAATATTTATTGAAGCTTTTCTATGGGCCAGGAACTGTCCTAGGGGCTGTGAACCAAAAAGGCAAACATCCCTGACCCTATGGAGTTCACAATTTAGTTGGGGGAGGGAGGAAGCAGACAATAAATTATATAAGCAAGGCATTGAATTTAAGTAGCAAATAAGCTCCATGAAAAACAAAACAAAACAAAACAGGGTGCTAGGAAACGTAATAAACAGCCAGAAAAGCTTCACTGCCCAAGATGACATTTGAGGTATGGCTTGAGAAAGGTAAGTTAAGTTGTTAGGAATCTGGGACAAGAGCATCCCAGGCAGAAGCAACAGCCCATGCAAAGGTCCTAGGGGCAGGCGTGTGCCTGGCACAGTCAAGGACTAGCAGGAGGCCAGCGTGACTGAGTGCAGGACATAGTGAGTAGGGAAGTGGCGGTGAGTTGGGAAAGGCAGGAGAAAGTTGAGGGGCCAGAGGTAAAGTAGCAGAGGGGCCAGACAGGTAAAGTTTTAAAGAAAGACCACGTAAGAACTTCGCTTTTCTCATAGAGACAGAAACTAACAGAGAGTTTTGAATAGAGGGGTGACATGATTTGATGTGCATATTTCCGAGAATCCCTCTGGCTGTTGTGTTGGAAATACACCCAAGGGACAAGAGTGGAAGTCAGGCAACCACTTAGCAAGGTGTTGTGGTCACCCAGGTGGGGGATGATGCTGGCTGAGATACAGGATGGTGGCAGAGACCATGATGCAGTCAGATTCTGGATACTTTTACCAGCTTTACTGAAGTACAATTTACATATAATAAAAGTCACTATTTTAAGCACACAGTTGAATGAATGTTAGACTTTGTATAGCCATCACAATCCAATTGCAGAGCGGCTCCATCACCCTGGTTGGATCCCTTGTGCACAAAGGCAGTCACTTCCCAGTCCTACCCCCAACCCCAGGCTCATCTACTTTCTGTCTCTGGGTTTGCCTATTCTGGACATTTCCTATAAATGGACTCATAGGAAGTGTGGTCTTTTGTGACTGGCTTCTTTCACTTAGCTAATGTTTCCACAGTGGTGGTTGTGGCTTAGTCACTAAGTAGTGTTTGACCCCATGCACTGTAGCCCTCCAGGCTCCTCTGTCCATAGGATTTCCCAGGCAAGAATACTGGAGTGGGTAGCCATTTCCTTCTCCAGGGCATCTTCCCAGCCCAGGGATTGAACCCAGGTCTCCTGCATGGCAGGCAGATTCTTTACTGACTGAGCTACCAGGGAAGCATTGCTAAAGCACATATCACTGCTTCAGTCCTGTATGTTACTGAACCAATTGATGGACATTTGGATTGCTTCCACTTTTTTGACTATTATGAATTATACTGCTATGAACATGCACATACAAGTCTTTGTGTGTATGTCTGTTTTCATTTCTGTTCAATATGTACCAAGGGGAGGAAGTGCTGGGTTTTTTATATAACTTCTTCTTTTTTTCAATATTTATTTTTATTTATTTGGCTGTACCGGGTCTTCGCTGTGGCATGCAAACTCTTAGTTGCAGCATGTGGGATCTAGTTCCCTGACCAGGGATATAATTCGAGCCCCCTGCATTGGGAGTGCAGAATCTTAGCCACTTAACCATAAGGGAAGTAGCTGCGTAACTTGTTAACAAATAGCCGAACTATTTTCCAAAGTGACTGCACCATTTTACATTCCTACCAGCACTGTATGAGAGTTCCAATTTCTCCACGTCCTCTCCAACACTTGTTATTTTCCAAGTTTTTGATTATAGCCACCCTAGTGGGTATGAAGTGGTATCTCATGCATGTTTTGATTTGCATTTCCCTAAAGACTAAGGATTTGGGGCATCTTTTCATATGCTCATTGGCAATCCCTGCATCTAATTTCATCTTCTTTGGTGAAGTGTCTGTTCAAATCTTTTGCCCATTTTTAAGTTGGGCTTCTGGATATGTATTTGGAATAGAGCCAATAGGATTTGTTGATTGCCTGCAAGTTTGATGTGAGAGAAATAGAGGTATTAATCATGTCTTCAAGGTTTTTTAGCTCAAGTTATGCAAAGGTGGGTGGAGAAGGAAATGGCAACCCACTCCAGTATTCTTGCCTAGAGAATTCCGTGGACAGAGGAGCCTGGTGGGCTGCTGTGCATGGGACTGCACAGAGTTGGACATGACTGAAGTGACTTAGCATGCATGCATGCATTGGAGAAGGAAATGGCAACCCACTCCAGTATTCTTGCCTGGAGAATCCCAGGGACAGAAGAGCCTGGTGGGCTGCCGTCTATGGGGTCACACAGAGTCAGACACGACTGAAGCGACTTAGCAGCAGCAGCAGCAGCATGCAAGTGCAGAGTTGCCATTAAGTGGACAACATGAGAGAGCCTTGATTTTAAGCATGTTAAGGGTGAGATGCTTATTAGACATCCAAGTAGACTTTTCAAGTAGGCTGTTAGACTTCTGGATCTGGAATGCAGAGGAGAGATGCAAGCCTGATGATAAGGAAGGGAAGTCATCAGCATAAATGGTACAGAAAGCCATGGAACTAGATAAATCAACAAAGGAATATGTGCAGATATCCAAGGTGTCCAAACACTGAATTCTAAACCCTCCAAAATTAAGAAGTTGGGAAAATAACAAGGAAGCAGCAAATAATATTGAAACAGGGTGGCCAGTAAGAGGGAAAGCCAAAGAAAGCACAGCCTACTGCAAGCCATCTGGGAAAAGGTGTCCTCAAGATGGAAGCTAGTGTGTCAACTGCTGCTGTTAGGGTTCTGGGCTGAGACTTATCCCTTCAGTTTAGCAACATGGAGGGTGCAGGGGGCTGGTAACCAAGACAGGTGGGGAGAGCACAGTGCTGGTTAGGAACTCAGGCATTTCATCCAAAAGTATATGTAGGAAGGCAGAGTTCATAGGCCCAGTTCCTGTGGATGAGTCAGCATCATGCAAGTGGTAACATACATAGGAACCACTCAGAGTTTTGTAGAAAGACAGATTTGGATTCATTAGGCCCAGGATGGGGCCCCCATTTCTGAACTGGATCCCAGGTGATGCTGGAGCTGCCTACCCCCGGGCCACACTGTGAGGAGCAGGAGTGTGGGGCGAACTTTATCTGCAGCTTCTTTTCCGTGTGCAGATCTAACCACAGACATCAATGTCAGCCCGTTCTGGGTTGAT
Source organism: Bos indicus (assembly GCF_029378745.1). Taxonomy (NCBI): domain Eukaryota; kingdom Metazoa; phylum Chordata; class Mammalia; order Artiodactyla; family Bovidae; genus Bos; species Bos indicus. Next base: position 139,840,256 of record NC_091789.1, read on the forward strand.
TCTGTATGATTTTCTGTGTTCCAGGGGCTTGATGTCATCGATGGTGTAGCTCAAATGTGTGGCTTGAGAAATGGGGAAGAAACGGAAGGGGCAGTGATCGTGGAGGGAAGCTTTAGCCCTGTTTGTTGTGTGGCTAAAAGAGGGAGGGGCCTTCTACACAGAATGCAGAGGCCAGAGCCCAGTACACGGCCTCGAGACAGGCCAGGGTTGCCTGCTGGAAGGCTCCTCTTTGTCAGTGAGCTGGTGGGGTGCCTCCCAGAAGGCCCCTTTGAGGAAGACTGCCAGTATTTCTCCATGATATGTGTGAGTAATTGGGATCCTAAAGGTTCAGAATGACTCACTGAGATAAATATCCAATAGAGATTCTGTCTTTGCTTTCCTTCCTCACTCCACCCTCATTTGACTTTTTAAAATAATACCTTTATTGAGGTATAATTCACAGACCATTGAATTCACCCATTTAAAGGGTATAATTCAGGGGACTTCCCTAGTGGTCCAGTGGTTAAGACTCTGCGCTTCCAACTCAAGGCGTGGGGGTTCGATCACTGGTCAGGGAACTAAGATCCTACATGCCACACAGCATGACCAAAAAACAAACATAAATGAAATAAATGGTACAATCCAATGGTGTTTAGCATATTGGTGTGCAGAGTTGGGCAACCATCACCACAATCAATTTTTGAACATTTTCATCACCCCTGAAAGAAACCCTGAAGTCCTTGAGTCACTGGCTCATGAAATATGATATCAAAATCCACTATGATGTTTGGAAACTTTCTGCTCAGTCATTTGTGAGATTTCACAAAGCTGGACACAGGGGAGGTTAAAAGTCTATCTGCTGCATGAAAACACTCTGCAGAGATGGAAGTCCTCAGTCTAAGAAGACATTAAAGACCAGATCACATGGCCTGGTAGACTCAGAGATGCCAACACATGATCCACTAGGAGCTCTTTCCTGTTGGACATGGGTGAATGTCACTTGGGCTGACTCACACCATCCCAAGAACCCTTGGAAATGTCTGAAGTTTTTGTTTCCACCCACAAAGGTGAAAGTAGCCAATTATGATCCTATTTTGATTATTTAAAAGCAACCACTGGGAGCTCTCTCTGTTTATATACTGAATATATTCCAAAAAAAATGAAGTTTTGAAACAGGCCCTGTTTTTATTTGCTTATTAATTAGAGCTGTAACTTTTCTATGGCTGTTTTATATTTTTTTTTAAATGCACGTCATCATATGAAAAAGATTAATGACTACTTAGAACCTACTCCTATTTGTACCTTGTTTGCATTTTAAAAGAAAGCAAGACTATGTAAGACAAATGTATTTTAATTCTATTTATTTTCAATGTCTAGCATGCACATCTGTAGTAATTTAACAAAGGATGTAAAACAGCTTGCCTCTCTTGTCATAACTGATTATCTGTGTCATATATTAATAGTTTCCCTAGGTCATAAAGAAAGAGAATGAAAATGTAAAGGCCACTATATTTTATAGGAAATGGTATTTGCAACTGCATTTATATAGTCTTCAAACTCATAAAAGACATATACATGTCCCTTTAAAGTGTTAGTCACTTAGTCATGTCCAACTCTTTGCAGCTGCATGGACTGTAGCCCACCAGGCTCCTCTATCCCTGGGATTCTCCAGGCAAGAATACTGGAGTGAGTTGTCATTCCCTTCTCCAGGGGATCTTCCCAACCTAGGGATCAAACCCAGAGCTCCCGCATTGCTGGCAGATTCTCTATTGTCTGAGCCACCTAAAACTACATGTTTTTGTATGTTATTACTAAAATGTAAGTATTTTATACATAACTAGTGAGAACCTACTATTTAGCACAGGAAACTCTACTCACTGCTCTGTGGTAACCTAAATGGGAAGGAATAAGTATTTTATATATAACTAATGAGAACCTACTATTTAGCACAGGGAACTCTACTCACTGCTCTGTGGTGACCTAAATGGAAGGAAATCCAAAAAAGAGGGGAGGCATATATATATATATATATCTATTTGTTGCTCAGTCGCTCAGTTGTGTCCAACTCTTTGTGACTCTGTGGACTGCAGCATTCGAGGCTTCCCTGTCCTTCACCATCACCCGGAGCTTGCTCAAACTCATGTCCATTGAGACAGTGATGTCAAATATGTACACGTATAACTGATTGACTCTGCTGTACAGCAGAAACTAACACAACATTATAAAGCAATGATACTTCAATAAAAATTCATTTTGAAAAGTTTAAGTATTTTAAAAATCACTTCCTTTTCAGAAAATCAGATTAAGGCACCTGGGTGTCACAAGAAGGTTCAAGAAGGTCCCCCTGTGTCAGGAGCACCAGCAACCACTGCCAAGCACTCCTGGGTGATCACTCCACAGAGGGACTCTCAGGACTGTGCTATGGTGACGGCTGCAAACTACACACTCCTGTCATTGGGAAAACAAACCACAATTGAAAACCAGCTGTACCCTGCATGCCTGGATGTTTCTGGAAGCAAACTGATATGCAAAAATAAAATAAAAAAAAACCCCACCTGTTTTTTATGAATAGCCCTGGCTTTGTCTTTGTGTACCCTGGGCAAGTAATTTAATGTCTCTTAGCCTCAGTTTTCTCATCACTTAAGTTGCTGGCTGGCTAGTTGTGAGGCTTAAATGAGATGCTGTATATAAAGTGTCAGGATCTAGCAGGTCCAGTGGTAGAACATCATCCTTGCTTCCTCTGCCTGGCTTACTTGCTCTCAAGATTTGCCCTAGGGGTCACAGCCTCTTAAAGCCTTCCCTGACTCACTGGGCCCCTTGCACCTGTGCCTCTCTTACAGTTCTTGAAATAGAAAATGACTGTGGCTACATCACCTGCATGTTGTGGGTCCTGAGGCTTAGGATGGTGTCTAGCTCATCTCTTCACCCCCAACACCTGGCAGAGTATAAAACAATGTGCAATCATCACTTTATAGCGTTTCTAGTAAAGCTTAGTAACATCTATGGAAACCTAATTTTAAGTAATAAGGTAAATGAGACTATATGAAGTTATCATACTGTAAATGGGACTATATGACGTTTTCATCAGTGGGACAATAGGAAGTTATCAATAATGGAAATGGGACTATATGAAGTTGTCAGATTGTGGGTTCTTCTGAAAGCAAGAAGGCACCTTTTACAATCAAGGTATTTACAGTAAATACCTCTGAGGGATGAAAAAATATTTTAGGAAAATATTTACCATTTACTGGGAAGTTATAGATAACAAAGCAAATCTGACCTAAAAGATGAAGGCCCAGTCCTTTTAAAGGCAGTGGAGCCCTGCTAGTTGCAGGCTTCCTGACTGGTGTTTAGAAATGGTAATCAGGAATGAAAGGAACCTCTCATCACAGGAAGTGCTCAGAGGAGAGACAGAGCTGCAATTGTATCCAATTTTTAATCTCAAAAAAAAGCAGCATGGACAAAAGGAGAGCGATGTGTGAAAACCCATGAAGACACCCTGCCACAGTCAAGTATAACACTGATGTATATGTCCTGTGCGGGTATTCCCCGTAACTAGGGCAAGCAGGAGCCAAGCTATACTTGTGCCGAATTTCTGTGCTGTTTGTTATGTTTTTAATTATAGATCATGGGTTGGGAATTCAGGGTTGTGGTATTTTATGAAACATCCATTTCCAAAACTGCCAATGTAGGAAAAGAAAAAATCATTTTCTCTCCTAACCATCTAGTTCTTGGCTGGGGCTCTGAAACGAAAGACAGATTAGTCAAAACAAAGTATACACGGTTGGGAAACTGGACAGATACATGTAAACGAATGACACTAGAACACTCCCTAACACCATACACAAAAATAAACTCAAAATGGATTAAAGGCCTAAATGTAAGGCTGGATACTATAAAACTCTTATTAGAGGAAAACATCGACAGAACACACTTTGCCATAAATAGCAGGAAGATTGTTTTTGATCCATCTTCTAGAGTAACAAAAATAAAAACAAAAAACAAACACATGGGATGTAATTAAACTTAAAAGCTTTAGCACAGCAAAGGAAACCATGAATAAAACGAAAAGACAACCTTCAGAATGGGAGAAAATATTTGCAAATGAAGCAACCAACAAGGGCTTAATCTCCAAAATATACAAACAGTTCATGCAGCTCAATATCAAAAGTAAGGAAAACAAATCAATCAAAAAATGGGCGGAAGATCTACATAGACATTTCTCGAAAGTAGACATACAGATGGCCAAGAGGCACATGAAAAGATGCTGAATATCACTAATTATTACAAAAATGCAAATCAGAACTACAATGAGGTATCAATGCTGCTGCTACTGCAGCTAAGTCACTTCAGTCGTGTCCAACTCTGTGCGACCCCATAGACGGCATCCCACCAGGCTCCGCCATCCCTGGGATTCTCCAGGCAAGAACACTGGAGTGGGTTGCCATTTCCTTCTCCAATGCGTGAAAGTGAAAAGTGAAAGTGAAGTCGCTCAGTGGTGTCCGACTGGTAGCGACCCCATGGACTACAGCCTACCAGGCTCCTCCATCCATGGGATTTTCCAGGCAAGAGTACTGGAGAGGGGTGCCATTGCCTTCTCCGGAGGTATCAATGGTCGTCATTTAAAAAAATGTACAAACAATAAATGCTGGAGAGAATGTGGAGAAAAGGGAACCCTCCTACACTGTTACTGGGAATATAAACTGGTACAGACAGCCACTATGGAAAAGAGTGTGGAGGTTCCTTAAAAAACTGAAAACCAGAGCTAGCATATGATCCAGCAATCCTGGGCATATATCCAGAGAAAACCATAATTTGAAGAGATACATGAACCACTATACTCATAGCGCTATTTACAATAGCCGAGACATGGAAACAGCCTAAATAGCCATCAGCAGAGGAAAGGATAAAGAAGATGTGCTACACATATACAAAGGAGTATTAGTCATAAGAAGAATGCAATAATGCCATTTGCAGCATCATGGATGGACCTGGAGATTGTCAGACTAAGTGAAGTTAGTCAGACAGGGAAAGACAAATATGTGATATTGCTTTTATGTGGAATATATTTTTTTAAAGGTACAAACTTATCTACAAAACAGAAACTGAGTTACAGATGGAGAAAACAAACTTATGGTTACCGGGTGGTTAGGGGATGTGGGGAGGATAAATTGGGACGTTGGAATGGACATACACACATGGACATACGCACACCACAGTATATGAAATAGATAACCAACAAGGACCTACTCTGTACCACAGGGAACTCTACTCAATTGTCTGTAACGACCTATATGGGAAAAGAATATAAAAAAAAGGGTAGATATATGTGTATGTATAATCAATCCACTTTGCTGTACACCTGGAACTAACACAACATTGTAAATTGACTATACTCCAATAAAAATTAAAGGAAAAAAAGAACAAAGCACACACATTTCTGTAATATAAATTTTATCCAATCTGGGAGGCTTCATAAGGAAATGGAGACTCAAAGAAACAGTTACCCCTGAGTGTTTCTATACTAGATCTGAAGAAGGGTGGAAAGTCATGGGAAGTTTCAACTGGGGGTAACCCAGCAAGGACAGTTCCTTCAGATTCCCTCCAGCATCACTCCATCTGCAGAGAAAGGAATGCTCCTCTCCTCGGGTATGGGGGTGAGGGGCACCTCTAACCTGAGGGTCTTATGACCTGCCTTGGGGGAAGGGCAGAGACCTTCCTGCCCCTGCCATTTCTCAGATTCCTTCACCTTAAAATATTCACTATTCCAAACTGACAGATGGGGTAGTGTGTCCTCAGTCCCATCACCGAGGACTCCATCAACTGTAAGGATGCAAGGAGTGCAGTCTTTGTGCTCTCTTGCTAGAAACCAGTTAAATGACACTGGGGCCCCTGCCTTGCTTCCCTCCTCATCTGCCTTCACACAGCAGCCAGAGAGATGCTTCCTGAGGTCATTCAAATTGGATCACTACCCACCCTCAGCTACCATGGCTTCCTATCAAGCTTGGCAAAAATTCCAAAGTCCTCATCATGACTCCCCAGGGCCCTCATGAGCCTGGCATCTCCTGGATCTTTCATTCCCTTCCTCCTACTGTGCCTCACCTCTGACAGACTCTGCCTGTACCCTGTCTGTGTCAGACACCCTCCCATCCTGGGGCCTTTGGAGTTGCTGTCCTTGTAAAAATGATTTTAACAGAAATGAGAGCTCCTTTACCCCATGAGCACTTTAATGAGCACTTTAAAAGAAAACCCCTTTCTTTTCAGGAGATAAGCATAGGATGTATAAGAACTCTTATCTATACTTGGAAAATGTAATGCTCTCTCATTGACTAAAAGAAAACAAAAACCAGTTACTATTTTCCTATCTATAGCTGCAACACTCACTGAAAAAGGTGATACAAAATGAAGAAGACATGCATACATATACATGTCAGTTGCTCCCTTGTGTCCGACTCTTTGTGACCCCATGGACTGTAGCCTGCTAGGCTCCTCTATCCCTCTATCCATGGGATTCTCCAGGCAAGAATCCTGGAGTGGGTTGCCATTCCCTTCTCCAGGGGATCTTCCTGACCCAGGGATCAAACCTGGGTCTCCCACATTGCAGGCAGATTCTTTACCGTCTGAGTCAACAGGGAAGGTGATCAACTTAGAAAATGTAATGCTCTCTCACTGACTAAAAGAAAAAAAAAAAAACAGATTACTATTTTTCTATCTATAGTTACAACTCACTGACAAAGTTGATACAAAATGAGGAAGACAACTCAGATTTTTAGATCTTGGAGAATAAAGGAATTTCCATTTCAAGTGCTTCCATTCATGTGCACATTCAGTTTAAAAAATTCTGGTACAAACAAAAAACACCAAAATAAAAACCAAACAAAATCCTACCCCCTAAAACACACCCCCAAAGCCCCCAAACAAAAGATAAACCCTGACGTGAACTGATCCTACGCGGGTTTCACGTGCTGTGCTCTTTTCTAACCACTGAATAGTTTTGAAGACCACTCCAAGCAAGTCACACGAAACCACACTTGGTGAACCTTGAAGTTCTAGTTGGCTGTGCAGAGTTCTTCTTTAAAAGACTTTACATCACAACAGGCAGTGCTCGGAAGCCTCCAGGAGAAAGATAGCATAACAGAATTCCTCCCAGAGGGCCTCAAGCTGCTTTCTTTAAAACCGTTTGAAAACACATATTTGCTTTGTATGTTCTGCACATTTGGGGGAATTCTGTCATGAGGCAGGTAAACTGTATAGTCCATGAAGACTTCAGAGCTCTGCCAAAGGGTCTTAGGAGAGTAAAGAAAGAAGATCTGGTGAAAATGTGTAGGTTTGGAGGTAACTTACACACTATAGTGAAAACGATAAAAAGTAAAATTCTATGAACTTCTAAAAAAAATAAGCTGTAATCATACAGATGGACTGTTGTATTTCAACATTATACAGGTTGGTTCGACACTATTTACAAAAACTTCACAGAAGTGATTCCCTTTTCCTTGAGGAGACAAACATTGGGAGATTCAAAGACCGAGGTAACGGACTTCCTCTGAGAGGTTAATGTCAGTTTTTACAAAAGCAGGGTTCAGGATTGGGAACACGTGTACACCTGTGGCAGATTCATGTTGATGTATGGCAAAACCAATACAATATTGTAAAGTAATTAGCCTCTAATTAAAAGAGAAAAAAAAGAAAAAAAAAATACAAGGGCAGAAAGATCATTGGAACTGAAAGCACACGAAAAAGAGGAAACATGGCTGAGCTCTCTGCCCTCCCCCAACTGCCTGAAAGCAGACCCAAAATCCCCCTTGTGAATTCCCTACCAGGGGATAAGCACCCGATCACTGGAGGTAGCATGGCACAGAGAGGAGTCTACACAAACCATACTAGACGACCCATATCGTCCATCGTTTCCCCAGCTAAAGGACCTTCCCACAGCCTGCTGCCCCTAAAAGCCTTCAGCCATTTTCCTTGGTATTAGTTGGAATTTCACTGAAATTTGTTGTCTCTGCTCTCATGGCTCAGACGGTAAAGTGTCTGCCTACAATACGGGAGACCGGGGTTTGATCCTTGGGCCAGGAAGATCCCCTGGAGAAGGAAACGGCAACTCACTCCAGTACTCTTGCCTGGAAAATCCCATGGACGACGGAGGAGCCTGGCAGGCTACAGTCCATGGGGTCCCAAAGAGTGGGACACAACTGAGCGACTTCACTTTCTTGGTCCTTCTCTACAAATGAACTGTTCTTTCTTAAAATGTTGTCTAAGCCCAAGTTCTAACCATCCCTTTGAGTTACTCATCACTGAGTTTCTCCTGCAGGTATAGGTGCTGCACATGTAAATAAACTTGACTTCTCTCTGGTTCCTTTGTCTGTCTTTCCGCAGTTCTAATTTGCAGGGTCCCAGCTACAGAGTCTAGGGTTTTTGTTTTTTTTTTTTACTCCCCTACAGATCTAAACACATGCCCTTGAGGACATGAAGACTTCCTAACATCAATAACCAAATGTCCTAAAGAGTTTATGTACTCTGGAGAAATTGTGTGGAGGAAAAACAATGTGTGACTCCTATGACTGAGCAAGAGGGCTGGAAACAAAATTCTACCTGGAATTAATAGGGGAACTTTCAGGGCTCCAGGGAGACCTGTAAAGTGGAAAGAGAAAAGAGAATGGAAAACAACAAAGCTCACATCTGCCAATGTGGGAGCTTGAAGACACTATTCTTTTAGTCTCACATCTCCAGGGCTCTATTTCTCAGGAGTCAGTATGGAAGCCGTCTCAGACAGGAACTGGAAGGAAGAAAATCTAGCCGCAGTTCAAGTGTGAGTATTTACGGTTGTGTTGCTGAGGTGAGCCACAGGACCTCTGTGGACATTTCCTCAACTGTGAAGTCTACAAAATAACACTTTTCTTAAAGGTGACAAGAGGATCAACTGCAAGCCTTTGGAACTCTGATTGCAACTTCAAGTAACTTGAGGAAAGAAAACAGAAATGTTGATGCTGGGCGGCATCCCCATAGTAAAAAGGCAAAGTGTTAGTTGCTCAGTCATGTCCGACTCTTTGTGACCCCACAGACTGTAGCGCTCCAGGCTCCTCTGTCCATGGGATTCTCCAGGAGAGGATATTGGGGTGGGTTGCCATTTCCTCCTCCAGGCATTCCACAGATCCAGATGTAATTGTCCTGGGGTGGTGCGTGGTCAAACTATCCCCCAACAAAGCACAAAGAATTCTCAAACTACCACACAATTGCACTCATCTCACACACTAGCAAAAGGAAAGGAAAATGAGGTTGCTCAGTCATGTCTGACTCTTTGCGACCCCATGGACTGTAGCCTACCAGGCTCCTCTGTCCATGGGATTTTCCAGGCAACAGTACTGGAGTGCATTGCCATTTCCTTCTCCAGGGGATCTTCCCAACCCAGGGATCAAACCCAGGTTTCCTGCATTGTAGACAGACGCTTCACTGTCTGAGCCACCAGGGAAGTCCATGCTAGCAAAGTAATGCTCAAAATTCTCCAAGCCACACTTTAACAATATGTGAACTGTGAACTTCCAGATGTTCAAGCTGGTTTTAGAAAAGGCAGCAGAAACAGAGATCAAATTGCTAACATCTGCTGAATCATCAGAAAAGCAAGAGAGTTCCAGGAAAACATCTATTTCTCCTTTATTGACTATGCCAAAACCTTTGCTGCTGCTGTTGCTGCTGCTGCATCGCTTCAGTCATGTCTGACTCTGTGTGACCCCATAGATGGCAGCCCACTAGGCTCCTCTGTCCCTGGGATTCTCCAGGCAGGAATACTGGAGTGGGTTGCCATTTCCTTCTCCAATGCATGAAAGTGAAAAGTGAATGTGAAGTTACTCAGTCATGCCCGACTCTCAGAGACCCCATGGACTGCAGCCTACCAGGCTCCTCCGTCCATGGCATTTTCCAGGCAAGAGTACTGGAGTGGGTTCCCATTGCCTTCTCTGAAAACCTTTGACTGTGTAGATTACAATAAACTCTGGAAATTTTTGAAAGAGATGGGAATACCAGACCACCTGACCTGCCTCTTGAGAAATCTGTATGCAGGTCAGGAGGCAACAGTTAGAACTGGACAACAGACTGGTTCCAAATTGGGAAAGGAGTACATCAAGGCTGTGTATTCTCACCCTGCTTATTTAACTTATATGCAGAGTACATCATGAGAAATGCTGGGCTGGATAAAGCACAAGCTGGAATTAAGATTGCCAGGAGAAATACCAATAACATCAGATATGCAGATGACACCACCCTTATGGTAGAAGGTGAAGAAGAACTAAAGAGCCTCTTGATGAAAGTGAAAGAGGAGAGTGAAAAAGTTGGCTTAAAACTCAACATTCAGAAAACGAAGATCATGGCATCCGGTCCCACCACTTCATGGGAAATAGATGGGAAACAGTGGCATATTTTATTTTTGGGAGCTCCAAAATCACTGCAGATGGTGACTGCAGCCATGAAATTAAAAGATGCATACTCCTTGGAAAAAGCAGAGACATTACTTTGCCAACAAAGGTCCGTCTAGTCAAGGCTATGGTTTTTCCAGTAGTCATGTATGGATGTGAGAGTTGGACTATAAAGAAAGCTGAGCACCAAAGAATTGATGCTTTCGTACTGTGGTGTTGGAGAAGACTCTTGAGAGTCCCTTGGACTGCAAGGAGATCCAACTAGTCCATCCTAAAGGAGATCAGTCTTGAGTGTTCATTGAAAGGACTGATGCTGAAGCTGAAACTCCAATACTTTGGCCACCTGATGGGAAGAGCTGACTCATTGGAAAAGACTCTGATGCTGGGAAAGATTGAAGGCAGGAGGAGAAGGGGACAACAGAGGATGAGATGGTCGGATGGCATCACCCACTCAATGGACATGAGTTTGAGTAAACTCTGGGAGTTGGTGATGGACAGGAAAGCCTGGCATGCTGCAGTCCATGGGGTCACAAAGAGTCAGACATGACTGAGCGACTGAACTGAACTGAATCACTTTGCCATACGTATACTTGAGACTAGTAAAACATTATAAATTAACTATACCTCAATTAAGAAAAAGAATAGTATGTATAAGATTTAAAAGACAAGCATAAAAAGGTGGTACAGATAAAAGATATCACTTCAGTTATCTGCTGTTAAAAGAACATTTATTTATAATCACAAGCACACCCACTTGCTATGATACCACTGCTCCCCACATTCATTGCAGATGACATAGGTCATCATTTCTTCATCTGGGCCTGCATTCCGCACCCAACTTGGAAGGAAGAGTGTCCCTCTGGGGATGACAGTGACCTGGCAGTTGAATTTCTCACAGCGCTCGCATTTTATTTTCCTCGTTGGTGTGCCCTCCACCACTTGGGGCAGGTAATGTTCCCGTAAGGCAGATTTCGTGTAGGAGGCTCTCAACTGCTTCAGTTCCTGGCTGGCCATCTCCATGGCGGTCATTTTGGCAAATTCTCTCGGAGACATGGTCCCAGAGAGCAAGTTCTGCTGTAAGTGAGAATTGCGGGGGTTCTTTAGATTGGCCACTTTGCTGCGGATGCATGTTTTGTATTTTTGGAGGTTCTTAGGGTGAAGGGCAAAAACGTGTGCTTCGATTTCTTGTGCCAAGTTGGACCACACGTGGGCTCTGGGCTGGGATGGGGAGGAAGCAGTTAGAGCTTCGTACAGCAGCTCTGTGCATCTGGCTCTCACAGGCACTATGGGGTCCAGCTGCCCACTCTCTGCCAGGTCGGTGGACTGAGGGTCCCAGGCACTGAGAGGCACTGCCTTAGTCTCCACTCTGCTGCAGCTGTCTTCCGGCATGATCGTTTCAACAGATCCCGCCACATCTTGGGATGTGACCAGACAATTATACCTTGAGCCACCCCGTACCTCCTCCTCCTGATTTGGGTCAGGAGGAAGTCCTCGATTTTCTTCTTGACTTCCACCCGGAGGAAATCGTTTAGGGCTGCCCTCTGGCTTGCAGAGAGTATCCTTATACAGCGCTTTCCATTCTGACAGCAAACGCTTGGCTTTCTGCTTCAAAGCCCCTGTGGGGCAGTTTTTGAGGACTCTGTACACCGCCCTGACCACCCCCGTCTCCTGAAGGTGCTCTGGAGTTACATGCAGAGTTTCCAGCACAGTGAGGTGATGGCCGAGATCCTCAAAATTCCTTTGAGACATCAGCTGCTCGATAAGGGAAACTCTGGCCGCTATCTGGTTCTTGTCAGACATCGTTTGAGCTGCCAAGAAAAAAGGGCTTTCCAGGTTCTCAAGCTTGTGTTTGCCAGGCGCAGCTCCGTCATACATGCACCGTGCTCTCTGCCAGTTACCTAGGCAGAGAAAAAGAAGAAGAAAGTCGCTCAGTCTTGTCTGACTCTTTGTGACCCCAGAGACTATACAATCCATGGAATTCTCCAGGCCAGAATACTGGAGTGGGTAGCCTTTCCCTTCTCCAGGGGATCTTCCCAAGCCAGGGATAGAACTCAGAGCTTCTGCATTGCAGGTGGATTCTTTACCATCTGAGCCAGGCAGAGAAAGAGTTAGGTGATAAAAGTGGGTGTGACATGTTAGAAAATGCAATCTGCAATGCAGTATGGTTCAGTCTCAAAAGTATGAGTCTCAGTAGTTAAAACAATAACAAAAAAAACCAACAAAACAAACAGCGGCCCTGTAAACAGCCTCTGCATTAACAATTGCTTAAAGGAGGCTTGCTGAAAGAGCTGCTGTAACTTTCCCATCTCTACATTTACAAATGAATGCCCTTTCCAGATCAAGACTAGTCAACTCCTGTGTGTGGAATTTGGTGGTTATGTTGGGAATGAAAACATGTCAATGTCAGCATCCATGGGGAAAGGCTGAGGAGGCCAGACTATTTTCCCCCGTGTTCAGCTATTTAAACTGAAGTCCTTGCTGATTTTATAGTTTTACTTTTTTTAATATATAGCTTTTATTGGCTGTACTGTGGCTTGTGGGATCTTAGTTCTCCAATTAGGGGCTGAACCTAAATTCTTAAAAAGATGGTAATATCAGACCACCCGACCTGCCTCCTGAGAAATCTGTATGCAGGTCAAGAAGCAACATACAGAACTGGACACGGAACAACAGACTGGTTCCAAATCAGGAAAGGAGCATGTCAAGGCTGTATATTGTCACCCTGCTTATTTAACTTATATGCAGGGTACATCATGAGAAAGGCTGGGCTGGAGGAAGCACAAACTGGAATCAAGATTGCCGGGAGAAATATCAATAACGTCAGATATGCAGATGACACCACCCTTATGGCAGAAAGTGAAGAAGAACTAAAGAGCCTCTTGATGAAAGTGAAAGAGGAGAGTGAAAAAGTTGGCTTAAAACTCAACATTCAGAAAACTAAGATCATGGCATCCGGTCCCATCACTTCATGGCAAACAGATGGGGAAACAGTGGAAACAGTGGCAGACTTTTATTTTTTGGGGTTCCAAAATCACTGCAGATGGTGACTGCAGCCATGAAATTAAAAGACACTTACTCCTTGGAAGAAAAGTTATGACCAACCTAGACAGCATATTAAAAAGCAGAGACATTACTTTGCCAACAAATGTCCGTCTAGTCAAGGCTATGGTTTTTCCAGGAGTCATATATGGATTTGAGAACTGGACTATAAAGAAAGCTGAGCACCGAAGAATTGATGCTTTTGAACTGTGGTGTTGGAGAATACTCTTGAGGGTCCCTTGGACTGCAAGGAGATCCAACCAGTCCATCCTGAAGGAGATCAGTCCTGAATATTCATTGGAAGGACTGATGCTGAAGCTGAAACTCCAATACTTTGGCCACCTGATGCGAAGAATAGACTTACTGGAAAAGACCCTGATGCTGGGAAAGACTGAAGGCGGAAGGAGAAGGGAACAGCAGAGGATGAGATGGTTGGATGGCATCACTGACTCAATGGACATGAGTTTGAGTAAACTCCAGGAGGTGGTCATGGACAGGGAGGGCTGGCATGCTGCAGTCCATGGGGTTGCAGAGTCGGACACAACTGAGCGACTGAACTGACTGACTGGCTTGGGGGATCTTAGTTCTCTGATCAGGGGCTGAACCCGGGTTCCCTGGAGTGGAAGCATGGAGTTCTAACTGCTGGACTGCCAGGGAATTCCCTGATTTTATAGTCTTGAAGTAGGACTTTTCTGAATATAAAAGCATGAAAAACAGAGCCAAAATCAGATGCTGTTCAGAAGTCCCAAGGAATCTACAGAAATGATGAAACACCACAGGTTGGGAGGCAGCTGGACGCAGGTCAGATGGGCCCCAACAGTCACCAGGCCATGCGGTGCTGACGTCTACATCTTCTGAACATCGGGGTCAAGGTTCTGACTCTGCAATCCAGAGGGTTTAGGACTTTGGACTAACGGGTCCCTAGGCCAGAGTTTCGTTCCATTTCCTTTCTCCGCCCTCCCACCACCACTTTTAGGTGTAAAAAGCTGGTTATGTCTGTGTGAACCTCATCCCGAGGAGGCAAAAGTTCACTTTATCTAACCCGTCTCTTTGTCTCTCCACCTAATGCACACAACCTTGCCTACAAAATACCCTTGGATCTGTATCTGCCTGTTTGGTCTAAATGTGAACAAAAGCATTTTGATGGCAGGGATATCATCTTTTCAAGACTCCATGGACTCTTGTATTATAGCACGTGATATTAAATAACAATCACCAAAGACACACAGGTTCACCACACTGAAGTGATTATAGAGATAGTTAATGCAGTCTTCCTAGACACCACCTGACAAGTGCTGTAAAGCTTAAGGTCCTTTTAGTCAGCAATTCTATTTCTAAAAATTTACTTTAAGGAAATGGGAGATGTGGAGGCTGTTTTTGTAAGAATTTTCTGCAAACTTAGAAGAAACGATGAGGTTCCAAATGGTTAGGCTTGCACACAAACATTCATAGCAGCGTGGCTTGTAACAGACAAAAAGTGGAAACAATACAAATGTCTATCAACTGAGGAATCGAGAAACAAACCCTAATATATCCATACAATGGGATGTTGTCAATAAAATGAAATTCTGATACAGATAACATGGATGAGCCTTCAAAGCTTTATGCTAAATTGAAGACACAGAAGACCACATATTGTATGATTTCATTTACATGAGATGTCCAGAATACACAAATCTAGAGACAGAATGTAAATTCGTGGTGGACAAGGGCTGGGATGGAGGGAATCGGGGAACCAGTGGGGTGGAATGAAGAGGCGGTGGCTATTAATGGGTACACAGCTTTTCTTGGGGGAGGTACAAATTCTTCTCTCAAATTGACTGTGGTAACCATTGCACAGCTGTGAATATGATTTAAAAAAACCCACTAAACTATACACTTAAACTAGGTGAACTAATAGTATAAAAAGTGTATCTGAACACAGCTGTTTTTTAAAAACAACATCGAGGGAATGCCTTGGCAGTCCAGTGGTTAGGACTCAGTAGTCTCACTGCTGAGGGCCTGGGTTCAATCCCTGTTTGGGGGACCAAGATCCCATAAGCTGTGCAGTGTGACCAAAAAAAAAAAAAAGCTAAAAATTAATAAAAATAAAAACAACATCTAAAGTCCGTTTATTTTTATCTTTACTATTTTTTTCTGGTCATGCTGCACAGCTTGTGGGATCTAAAGTCTGATCCAAATTTTATTTAAAAATCACATGTGAAGACAAAAGACTGAAAATAGATACAAAAATTTCCTGACAGTGTTACTTTCTGAATGGCAAGCTCTTAAGTGATTTTTGTTTGTTCTTTTACTCTTTTTTTATATTTTCTATTGATGTATACACATGCACTGATTTCCTAACCAGAAAAGTTATGGGTCTATTACAATTTCACAATAAACCCTATATATTCCAGAGATTTGCTTACTGAAAAATGCCATGGTTCATGGATCATCCCAGTCCTACTGCCCCTTGGAATCAGGACACCAGAAGGGAAGCCTCACCTCACCTGTGACTGCATTCATATCGGCTCTCACCTTCCTCAGAAGCCCACTGCTGCATTGCAAACAGTTCCGTCTCCCCTCAAACCTGATCCCCAAATAGGAACAGGTGATCACCCACAGCTACAACTCTGAGGTTCCTACTGGTTTTCCCCATTGCATAGTGCACATGATCAAGGTTCTGGGTCTTGTATATTTACCACCTGGTGGTCTTTTTTATTTATTATTCTTTTTTAAAGTCAGATAACAAGAACTCAATGGGCCACTGATTCTGGATTGTAAGTGGTATTGTCTAATTATCGAGAACTGGTACTTCAAGATCCTTGTCTTTCCTTTTTGAATTCCATTTCTTTTTCTGAATGATCAGAATGAAGATCTATGTACTGATTAATTTTTTTGTACATAAAGTTTTATTGGAACACAATCCTACCCATTTACTTATATATTGTTCCTTTTAAAATTTTATTGTAGTTGATTTACAATGTTGTGTTAATTTCTGCTGTATAACAAAGTGATTCAGTTATACATGAATATTCTTTTTCATATTCTTTTCCATGATGGCTTATCACAGGATGTTGAATATAGTTCCCTGCGCTCTACAGTAAGACCTTGTTGTTTATCCATTTGTATACAGCAGTTTGCATCTGCTAATCCCAAGCTCCCAATCCTTCCCTCCCTCACCCTGTCCTCCTGGCAACCCCAGTCTGTTCTCTATGTCTGTGAGTCTGTTTCTGTTTCATAGATAGGTTCATTTGTGTCATATTTTAGATTCCATAGATAAGTGATATCATATAGTATTTGCATTTCTCTTTCTGACTTATTCACTTAGTATGATAATCTCTAGGTCCATCCATGTTGCTGTAAATGTCATTATTTCATTGAAATCCACTGCAACAGTAGAAAGGGTCTTCCTAATAATCAAAGGCCCAGTCAACAAAGAGCAGGCAAGACAGCACAGAAAAATTAAAAATACACATCCTCACTTGCTGACTTCTGCTCTCAGCAGTGTCCGCTTGAGATCTCGGGACCTGGAGGAAGTCAAGCAAGGGAGTCACGATGGTCCGGTCACAAGGAGCTCAGGGCACTTGAACCCTCCCCCATGTGTGGGAACGTTTCCTAGCAAGGACTCAGTCTCCTCACGTTCTACACTCATTCTCTACGCATCGTTACCTGAGAAAGCAGGATTGAACTGGGCTGAATGTCAGCAAGGGGGTTAATAAGACACTGGTCTAGAGTTCCCCCAAGGAGGTTAGGCAATCTTTAACTCAGGTCA
This sequence comes from Bos indicus, assembly GCF_029378745.1. Taxonomy (NCBI): domain Eukaryota; kingdom Metazoa; phylum Chordata; class Mammalia; order Artiodactyla; family Bovidae; genus Bos; species Bos indicus. Next base: position 139,857,437 of record NC_091789.1, read on the forward strand.
AATTTCTCAATGAAAGGTCAGAACTTTAAGGAGATTCTGAAGGCGAAGTTAATAGTAGCTTCAGGGCTTCAGGGAGATGGAAGCATTGTTCGTTGAAACTTTTTCTTTACTCATGGAAATCTACTGAAGTTAAAGGTTTCATATATATAAGCACTCTGCTCTTCATTCCATAACGCTTTTATTTACTGTTCCTCTACATTAAAAAATTTTTAATTGTGGTAAAAATGCACATATAATTTATCATCTTAACCATTTTGACATGGATAGTTCATTAAGTACATTGACACTGTTGTGCAACCAGCTTTTGGAATGCTAGTTGTCTTGCAAAACAAACTGCACCTGTTCAACAGCTCTCCACTTCTTTCTACCCTGCACTCCCTAGTAACCATCATTCTACTGTCTGAGTTCGACTACTTTAGATACCTCATATAAGTGGAATCATACAGTATCTGCTTTTCTGTGTCAGGCTTATTTCACACAGCATAATGCTCTCAAGGTTCATCCACATCGGAGTGTCTGTCAGAATTTCCCTCCTTTCAAGGCTAGATAATATTCCACTGGATGGGTAGACCACATTGTGTTATACATCCATCTGCTGATGGACCCTTGAATTGCTTCCACCTTTGGGCTCTTGTCAAGAATGCTGCCATGAACATGAATGCATAAATATCTTTCTGCTTTCAATTCTGTCGGGTATATACCCAAAAGTGGGGTTGCTGGATCATATAGGCATTCTATTTTTAATTTTTTGAGAAACTGCCATATATATTTTTGTAAAGCCAGGCTTTATTACTTTGCCAGGCAAACAGGGAATACAGTAGGCTAGTACCTCAAGAACTGTGTGTCTCTCTTCCATATTTTCTGCAACATTTCAATGATGTCAAACTTTCTATTCTCCCTGTAGGACAGTCATGTTGATAGAAAGCAATTTACTGCCTTAGGAGGCTGTAGTATGTAAGCAACTGGGATACAACATTTTGAGAACTGCCATAAAAAGATGAAGTAGGCTGTGTGTCCAGTTTAGAGTTCTACACAGTTCACTGAATAAATATCTGTTATGTATCTTGTACACGATAGATGCTGAACCTAACGGGATACTCTCTGCCATAAAGGAGCTGATAGCCCAGCAGAACACAGACAAGAAACTGGCAAATACAAGGACAGACACCGCTGCTAAGGGGCACACGTAGGAGGGATACACAAACCAAACCTCTACTTCCTGCTATCTGGCCGGCTCCAGTTCTTCACTGCTTTCACTCTACGCACGACATTTTGTTAGAGGGATCATCTTCTCTTAGAGATTTCAGCAAAAGGCCCCCTCCTTTTCTTGCTTAAGGCCCTTCAGATGTTCCCCTCTGCTCTCAGGATGGAGCCCAAGGTCCCTGGCCAGTAGTGAAAAGCCCCTTTCCAGCCTCCTTTGTGATCTGACTGAATCACTGGCAGGCACTTGCATCCCCCAGCTCAATGACTTTGCTCCACTAGCTCTCTGAGCCTGTGTGTGGCTCTCACTCCTGCCTGCCAATCCGTGTCATCTGGAGAACTTACACAGCCAAAACAAAAACAATGCCAGGGCCTCACCCCAGACAGAATGAATTGGAATCTCTGCAGGCAGGCCTGGGCACATTGAAGCTCTCCAGGTGACTGTGATCTAAACCAGAGCCATCACCACGGCCCTGAGCACACAGGCACAACTCCTCTCCCGCAGCAGGACCGACCCAGCTCGTGGGCCTCCACCCAAAGGCAGTTCCCGACATGCTCCAGGGCTGAATGCACACCACCTCTCTGACTTCACATTCTGCTGGAGGGAGCCTCATTAAATTGTGAAATGTTTAAAACAAAAAACCTGCTGTGCACAACTCGCCTGAAAACCTTCTCTACAAATCCAACCAGCGACTGCAATGTTTTCTGACACAGTGTCACTGTGTACCCAGTCCCCTGCATTCATTCCTGCACTTACCTCCTAACAGCAGAAAGCACTGCACGTGGAGAAAGTCTGTGTGCTATAGACGCTCATCTCCATCTTCACAGGTACAGGGCTACCGCCATCTTACAGAGGAGGAAACCTGTTAAGAACATCAAATATTTGTACATTTTTTCCCCCATGGTGCATATCACACTAAAGAGGAGAGTGAAAAAGCTGGCTTAAAACTCAACATTCAAAAAACGAAGATCATGGTATCTGGTCCCATCACTTCATGGCAAATAGATGGGGAATCAATGGAAACAGTAAGAGATTTTATTTACTTGGGCTCAAAAATCACTGCAGATGGTGACTGCAGTCATGAAATTAAAAGACGCTTGCTCCTTGGAAGAAAAGCTATGACAAGCCTAGATAGCTTATTAAAAAGCACAGACATTACTTTGCCAACAAAGGTCCATCTCGTCAAAGCTATGGTTTTTCCAGTAGTCACGTATGGATGTGAGAGTTGGACCATACAGAAAGCTGAGCGCCGAAGAACTGATGCTTTTGAACTGGGGCACTGGAGAAGATTCTTGAGAGTCCCTTGGACTTCAAGGAGATAAAACCAGTCCATCCTAAAGGAAATCAATCCTGAATATTCATTGGAAGGACTGATGCTGAAGCTGAAGCTCCAATACTTTGGCTACCTGATTCAAAGAACTGACTCATTGGAAAAGACCCTGACGCTGGGAGAGACTGAAGGCAGGAGAAGGGGACGACAAAGGAGGAGGTGGCTGGATGGCAGCATCGATTCGATGGACATGAGTTTGATCATGCTCTGGGAGTTAGTGATGGACAAGGAAACCTGGTGTGCTGCAGTCCATGGGGTCGCAAAGAGTCAGACACAACTGAGTGACTGAACTGGACTGTATCACACTAAATCATTTTTTTCTTGTCAGCATTTCCTACAAGACCACAGAAGAATGATGTCTGTTTCATTCACTGATACACATCTCGCAAACATCTGGCCAGGGCTCACTATTACTCAACAAATTCTCCCCTCTCTGCTTGTGAGCATCATCCTTTGCACCACAGACTGGCTTGCTTGTACCCACTGCGCCTAAGCCCCTCAGCTTCTTCCACGGGAAACCAACCTTATCTCAATTTTAGTTTAGAAAATCATTTTAAAATATCCTAGTTAAAAAACAAAAGCAGCACAGTGCCTCCTGTGGGCTAATCAGGTCCCCAGGAGTCAAGTCATTTGGGGATAAGGAAGGACTAGAAGGTACAGTTCCCAGAAGTACGATGAGCATGTTGAGGGGTGGAGGGAGAATGCAACATCATAGGATTAATATGAGAATTAAAAGGGATAGTCCTTACAAAGTCCTTGGAACTATGTCACACACTAAGCTCAACTGAGGATTATACAGCAATGAAGAGGAATAATATATATTCATTATATATACAATGAAGAGGTTTACATGTATCTACCATACCTGACCTTGTTCTAGAGCAGAGGTTCAGCAAACTGTTTTCTATAAAAGGCCAGATGGTAAATACTTTAGGCTTTGTAGTCCATCCAGGAGAAGGCAATGGCACCCCACTCCAGTACTCTTGCCTGGAAAATCCCATGGACGGAAGACGCTGGTGGGCTACAGTCCATGAGGTCGCTAAGAGTTGGACACGACTGAGTACTTCACTTTCACTTTTCACTTCCACGCACTGGAGAAAGAAATGGCAACCCACTCCAGTGTTCTTGCCTGGAGAATCCCAGGGACGGGGGAGCCTGGTGGGCTGCCGTCTATGGGGTCACACAGAGTCAGACACGACTGAAGTGACTTAGCAGCAGCAGCTGCAGCAGTCCATCCAGCTTCTGTATGGACTACTCAGCTCCACTGTTCTTGTAGCAGGAACAGCAGCCACAGACAATAAATATTGTGTTAGTGGGTAGTTCAGATCGTAAAGAATCTGCCTGCAATGCGGGAGACCCAGGTTGAATCCCTAGGTTGGGAAGATGCCCTGGACATGGAAATGGCAACCCACTCCAGTATTCTTGCCTAGAGAATTACATGGACAGAAGAGCCTGGTGGGCTACAGTCCATGGGGTCCCAAAGAGTCAGATACACCAGCCACAGACAATATATAAATGAACGGATATGGCTTTGCTACGATAAATCTTTTTCAAAGACAGAAAGGCTGGATTTGGTTGCAGGCAGTGGTGTCCAACAGCAGTATAACAGCAAGCCAGACAAAGAATTTAAAACTCTCTAGTGGCCACAGAAAAAAATATAAACAGGTTTTTGAAATTAGTAATAAAGTGAGGTGAAGTCGCTCAGTCCTGTCCGACTCTTTGCAAACCCATGGACTGTAGCCTACCAGGCTCCTCCCTCCTTGGGATTTTCCCTCCATGGGATTCTCCAGGCAAAAGTACTGGAGTGGGTTGCCATTTCCTTCTCCATGGGATCTTCCCGATCCAGGGATTAAACCGGGGTCTCCCGCATTCTAGGCAAACACTTTAACCTCTGAGCCACCAGGGAAGCCCAAAAGCTGGTAACAAATCAGCAATAACCTAGACGGGTTTAGACCTAAGATCTAAAGAGAAAAATTAAATTTCTAGTCACAACCCAGATACACCTCTCTGGCTATACAGGCAGCCTCTTCCTCTATGGCGAGAAATTATGCTGTCAGGAGCGTCAGTTTCTGAAGTGGCACAATACTGCGCTAGCGCCCTTCTGCTTTATGACGACCAATAGCAAATAGCCAGCGGAAGGGACGAGGGGAAGGGACTGGCACAAGAGCCCACTCTGGCCTGGGTTCGGGTTCCAGTGGGTGGGGTGGAGCCACAAGCAAAGTCGGCTGCAAGACTTCCAAGGGTGACAGCCTGGCACCCAGCACGCAGGGAGCGGCGGCCCTGAGGGATCTACCCACGCTCAGCTGGAACAGCGGCAAAGGCGAAAGCACGTCCGGGTCACCGGGCCCGGCAACACTGAGACCCTCCCCGAGCGGGGTGGGCTTCCACTGGGAACAACTGGGTCGCCTGTGTGCAGCCAAACAGACATTGGCAAAACCTGAACACCGCTCACCGAGAAGCACGGACGAAACCCCTTAGTCCTCGGTGTCCTCGGTGCCCGAGAGGGCTTCCGGTGCCGGGGCGGGACCACGGAAGCTCAACCAATCATCCCTCAGACTGGAGAACAAGGCCCGGGACTCAACGCATGCGTTATAGGAAAGTGGCGTCTGCGCAGGGCGATCTGCCGGCAAGAGGCTGGCCCCACCCCCCACCCCCCGCAGCTCCCAAAATCTGGTCCTGGTCTGGAGCCAGCAATCTGCAGCCAGCCACGAATTGAAAAAAATAAAAAGAAATAAACAAGCAGCCCCACTGTTGCTCTTGAGCATCCAAGTTTGTTGAACTACCCTTTCTGTTTCCCATCAAGACTGCGCTCGGCTAAATGTTGACAACACTTAGGACGAAAATGAGTGTACTTAACGTGGTAATTAATTCAACAAGTACTTATTGCACCCCTCGCATGCATCAGTTGATATGAAAGCAGAAGACATTCATTAAGGAGCCTTGTGCATGCTGCGTGTCCCACCTGTACACATTCTTTCCCTGCCAGGATCCCGTAAAGACACCCTGATGGTAGGACTAGAGAAAGTGGCAGCCTTCTTTGCTGATCCTTTAGGGTAACTTGGGGGACGGTTCAAGGAAGCAGCGTGACTGTATGATTGAGCCACGTGATAAACGTTACCTAGAAGGAGGGGAGCGGAGAAGGCGATGGCACCCCACTCCAGTACTCTTGCCTGGCAAATCCCATGGACGGAGGAGCCTGGTAGGCTGCAGTCCATGGGGTCGCGAAGAGTTGGACACGACTGAGCAACTTCCCTTTCACTTTTCACTTTCATGCATTGGAGAAGGAAATGAAAACCCACTCCAGTGTTCTTGCCTGGAGAATCCCAGGGACGGGGGAGCCTGGTGGGCTGCCGTCTATGGGGTCACACAGAGTCGGACATGACTGAAGTGACTTAGCCACTTAGCCAGAAGGAGGGGAGACAGGACCAGGACTAACGCTGTAATCAGTAACACAGGAGAAGCAACTCCATCTTAAAAACTTGAAGCACTGCAGATTTATCCTAGATGTAATCTAAGAGACTAGTTTCAAAAGGCTATTGCCATGAAATTGTTTCCAGCACAAGAACAAAGTGAGACACCTATTAATCTAATTTATTGAACAGCCCCGGGTCTGTAGGGTATAAGTTAGAAGAAACTTTAAATTTTTCCTCACCACTGCCTTGAAAGACACTGTTGGCTGTCTTCCTGCATCTTGGCTGCTCTAGGGCTGGAGCTTGAGGCTTGAGCAAATCCAACAGCTTTTCTTTTCCTTCCAGTTTTATTGATATATAATTGACGTGCAACACTGTATAAGTTTGGGCTTCCTGTGAGGCTCAGTTGGTAAAGAATCTGCCTGCAATGCAGGAGACCTGGGTTCGATCCCTGGGTTGGGAAGATCTCCTAGAGAAGGGAAAGGCAATCCACTGCAGTATTCTGGCCTGGAGAATTCCATGGACTGTATAGTCCATGTGGTCACAAAGTGTTGGACACGACTGAGCAACTTTCACTTTCACTGTATAAAAGGTACAGCATAATGATTTGACTCATATACATCATGAAATGATGACCACAGTATGTTTCGTGAACATCCATCATCTCATATAAAAATAAAAGAAAAAAATTGTTTTCCTTGTGATGAAAGCTCCCAGGATTTACTCTGAACAACTTTCATATTCAACATACAGTGATTGTTAATAATCTTTATTACAGTGTACATTATAGCCCTATTGCTAACTTGTAATTGGAGAAGGAAATGGCAACCCACTCCAGTGTTCTTGCCTGGAGAATCCCAGGGGCGGGGGAGCCTGGTGGTCTGCTGTCTGTGGGGTCGCACAGAGTCGGACACGACTAAAGCTACTTACAGCAGCAGCAGCAGCTAACTTGTAACTGGAAGTTTGTGTGTTTTGACTACCTCCATCCAATTCCCCTTCCCCTTGCCTCCCCATAGATTTTTCTCGTCACTTTCAATACAAAGAAACAATCTTAAGTTGTTAAAAAGTCCATTCTAATCAGATCTTCGATTACTTAACCAATTCAAACACCAATGCTCCCTCAGTTCAGGTGTGATCTGTAACTCTGTGGACCAGCAAAGGACACATGGATCTATTCCTTCACTGTCCTTCTTGTACCCTTTCTCGGCTTCCTGCACAATTTTCTGGGCTCTCCAGGATAAGCACAGGAAGAAGGAGGGGTAAAAAGTTTTATCTGATTAGTATTGTGGATTGAATGGTGCACTGCCTCCCCCAGAAAGATATATTCACTTCCTAACACTGGAACCTATGTATGTCACCTTATTTTTTTAAAAAAGGAGGGGGGCTCTTTATACATATAATTAAGTTAAAGATCCTGAGATAAGATCATCTCGGATGACCTGGGTGGACCCTAACCCCAGTGATGAGTATCTTTAGAAAAGACAGAAGAGAAGACACAGAGGCAGAGGAGAAGCCATTGAAGATCAAGGTGGGCATCAGGGTGATGCAACCACAAGCCAAGAGACTCCTAGAGCCACAAGAAGCAAGGAAGGATTCTCCCCAGAGGATTTTGGAGGAGCATGGTCCTGCCAACACTTTGAGATTGAACTTGTAGCTCCAGAATTGAGAGAATAGATTTCCGTTGTTTGAAGCCAGCCAGTTTTTTATGGCAGTGAAAGGAAACTAATTAACGATGGTGTTACCTGGCATCGGAGCACTCTGGATGCTGATATTCAAAGGCTGCCTCTTTTGTGTGCTCACTTTGGGGATATTTTTTTGGAGACCCCCCCTTGCTGGGGGGCCCCTACTCACCCATTCTCTGGTTCAGATGGTACAGTGGTTGACCACCAGCTCCTGCATTTAGTGGCATGTTGCACCCAGCCTTCTGTTGAGTCAGGCCACCTGCAGACAGGCCTCTTAAGTGAGGTCTTTCCAGAACAACCCAGCTACTTGCTTGCTATGCACTTAGCCCTTGGGAAAGTCCTAGCAGCTCTGCCCTCCTCCCCACCCTGCCACAAGCCCTGGAAGCAGAGGCTGCTCCCTCTGCCATCAGAGGTAGACTTAAGCAGCCCCCACTAGCTCCTCACCTGTAGGGTTTTTCCAGGGAGTCAAGCACCTTGTGCCCTTTCAATTCAGTTCAGGAGTGCCTGTCAGCCTGTCTTGAATGGTTCTCTCAAGTTCCTCTCCACTTGCCGGAAAGGCCTGAGGAAGTTTCTAGAATTCTAGCAACCGTCTTCCAATTTTGCCTTCTCTTGTGCATCAGCTGAAAAGGGATGACAAACCACGGTTGGCAGATGTAGCGTTGGGCTCCCCACTTAGCCCTATGTCGACTGTCTCTCTAGAAGAGTGCCCAGCGGGCATTTAAACACTGAGCTCAGATCTAGGTGAAATCAAAGTCAGGAAATTTCCGTTTAATATCCTCTTGCCCTTGGGGTGACCCGGAGGTCATTTCCATACCTGTTGTTCTCCTTTCCCACACCTTCTTTCCATTCTGCCCTTTCTCTGGAAGGGAAGTGCTTCTACCATAGATTTGTGGCAACAGAGTAGGAGAGAATGAAGGATCCACAAGCCAGGCTCCCATTACTTGGTGGTACATATCATTCAAGAGGCAGAGAAACAACATTGATACTACTTGGTCACTGTTGGCAGGGGAGGGCTTCACAATCCATGTAATCAGAAAAATAGAGAAAAAGTACAAAAAGAGATGGGATGAAAGGATACCAACTCAAATACCACCGCTACCAACTCAAATACTGCCACCTGTCTATTCAGCTGACTCCCGCGTTCCTGTTAATAAGTTCGAGCTGAAGCCCACCCCCTGGAACGTCACTCTGTCAGTGACTTGTTACCGTGAGGAACACATCTACCTGTGACGTGGACTATTCTGTGAGAGCCCCCACTGCATTTAGTTCTCAGGGTTTTCTTTCAAAAGGATGTCGTTTTGTAAGAGCATTTCATCAGGGGAGCAGCATGCATCTGACTCTTTGTGACTATAGCCCACCAGGCTCCTCTGTCCATGGGGATTCTCCAGGCAGGAATACTGGAGTAGGTTGCCATGCCGTCCTTCAGGGGATCTTCCCAACCCAGGAATCGAACTCAGGTCTCCTGTATTGCAGGCAGATTCCTTACCATCTGAGCCACCTGGGAAGTGCATGATGTAAGCAGTGAACTAAAATCCATTGACGTATGCTGCTTCCTTGGTCTTTCGTGCTTGTACCCCACAGCCTGAAGGCTTACTGTCCCAGATTCACCACTGTACATAGCATCCACAGACCCCCTTTCCCCACATAACAAGGGCGTGCTGCCAGAAGCGACCATTCATCAGGAACGAGAATATGAAGGAGAACCATGCTCATCCCAGGTCTTCTGAGTCTTCAGAAGGAGATGCATCTGCCCAGAAGTGTACCGTTCTAATTTATGGTGCCCAAGAGAAGCAGTTTTTCCATTTCAGCCTCACTTCCCCCCATAACAACCTACCACACTGTAGTTGCTACATCATTTGGTACATACAATAGTATTTCTGTTATTATTCATTTCAAACTTGACCCAAACACCACCTAGGTTTCTAGCTGCTGAAGACGATGAAGGTGTTCAACTCCTTGTCATGACAAGAGTAAATCACTTAGCTTGCTATGTTGGCTGGGACAATTCCATGTACTCAATACCAGCTTTTATGTGACGGCGTTCATGTGGTGGACTCGGACAGGTTTTGCAACCCAGCTTTCATCCCACCTTCTGAACAGCCCATCAGGTGCCCTGCTCTGCCCTAGCCAGGGGACAGCTACATGACCCAAGGTGGCCTGATCACACACCTCTCTGTGGAAAGTGACTTTTGTGGAACAATGTGGAGAGTAACTTGGTACGAGATTTTTCCAGCAGATGGTGGCTTCCTGATCGACAGTGGGTTTTTCCCATCCACTTCTGGCCCTGGAGCTTATTTCCAAGGCTAGGTTGCTGGGCTTTCCATCCTCACACACACTCGTCTTTCCTTACTATAACTTCCTGTTCTGTAGGTTAGCAGAGGTCTGTTTTCTGTTGCTGGCTACCAGCAAACACTGACTCAGCCTCCATCTTAATGCAGCTGTGTGATCTGAATCATCAGAGGAGAATCCCTGATCTTACACAGTGCTGAAAGTGCCTTCTTACCTGTTGCTTGGTATTAAGGCAGTGGAAGCTACTATTATAGAAGAGTAAATATTATTTGGGCTTCTCTGGTGGCTTGGTGGTAAAGAATCTGCCAGTCAATGCAGGACCTATAGGTTCTATCCCTGGGTCATCAGGAAGACCTCCTGGAGAAGGAAATGGCAACCTACTCCAGTATTCCTGCCTCAGAAATCCCATGGTCAGAGGAGTCTAGCGGCCTACTGTCCATGGGATCACAAAAGAGTGGGACACGACTCAGTGACTAAAGAACAACAATAATTACTTAGTGTGGTTACAGTTCCAGCTCTTTATTCCTTAAGCCTGAGTTTTTTTTATAAGGGCCGTTTCCTTTTCATTTGTCAGAGATCAACAGAATGGGACAGAGGACAAGTCAATGTTGACAGGGTGAACAGGGAGAGAATGAGAGTCCTGCAAGCATGGATTTTCAAGAGCTCAGGGGTGAGTGACTGGAAGGTTCTGGGTACCCAGAAAGAAGCATGAGTTCACAAAACACTAGGGAGAGGAGAAATGGGAAGAAGAGGAAGCAAGAGATGCTGAAGACAGTCCTCTTTTGCCTTCTTCCTGCTAGCAGCCACCCATGTGCATGGAAGCTGCCACGAGAGGGCACTGCGGGAACTCTGAGAGAGAAGCTAGAAACCAAGGGAAGGAAGGGCCAACTGTGCCTTTCAGCGGTGGAGCTGGGGGACTCCAGCTCAAATTCAGGAGGAAAAGCATTCTAAAAGGACAGTGACAGGGAGAACAAAGGGGGATGTGGAAACTTTTATCACTGTCCAGAAAGACCAACAAATGTGGCGGAGATGGGGGTCCCAGGCACCCGAACAGCAGGAAAGAAGATACTCAGGCCTGAAACCCTGGGCCTGTTGAACCCACTCCTCAAGATTCCAATGCTGGGATTTCCCTTGTGGCCCAGTGGTTAAGACTCCGTGCTTCCAATGCAAGGGACCCAGGTTCCATCCCTGATTAGGGAGCTAAGATCTCATATGCTGCGTAGCGTGGCCAAGAAGTGCTGCGGGCGGGTTCCAAAGCCATTTATCTCCAGGCCAAGGTCCCTGGGTATCCTGGATGGCAGGCTAGGGGACATCCCCAAGGTCAAAGTCATTAGGGCTGGATTATGCATGAGTCTGTGGACCTGCAGTCACAACCTGCCTGTATTGAGAGATGAACTCATGTCCCAAGTCAGCAGGCCCCAAGTCACACTGAAGAGGTTCATCTTAAAGAGGGGTAACACTTTCACTTACATGAAGCAATGACCACCCCCAGAAGTCCCCCTGCGTTACTTCCTAGCACCCTCTCCAAGGGTAAACACAAGGCCATCTTCGCCACCATAGATTCATTGCATCTGATCTCAAAACTTACATACGGGTGTGTTGGGGGGAACTTATATATGGAACCACACAATATGTACTTAGTTGTTGTTTTTTTTTTCTTTTTTACTTTTCAGATGTGCTGTGTGGCTTGTGGGATCATAGTTTCCCAACCAGGTTTGAACCCAGGCCCTTGGCAATGAGAGCATGGAGTCCAACCACTGGACCACCAGGGAATTCCCAGGCTTCTTTTGATCAGTGCCATATTTCAGAAATTCATCAGTGTTCCTGTGAGTAGTATTAGTTTGGTCGTTCTTATTTCTTGCTAATATTTCCCTGAATAAATATACCAGTTTATTTATCCTTTCTACTGAAAAAGGACGCGATGGATATTTGAGTTGTGGAGGGATTGGGGGCAGGAGGAAAAGGGGATGACAGAGGATGAGATGGCTGGATGGCATCACAGACTCGATGGACATGAGTTTGAGTGAACTCCGGGAGTTGGTGAGGGACAGGGAGGCCTGGCGTGCTGTGATTCATGGGGTCGCAAAGAGTCGGACATGACTGAGCGACTGAACTGAACTGAACTGAGTGTGACTATTATAAACAGTGCCATGATGCGTTCCTATGGAGTATATACTCAGGAGTGGAGTCCTGGGTTGGTAAGATGTGCTGTTTTTGGTCATAAACGATGCGTGACCATAAATTAACATATCAAGTCTTCTGTACGATTTTTGTACCCGAAAAAGGCACTTCCAAATGTGTTTTGAGCAACATTGCCAGTGAAATACATATATAGGCTCTCAAAGAAATTACTGAGAAGGAAAGAGTAATTGGTTCTCACCTAATTGCACTGAATCCGCCACCCATCATGGTCTAGAAAGTGGCACAGGGTGGGAGAAACCATAACAAACAAAACCACGACCTAGAAATGGAGAACAATTTCTATAACACTCCCAAACCGACTAGAGATATACATAGGACAGGTTTCGGTAAAAAATAGGCAGATGTAACCTTTCCATTCTAAACCCACTTCGGGGAGCCCTCCTCTGCTCCAGGAGGGGCTCTCACCGCCCCACAACTGTCTCTCAGATAAAAGTCAATTTGCAAACTGTGGTACAGAGTTTTTTCACATATGTGCTAAGGATGGAATTTTTATGAAGCAGGCTAGCATATTTAAAGATGTAAGAGTTCCCCAGAGGTCATAAATAACTACACCAATCTACAACTCCATTTTCCACAGGAAGGAAGAACCCCTATCTGTACACATTACAGAAATCCCAAATTGCTAACTGCTTTGCTGTTCCCTGGCCACACAGAATGAAGCTGCCTCCATGTAGCACAGGATAAGGCTTTGAGTGGAGACCAAACACAGCGATCTGCATTTGCAGTCACTGTTTCACTGACTTGAAGAAGAAAACGAAAAAGGTTGAAAATATCCCACTTACATGTGGATCTAAAAAGATGACACAAATGAACTTATTTACAAGACAGAAACAGACTCACAGACTTTGAAAACAAACTTATGGTTACCAAAGGGGAAAGGTGAGGGGGAGGGATAAATGAGGAGTTTGGGACTAACATATACACATTTCTATAAAGTAGATAATCAACAAGGACCTACTGTATAGTGCCGGGAACTCTACTCAATATTCTGTAATCACCTATATGGGGAAAGAATCTGGAAAAGAATGGATATATGTACATGTTTAACTAAACCACTGTGCTCTACGTCTGAAATACAATATTGTAAATCAACTCTACCCCAATGTAAAATACAAATAAAATTACAAAAAATAAAAAAATTTGATAGTTCTCTCTCAGAACATAGAATGCTTTTATTTTATGTCTGTTTATTTTGCAGAAACTAATTCACCTGATTTCTTCTGGTCTGATTGGAAAAAGATTTAAACATTGGTCCTGGAAAAGTAAGTTCCAGAAAGCAGTAGTATCAAAGGTGAGAATGTTAGCTGCCAAGTTCTAAACTTCTCAGGAGCCCACACTGCTGCCCAGCTTTTCGCACTGCCATCCCCTCACCCAACTGACTCCTGAAAGGTGCTAAGAGGCTGCTGTCGGGAGGCCATTCTCCATGGGTCTTGCGTGTTTCTGCCCATTTTCTATACAAAGGCGTTGGCAGCTTTTGTTCTGTGCTGTCTTATCAAGGAGAGTGGTGGGGCACACAGCCTGGGAGAATAGAGACAGTATCTTATTTCTCGAGAGCAGATTTGTTTCCTGACAAAGCCAAAAAAACAGTCTCCTTCTAGGGCAAAGTTTGGGCAGGTGGGCTAGTGGTCCCCTTATAAGTGTGGGGCTTTCCTTAACTCAGGACTCCTCAGCTGGGACACAAACTCACCCTGTACCTGGCATCCTTCTGGATGGGCCTCTTTGTTGGCCCACCCGCTGGGAGACTCGGGGTGGGGGGTAAGGGGCAGTGGACTGACCGAGGCCCATGCTACCTGTTGTCCCATGAGAAATAAAGTCTGTCTCTGACCCAGGAGGCTTGTCTTTTCTACTGATACCTAATAAAACTGTGACAGGTCAACTTATTAGCTTTGCAAGTAGGGCTACGGTTCTTGACATCTGAAAACATCTTCAGGTAAAAGTATTCCAGAGTCATCCCACAAGTATTCTGTGCCTGAGGAAAAAAGAAGAGCACCAAAAATATAGGTGACATCAGGCCACGCTAGAGATCAGTGCATTCTTCGGGACGCATCAAGTGCCCGAGCTGAAGGTATTCCTCCTTGTTTAGGAGAGGAGCAGGTGTGATGGGGAAGGGGCAGAAATGAGTGGGAGTTAGTGTCCAGAGGAGGGAGCCCATAACAGCGAGGGGGGAGAGAGTGGGAGAGGATGAATGACAAGGGGAGTTCCATGTTGAGTAGTGGCCAGGGTCCACAGGTATGGGAGTCGTGGCTGAAATATTTGACCTTAGGTTCGCCAAAGGAATCCAATGGGATTCCGTGCTGCTGCAGGCTACAGATCCATGATTATAGGCTGTGGACTGGAATTCGAAACAAGATATTGGTGTTTAACGTCCAAGAAGTTAGTCCCAAAGACTGTGTTCTTGCAGTGGACATGGCAAGGCAGCCCTCTGGGGCTCAAGAAGAATGGTCACATGACATCGGATTGTGTTTTGTTTGGAATCCTAGATAGGCCAAGAGAGGATTTCTTTTTGTCTCATGTAACGTCAAGCAGTGACCAGTGTGGGACAGTGTAGACATGCCACCATGTCATCAGGAACCCAGCTTTCCTCCAGCTGTGTACTCCACCATAGGCTGTGGCCCTTGCCCTCATGGTCACAAGGCAGCTCCCAGAGCTCCTGCCTTCACAATCACATTGCAGGCAGGAAGGAGGGAGGGAAATGGCAAAAGGAGCTGCCAGCTGAGAGCCTTCTTTAATGATCCTTCCTGGAAGCCTCACCAATGACTTCAGTGAGCCCCTCCATCTGTAGGAGAGGTTGGGAAACACAGCCTTTTAGTTGAACACATTGCAGTCCCCCCATATATATTTATACATGGTCATACTGGTAAGGAAAAAGGTGAGAAAGGCTATTGGGTAGGCAACTAGAAGTCTCTGCTACAGATACTAGAGAAATGTGCACTATTACTAAATTTAATTTAAATCAGCTTCATATTGATTTTCTCCCTGTATGTAACATAATTGCAGGCCTCCCTATTTCATTTCAGTTTAACATCTCTTCCTATCACATGGGTTACTGGGGCACTGACTGGCCTTCACTGCACAGCCTCCTCTCTATCTTCCTTTACTCTAAGCCATGACTATGCTCTCAAATTTCCCTGGTCACTGAGGAGACATGGTGGGGGAGGTCTTCTTCAGGTTCTAGCACCGTCATATAATAGAAATCACTTGTGTCGGTCAACTTTTGCCATGTAACAAACCACCCCACATTTTCATTTTCGCACCTTAACACAACCATTTTATAATATTATTATGTCTTACAATTCTGTGGGCTGATTTCACTGAGCCAGGCAGTTCTTCATCTGGTCTCACTAGAAACACTGTTTTGGGGGTTTCTGTAACTAGTAGTTATCCTAACAGATCCCACAGTCCTGTGTCGACTTTCTATGGGAAAAGAACTTCACACTAAACAAAAACAATGTATTTTTCCCCACCATCTTAAAAGGTCGATTTAAGCCCTTGGTACTCCTTCTTCTTGTCTTTTTTTTCTTTTACATAATCCTTCTTATTTAAAAGAAAAAGACAAAGAAGAAGAAGGATACAATGAGTTTCAATATAAAAAATCTTTAAGAAAAAGGCTACAAATTTTAAGGATTAGTAGGTGGACACATTCTCGCTTTCCTTCCTTTTACAGGTCAATGCCTTTGTTGCTTCCAGGGCTAACTGGCAAATATCTGGGGAATCTTCTGTTTGGGAGCTGTCCCGAACCACCTTCCAACCTAGAATCTTAAAACAAAATATACTTTCATCCGCAGGAATGTACACTCAGGATTCATTACCACACAAAGAAGTTCTTGAATTTGGAAGAAAAGAGAAATAGACAAGAGAAAAAGACAAAATAGTCTTTTTTGCAACCTGGTTACTAGCATAATTTTTATTTTAGATAATTCTCCGAGACCGTCAATTCAATAACTTAAGCTAGTTAGCATCATAGTTATGAGGCCTCAGAAAGCAGTCGTGTGTTTCCATAATAGCAAGTAATTTTAAGAATTTTCAAGAATATAAGTTAAAAATAATATAAGTGTTTTCACAGAAAAAAGAATATAAAACACATTTTCTAGCAAAGCAAATAACCATACACATAATTAAACATACAATCAACAACATATTTTCTTACTTAGAAAAACTTAAACCATGACACAAGGTGATTATTTGGATATTATTATTACAAAGGACTTAAATATACAAACTTGGTTGTGAAAGATCTGGCTAAGCCAGTTACGTAAAAGTCTATCTGTGATGTTATAGTTTCCAAGAAGTGCCATAAAAGTCAAATAGTTAAACATTTCTCTGTGTTGCTTTTTTTTTTTTTTTTGTAATTCTAGAAATGTTACATAAAGTGGTTCACCAAATCATGTAGACACATCACATGTACTGGGGTGGGGAGGGCTGAACGGATACGTCCAAGTTTGATAGACTCAGAAATGAATGAGAAGACACAATGGTACTATATTTAAAGCAAATATCAGTATATCATATAAAGAAAGGCATCTTACAATAATGAGTCTGTTTGAACACCACAATTTTCAGTTTGTATTTCTAAAATGGGGGAGGGGATCTATGATATACTGTCAAAAAACAGAGAACTGACATAAAAGCCAAATATAAAGATATAAAAGATAACAGTAACATTCAACCATCCACGGGTAAAAGGCCATCTGGACATAAGTCTGAGACCAGCAAGACGCTGTCCACTGCAATTTCTCCAGTCTTGCCCTTGCCACGTTCAGCTTCAAAAATAATCTAATAAAGGAGAGGGAATAAAAAATTACTTGCAAATATTTAAATCAATGATAAAGTTCCACTATTTAGTTGCTATTAAACTGAACTCAATTCATATGTCCCTATTCCATAGAAACAGGCTTTGACACTGAATATATGGTAATGTATTTTCCAGATGCCTGGTATCTACACTGAGTGAATTACAATCAGAGAAAACAGGGCTCCTGCAACACTTAAAAGAATCTGGAAAGCCCTGGAAAGCTGAGAAGAGTAAAGTTTAAGAGGAAATGTTGGAATTCCTTCCTATTAAGAAGAAAAAAAAAAGCAAAACTAAAGGAATAATATGATTTTCATTTCAAAACCCAGGCTAGAAGAAATTTAATTATCGTCATGAACCCTCCTACTCCACTGGTGGGAATGCAAATTGGTACAGCCACTATGGAGATCTGTATGGTAGTTCCTTAAAAAACTAAACACAGAGCTACTGTATGATAGGCCAATCCCACTCCTGGGTGCCGAGAAAACTGCAGTTCGAAAAGACAGATGCATCCCAATGTTCATTGCAGAGCTGTTTACAATAGCCAAGTTATGGAAGCAACCTAGATGTCCATCGACAGATGAAGGGAAAAGAAGGTGTGGTATAACGGAATATTCAGTTCAATTCAGTTCAGTCGCTTAGCCGTGTCCAACTCTTTGTGACCCCATGAATCGCAGCATGCCAGGCCTCCCTGCCCATCACCAAATCCCGGAGTTCACTCAAACTCACCTCCATCGAGTCTGTGATGCCATCCAGCCATCTCATCCTCTGTCATCCCCTTCTCCTCCTGCCCCCAATCCCTCCCAGAATCAGAGTCTTTTCCAATGAGTCAACTCTTTGCATGAGGTGGCCAAAGTACTGGAGTTTCAGCTTTAGCAGCATTCCTTCCAAAGAAATCCCAGGGCTGATCTCCTTCAGAATGGGCTGGTTGGATCTCCTTGCAGTCCAAGGGACTCTCAAGAGTCTTCTCCAACACCACAGTTCAAAAGCATCCATTCTTCAGCGCTCAGCTTTTTTCACAGTCCAACTTTCACATCCATACATGACCACAGGAAAAACCATAGCCTTGACTAGATGGACCTTTGTAGGCAAAGTAATGGCTCTGCTTTTGCATATGCTATCTAGGTTGATCATAACTTTCCTTCCAAGGAGTAAGCGTCTTTTAATTTCATGGCTGCAGTCACCATCTGCAGTGATTTTGGAGCCCCCAAAAATAAAGTCTGACACTGATTCCACTGTTTCCCCATTTATTTCCCATGAAGTGATGGGACCAGATGCCATGATCTTAATTTTCTGAATGTTGAGCTTTAAGCTAACTTTTTCATTCTCCTATTTCACTTTCATCAAGTGGCTTTTTAGTTCCTCTTCACTTCCTGCCATAAGAGTGGTGTCATCTGCATCTCTGAGGTTATTGATATTTCTCCTGGCAATCTTGATTCCAGCTTGTGCTTCTTCCAGCCCAGCGTTTCTCATGATGTACTCTGCATATAAGTTAAATAAGCAGGGTGACTATATACAGCCTTGATGTACTCCTTTTCCTATTTGGAACCAGTCTGTTGTTCCATGTCCAGTTCTATCTGTTGTTTCTTGACCTGCGTATAGGTTCCTCAAGAGGCAGGTCAGGTGGTCTGGTATTCCCATCTCCTTCAGAATTTTCCACAGTTTATTGTGATCCACACAGTCAAAGGCTTTGGCATAGTCAATAAAGCAGAAATAGATGTTTTTCTGGAACTCTCTTGCTTTTTCCATGATCCAGAGGATGTTGGCAATTTGATCTCTGGTTCCTCTGCCTTTTCTAAAACCAGCTTGAACATCTGGAAGTTCACGGTTCACATATTGCTGAAGCCTGGCTTGGTGAATTTTGAGCATTACTTTACTAATGTGTGAGATGAGTGCAATTGTGCAGTAGTTTGAGCATTCTTTGGCATTGCCTTTCTTTGGGATTGGAATGAAAACTGACCTTTTCCAGTCCTGTGGCCACTGCTGAGTTCTCCAAATTTGCTGGCATATTGAGTGCAGCACTTTCACAGCATCATCTTTCAGGATTTGAAATAGCTCAACTGGAATTCCATCACCTCCACTAGCTTTGTTCGTAGTGATGCTTTCTAAGGCCCACTTGACTTCACATTCCAGGATATCTGCCTCTAGGTGAGTGATCACACCATCGTGATTATCTTGGTTGTGAAGATCTTTTTTGTACAGTTCTTCTGTGTATTCTTGCCACCTCTTCTTGATATCTTCTGCTTCTGTTAGGTCCATAACATTTCTGTCCCTTATTGAGCCCATCTTTGCATGATATATTCCCTTGGTATCTCTAATTTTCTTGAAGAGTCTTTCCCAATCTGTTGTTTTTCTGTATTTCTTTGCATTGATCGCTGAGAAAGGCTTTCTTATCTCTTTTTGCTCTTCTTTGGAACTCTGCATTCAGATGCTTATATCTTTCCTTGTCTCCTTTGCTTTTCGCTTCTCTTCTTTTCACAGCTATTTGTAAGGCCTCTCCAAACAGCCATTTTGCTTTTTTGCATTTCTTTTCCGTGGGGATGGTCTTGATCCCTGTCTCCAGTACAATGTCACGAACCTCTGTCCATAGTTCATCAGGCACTCTATCTATCAGATATAGTCCCTTAAATCTATTTCTCACTTCCACCATATAATCATAAGGGATTTGATTTAGGTCATACCTGAATGGTCTAGTAGTTTTCCCTAGAGTCTTCTCTTGTGTTGTTGGAAGAGGGTGTTTGCTATGACCAGTGCATTTCCTTGGCAAAACTCTATTAGCCTTTGCCCTGCTTCATTCCGTATTCCAAGGCCAAATTTACCTGTTACCCCAGGTGTTTCTTGACTTCCTAATTTTGCATTCCAGTCCCCTATAATGAAAAGGACATCTTTTGTGGGTGTTAGTTCTAAAAGGTCTTGTAGGTCTTCACAGAACTATTCAACTTCAGCTTCTTCAGCGTTACTGGTTGGGGCATAGACTTGGATTACTGTGATATTGAATGGTTTGCCTTGGAAAGAACAGAGATAATTCTGTTGTTTTTTAGATTGCATCCAAGTACTGCATTTCGGACTCTTTTGTTGACCATGATGGCTACTCCATTTCTTCTAAGGGGTTCCTGCCCACAGTAGTAGATATAATGGTCATCTGAGTTAAATTCGCCGATTCCAGTCCATTTTAGTTCTCTGATTTGTAGAATGTCGATGCTCACTCTTGCCATCTCTTATTTGACCACTTCCAATTTGCCTTGATTCATAGAAGGCAATGGCACCCTACTCCAGTACTTTTGCCTGGAAAATCCCATGGATGGAGGAGCCTGGTAGGCTGCAGTCCATGGGGACACTAAGAGTCGGACACAACTAAGCGACTTCACTTTCACTTTTCACTTTCATGCATTGGAGAAGCAAATGGCAACCCACTCCAGTGTTCTTGCCTGGAGAATCCCAGGGATGGGGGAGCCTGTTGGGCTGCCGTCTATGGGATCGCACAGAGTTGGACACGACTGAAGTGACTTAGTAGTAGTATGGACCTAACATTCCAGGTTCCTATGCAATATTGCTCTTTACAGCATCAGACCTTGCTTCTGTCACCAGTCACATCCACAACTGGGTATTGTTTTTGCCTTGACTCCATCCCTTCATTCTTTCTGGAGTTATTTCTCCACTGATCACCAGTAGCACCTACCGACTGGGAGTTCCTCTTTCAGTATCCAATCATTTTGCTTTTTCATACTGTTCATGAACTCCACGTTCAAGGTCAGGAGGGGCGGTGCTGAGGAGATACCCCTCATCCAAGATAAGGAGCAGTGGCTGCACTTTGCTGGAGCAGCCGTGAAGAGATACCACATGTTCAAGGTAAGAGAATCCCAAGTAAGACAGTAGGTGTTGCAAGAGGGCATCAGAGGGCAGACACACTAAAACCATAATCACAGAAAACTAGTCAATCTAATCACAAAGACCACAGCCTTGTCTAACTCAATGAAACTAAGCCATGCTGTGTGGGGCCACCCAAGATGGGTGGGTCATGGTGGAGAGGTCTGACAGTATGTGGTCCATTGGAGAAGGGAATGGCAAACCACTTCAGTATTCTTGCCTTGAGAACCCCATGAACAGTATGAAAAGACAATGGAATATTACTCAGCCATAAAAAAGAATGAAATAATGCCATGTGCAACAATATGGATGGATCTAGTTGGTCCTACTGAATGAAGTAAGACATAGAAAGACAAATGTGATATGATTTATATATGGAATCCAAAAAAATAGTGGTAAAAATAGTACATATAAACTTATTTACAAAACACAGCCACAGACATAGAAAATAAACATGGTTACCAAAGGGGACAAGGGTAGGGAGGGATAAATTGGGAGATTGGGATTAATATATATACACTATCATATATAACCCTGATGGTCTTTTGGTTAGGACATGGAGCTTGCACTGTCAGGGCCCAGGTTCAATCCCTGGACCAGGAACTAACATGGATGGACCTAGAGAATATCACATTAAGTGAAGTAAGTCAGACAAAGAAAGACCAACACCATATGATACCAGTCATATGTGGAATCTAAAATATGACACAAATGTGGACTTCCCTGGCAGTCCAGTGGTTAACACTCTGCACTCCCAATGCAGGGGGCATGGGTTTGATCCCTAGTCAGGGAACTAAGATCCTACATGTGGCACATTGGGGCCAAAACATAAATAAAATAAAATATGAGACAAGTGAACCTATCTACAAAACAGAAACAGACCCACAGACAGAGAGAACAGACTTGTGGTTACCAAGGTGGGGTGGGGGAGGGGTGGATTGGGAATTTGGGGTTAGGAGAAGGCAGCGGCAACCCACTCCAGTACTCTTGCCTGGAAAATCCCATGGACCGAGGAGCCTGGTAGGCTGCAATCCATGGGGTCTCGAAGAGTCAGACATGACTGAGCGACTTCACTTTCACTTTTCACTTTCACGCATTGGAGAAGGAAATGGCAACCCACTCCAGTGTTCTTGCCTGGAGAATCCCAAGACGAGGGAGCCTGGTGGGCTGCCGTCTGTGGGGTCGCACAGAGTCGGACACGACTGAAGCGATTTAGCAGCAGCAGCAGCAGCAGCAGCAGCAGCAGCAACTGCAGCAGATGCAAACTATTAGGGAATGGATAAACAGCAGGGTCCTACTGTAGGGCACGGGGAACTCTATTCAGTACCTTGTGATAAACCATAATGGAAAAGATTAGGAAGAAGAATTACAGTTAGATCCCCTACATATGAGCTTTCAAGTTTCTAGCTTTCAGAGATGCGAACCTACGTTCCATTCATGTCAGGCGTGAGTGACATTCCAGCTCGTCCTCTGTCTCCTATTGCTGATGATCCTTCAGCTCTACCATCTCCCACCTCCTCTCCCTCCTCCATCGGTAACTCTTCTTGCCTGTCCACTTGAAGCCAGCCCCTGTGTGCCAGCTGTTGTACTGCACTACTGTGCTTTTTGAGGTACTGTACTGTAAGATTTAAAATGTTTTCTTTATTTTCCGTGTTTTTTTTTTAATGTATTATTTGTGTGAAAAGTATTATAAACCTATTACAGTACAGTACTATATAGCCAATTGATTTAGATGGGTACCTTGGCTAAATTTGTTGGACTTACAAATGTGTTCTAGGAACAGAACTCATTCATATGCAGGGGACTTACTGTATATAGAGGTAGAACTGAATCACTTGTACAGCAGAAATGAACACAACATTATAAATTAACTATACTTGAATAAAATAAGTATTTTGGAAAATGACCTTCTAGTTTCCATTCATTGTGATAAGTGCTGGGCATAAAGTCAATGAGCAGGATGTGCTTTTATGTAGTAAGGAATTTAGAGCCTGGTTTGGAAGGAAGTTGGTGGGAGGAGCCTGACACATGAGCATTTCATTTCCACAGAATATGATATGCCTGCATCTGACAAGTAATATCGTTAGTTGTGCTGTTAAATACCTTGCCTATTTCACTCCAGAATATAAGCTCTTAAGTGGAGGGGAAAGTCTTATTCATCTCTGTAGCCCCAAGGCCTAGGTACTTCAGTAAGTGTTTTGCTTTGTTAAATCACTGAAAAAGAATGTAAATAATCTCATTTTATACAGTTTTCCACTTACGCTTTTGGGAGTATCAATTCCATGATACAGCTGAGTTTTCCCCATCCTCCACAGTTCATCGGTGCTCCAGGTTTTCTCCCAGGCCAGGGCATTGTTCCTATTTTTCACAAACACTCTAAGCTTCCCTACTTTGTTTCCAGCCAGCCGGTAATGAAAGAGCAAACAGAAGTTGCTGTGGGGTTGCAGGTTGGGGAGGAGAAGTTTCAAATGGCTTATGTCCTTCTTCTGACCCATCAGGGCTGAAACAGCCATATAGTAGCCAACAGCTGGAAGAGAAGAAAAACCCCCAGTTAATGAGGCCATTGCAAAGGGTTGGCTACAGTGAATAAAATAGCTGTTAAAAAATGAACCCTAGGTGCCTACAGGGAAAGCTCAAGTCCTTTTAATTTCAAATATTTAGGAACAAAATTTTCATGCTAACATGAATTTTAGAATCCTAGGGCTGAAATTCTTTGCTCTGTAGAGAAGGAAACTGAGAGTTAGAGAAACTGAGGAATCTGCTCACATTCACAAAGCTTGGTAGTGGTAGGTATGGGGTAAGAATCTAATTTAATGGTCTTTGAGCACTGTAGATAATTTTCAGCTAACAGAAAACAATGGAGTATTACTCAGCCATTAAAAAGAATACATTTGAATCAGTTCTAATGAGGTGGATGAAACTGGAGCCTATTATACAGAGTGAAGTAAGCCAGAAAGAAAAACACCAATACAGTATACTAACGCATATATATGGAATTTAGAAAGATGGTAACGATAACCCTGTTTACGAGACAGCAAAAGAGACACTGATGTATAGAACAGTCTTTTGGACTCTGTGGGAGAGGGAGAGGGTGGGATGATTTGGGAGAATGGCATTGAAACATGTATAATATCATATATGAAATGAGTCATCAGTCCAGGTTTGATGCACGATACTGGATGCTTGGGGCTGGTGCACTGGGACGACCCAGAGGGATGGTACAGGGAGGGAGGAGGGAGGAGGGTTCAGGATGGGGAACACGTGTATACCTGTGGAGGATTCATGTTGATGTAGGGCAAAACCAATACAATATTGTAAAGTTAAAAAATAAAATTAAATTAAAAAAAAAGAAACTAATTAAAAAAAAGAAGAAGAAAATTTGTGTTCCAGAACTTTCCACCTGCACTGAGTTGTATATAAGATGGCTAGCTGGTTAGGTGGGTCCACAGTGTGGTATTTAATTCACAACATACATGAATTTGTACTAACGGTATCATGGAGCTGAGCCACCATGTGCAATGTATCACTCCAAGTTCTGTTTGAAGATGGCAGGAACGCAGATCACCTTCTGTTTCTCAGGACCTTTTCCCAAGAATTTTGTAACCAGTGTAGTGGATGTTTGCTCATCTGCAGCCTTCTGGTCGTGGCTTTGATGGACTTGGACAAAAACTCTCTTAGGGTGGGGTTTGAAGAAGTTGACAGAAAGAAGATATTCCTCTAGAAGCCAGGAGAAAGACATGGTGGGTGGGTGGAGTTTTCTGGTAGTCCAACTCCTAGAGACATTCTCAGGGCCCAGATTGACATTGCTCTAGTTTTCATTGGACCCAGAGACTGCCTGGTCTTCTTTCCCAGTTAGTAAGTTTGCCAGATTCAGAGAATAAAAGTGCAGAATGCCCTGTGGAGTTTGCATTTCACATAAACAACATGTCTGAGATATACTAAAAAGCATGTGCTGATTATCTGAAATTGAGGCATCCTACATTTTATCTAGCAGCTCTACTAGCTACAGTCTTTTGTGACCCACTGTGGTAGGTTTCCCTTTTACTCCAGTTCAAGCCCACTTTGATCTGTCCTTGAGATTTCAGCCTTCTAAAAATGCTGATTCATCCCATGTTGGGTGAACCTCAGGGTTATTTGCAAATCAGGTGTTTGTAAATAGGGAACTTCTATCCTCTCCCTTAATCCCACGTTCTAACAGGAATTTTTGTTAGGAGATACCCAGGTTTCCTGATTGCATGTAAGGGCTTGCAAGGAAGGCTCTCAGGGAGGAATCAGTGTCAAGGAAGGATCTAGAAGGATCTTTTACCTGAGGGCTGGGCATATACCTCTCCAAAGAAACACTTTGATGGGTAAAGAACCAGATTTCCTGAAAGTATAACAGTTATTTCTAATTACAGAGTCAGCTTTAAATGACCAAAATTCTATTTATGCTCCAAATGGGATCTGCCGTCCAAATGCTCTGCCTCAAAGGAAGTTAGAGCCCATCAATAGTAGACAGTGGGAAGTAGGCAACTCAGAGCTTCAGCAGAGAAAAATTCAAGGTTAATTGGAATGAAAGAAATCCTTCAGCGATAGGTGGGCAAGTCCAGTCCAGGAGTTCAGAGTGCTGATCTGCTGCTCATTATGATTTCAGTGCTCCGAGAGGTGACGCTCCTAAAACTCCAGGTTTAGGGAGAGGTCATATTAATATTTCCTTTCCAGATTCCTTTCCCCCTCCTCCTAAACTCAAAAGACAACCACAGAGCACCATAGCTGGTAAACTGGGGAAAAGAAACAACTTCCTTCTACCTTTTCCCAAATACTCTTTATCCTTATACAAAGTCCTACATCTGTGTTTCATCAGCAGGGGAGTGAATACGGAAGAGGTTTGCTGGAGAATCCTTTATGGGGTAGGCGGGTGAGAAATGGACTAAGTCAATCATTTATCAGGGGAGACTTGGGAAGGTCTAAAAGCTTCCAAACGTGACAAACAACCCTGACTTCACAAGCAATGAGAACAATTACCCTTGAATCATTGGATAGCTTTAATTCCAGGACCAGACCACAGGACATGGATCAGTAAAGACTACATACCACTATCTCGGTCCGCAGGATTCCAGTTGAAATCATCTCCTATATCCTGTTTCCAGCCACAGATGCCATGGTCAAAGGTGCAGTCAACTGAGATATTTAAATCTGCTAAGAAAGGGATCATTCAGCATCATTTAGCAGATTAGGAAATGTTTTAACATTGGGAGCTTTGGAAGGCGTGGCCATGTTTGCAGTTGCTGTCAAGAGTTTAGGGAATTTGGGACTAAAAGATGCAAACTATTATCTATAGGATGGGTAAACAACAAAGTCCTACTGCATAGCACAGGGAACTATACTCAATATCCTATGACAAGCCATAATGGGAAAGAATGCAAACATAAATATATACCTATAATGTATAACTGGATCACTCTGCTGTGCAGCAGAAACTAACACAACATTATCAATCAAATATATTTCAATTAAAAACAAGTTTAGCTAAGTATGGCCATCTTGGTATCCATTTTGTTTGGCCCTGCAGTCTGCGAGGGCCTTAAAGTGGCATTAGCCCTCACGCAAGTGCAAGCCCTAGATAAGAGCCCATGGAGTCACTCGTAAAAGCGAGTTCCTTGTATGACTTTCCCAACGTCCCCTGTGACTGACACCCTCCCCTGCTTCCCAGGGCCTTGTGTCTGCCTTAGATAAGACCTCCCTGAAGCTTACTAACACCTCAATTGTTTTCATTGGAATCCATCAATGCAACCTTAGCCCAACAAGCCCAAAGCACTACACACACATGGACCCTCAGAGAGGCGTGTGCCCCACGTTCTGCCTGGACTTCCCCCTAGGGCCCCTGGAGGCCATGCCATGTCGTTTCCCGTGACCTGGAGTAATAAACTTGTCTATTTAAATTTCTTTTGTGGTCTTTTGTTGAACCATCTGGCACCCAGGGGCTCCATCTAACAAATGTTCATTTAACAAATCCTAACAACTGCGTGGAGTACAGGGTCAGCTAGAACAACCTTTGACCCAGTGCCTCCAGTTACTTTTATGTAGATTGGGGTCAGCAAACTAACATCCTGGCCCACTGCTTGGTCTTGCAAATAAAGTTTTATTGAAACACACCACGCCTATTCATTTACATATTGACTGTGGCTGCTTTTGAGCTGCAGTGATAGAGCTGACAGATGCAACAGAGAGTGTATGGTTCACAAAGCCTGAAATATTCAGCCTCTGGCCCTTTACAGAAAAAAGTCCTGACCTCTGATGTAGGTGTCAGAAATTACCACTGGGAAAAAGAGGAAAGACTGAGAGGTTTCTGATTTGTAACGAATCCCAGACTCTGGCTTGGAATGGGGGGCTTTTGCAGTTTATACTAAGGAATAAAGGAAGGGCAAAGAAAGGGGAAAAGCTAAAGAGATAAGGGGCAGCAACTGGTTGTTGACGCATTAATGATTTGCAAAGCATTTTCACGTACATTACATCATTTGATGTGGCTGCCACAAAAATTCTACAATCATGCCCATTTTCAAGAAAGTAAAACTGAGAGTCATAAATGATTTGACCAAGTCCTCCAAACACTGAGGGCTGGAACTAGACCTGACTCCTAAACTAGATTGGAATCCAGGCTGTCCATCTACATATATCTTAAGCCAGTACAAACACACAGCCTCTTTTCTCACTTTCCTTTCTTCTTAACCTGTATTTTCCCCTATTCCAGAAAAGATGTTTCAGTCTAACTTCTAAAATTAAAAGATGCCAGGTAATGCTTGCTTCCATTCTTCAATATTCTTTATGAGTGCTATTACTCCTAAAATATACTCACTCCTAATATATGTTACTCACCTTTGTGTTTCAGATGGGATGATGTAGTTTTTCTTTGGACCAGAACCAGATCAACTTCACTTGCTTCATTCCCCTTAGGAGCTAACAATGAACACTTGATCAGTAAAAAGAAATCCCTAAAGCCCCACATACTAAGAAGGTATGAATCAATGAACAAAGATGGTTTATCATATATGGCTTATCATACATAGCTGGCTATTTATAACCATGGGCTCCACATTCACAGATTCAACCAATGACAGGTTGAAAATATTTTTTTAAAAAAATCCAGAAAGTTTCAAAGAGGAAAACTTGAATTTGCCTTGCATACGAGGAAACCATTTACACAGCATTTACATTGTATTAGGTCTTTTAAGTAATCTAGAGACTACTTAAAGTATAGGGGAGGATGTGTTTAGATTATATATGAATACTGCACTGTTTTATATAAACCTTGAGCATCCATGGATTTTTGTGTCTGCGGGGGTTCCTGGGACCAATCCCCCAGGGATACCAAGGGACAGCTGTGTTCTACTTACAGAGTATGTTACAGCAGTGTTTCCCTAACATTTCCAAAGCATTCATATTGGTGCCAGTTTCTGCATCTAGAATATCTTTTTTGAAAGGTGCCCCCAGTGGACCCCATTAGGCATCACCTAACTAACCTAAACACAGCATATTAAAAAGCTGAGACATGACTTTGCTGACAAAGATCCATATAGTCAAAACTATGGTTTTTCCAGTAGTCATATATAGATGTAAGAGTTGGACCATAAAGAAGGCTGAGCACTGAAGAACGGATGCTTTCAAGCTGTGGTTTTGGAGAAGATTATTGAGAGTCCCTTGGTCTGCAAGATCAAACCAGTCAATCCTAAAGGAAATCAATCCTGAATAGTCGGTGGAAGGATTGATGCTGAAGCTCCAATACTTGGGCCACCTGATGGGAAGAAGTGACTCCTTAGAAAAGACCTTGATGCTGGGAAAGATTGAAGGCAGGAGGAGAAGGGGACAACAGAGGATGAAACGGTTGGATGGTATCACTGAGTCAATGGACATGAGTTTGAGTAAGCTCCAGGAGATGGTGAAGGACAGGCAAGCCTGGCATGCTGCAGGCCATGGGGTCGCAAAGAGTTGGACACTACTGAGCGAGTGAACAACAATAACAACAACAATGGGGCGAGCACAGACAAGGCAAAATAGAGAGGGAGCAACAGATGCCTGGTGAGAATGGAAGGGAAAGTCCCAGGCTGGGTCAACATGGAAATCCCCCTTCAGGGGCCGAGGCTGATGATGGCTCTGCACAGTCACTGGTGACAATGGTGATTCTCTAGCTCATGTAGAAAACTGAAGCTTAAGCTCTATATAGAATGTTCCTCTATTTTACCTTTTAAAATTATAACCACACAACTCTGACATTCTCCTTTCACTGAGTGTGCCTGTAAAAAGTGCCTTCAAGAAGGAAAAAGGTAGAGCTTAGCAGATCTACCTGGGTCGGGGGGGATCTCTCGGAGATTTAGGGGTGCGCTGCACCCAGAGCTGGGCAACCAGATGACCCAGCTGGCAGGACAAGCAGGCTTCCTTGGTCAGGAGCAGAAGGAGGGGCTGCATCAAATAGGACACCTCCTGGGTAAGTGGAAAGGGCTGACCTGTGCATCCCACAGCAGCAAATGTGATTTTGTATCTGCAGAAGATGTTAGTTTCCAGACCGTATAGAGAACCTTGCTTCTTAAGATTTAAAGCTGACCCCATCTTACATAGGCTTCCCTGGTGGCTCAGACAGTAAAGAATCTGCCTGCAATGTGGGAGACCAGGGTTCGATCCCTGGGTTGGGAAGATTCCCTGGAGTAGGGATTGGCTACTCATTCCATAGGCAGAGGAGCCTGGCGGACTGCAGTCCATGGGGTGGTAAAGAGCTGGACACGACTGAGCGACTAACTGTCACACTTCACTTCACCGTCTTAGTTATGGCATCTTCCTCTTTCCTGTCATTTGCCAGGGAAAACTACAATTCACTTTTCATAAGATGCATAAATTAACAAAAGTCATACTTGATACTCACAAAACACATCTCCACGAAGGCTTTGTTCCTGCTCCACATGGTTCTCATCTCTTTTCTCATCCTCCAGCCTCTCTTTCTTTCTGTTTTCATTCCTCTTCTTTTCTCCGTCAGGATTCCCATCTCTGGAAATGCTCTCTTCAGAGCTGAAGGGCTCCGAGTCAACCTTTGTGGTGGGCGTCGCTCTGGGTTCTGCGATGTTTTTCATTTTTACTTTCTTTCTCATGCTATTCTTGTGAGCAAGCAACTTCTTAATTCTGTCCTTGATGGTACCAGGTGCTCTGAGGAGTTCTTTCACAGAATTTTCTGGGATAACTGAAACCAACAGTAAAAGAGAAGTTCCACATTGACCAATAATCAGATCTCTCACAAAAATGGAGCATTTAAAAAATGTCAAAGTGCAGTCAATGAATGCTTCCAGAATCAACACATATGAGGCTCAATCATCTGATATTTTAGAAAGAACTGCATTTGCATCTGTTTTAAGTGGTTCCAATGGTTACAGCAGGATCTTAACTACCTTAATCGTTCAAAGACAAACCTTCGTTTTGCTTCATAAACTATGATGATGAAATACCTGCTCCTACTAAGCTGGGTTACAGATCACAACGTGATAAATTTTCCAGAATCCTCTAATATTTCTGCTTTCACACTGGTATTTGTCAAAGCTACTCTTGCCCAGGGAGCTCTGTAATTTGTTTAAATGTGATGTTAAAAAATTATAGCTAGCATTATGTTGAACCATATGTACATTGCCAATAAGGACCCAATGTGGGTCACAAAAATGGTGACTTTTGATTCAGTGTACACATATCTTTGAATTTCTTCACCTCAACCAACTAGTATCAAAAGCTAAATGATTTTCCTTATTGATTATTTATAGAGAGGCATCTATATTTAGTTTTACATTCATTTTGTATTTCTCACCACTAAATTAAATTCTTTTTTAAAATGCATCTTTGTAATAGACTGACAGACATAGAAAGCAAATATATGATTACTAAAGGGGAAAGGGAAGGAGAGATAAAATAGGAGTTTGGGATTAACAGATACACACTACTACTATATGTAAAATAATCAATAAGGACCCTAGTATATAGCACAAATCCCTGGTCGGGGAACTAAGATTCCCACATGCTATGGAGCAACTAAGCCCACATGCCACAACTAGAGACTCCGTGTTCTGCAATGAAAGATTCTGTATGCTGCAACTAAGATCTGACACAGCCAAATAAATAAATAAATGACAAGTTGACTTTAAAAAAATGCTAGGATAAAAAGAGGGCATTTATAAGGTTAAAATGGGTGAATACATGTCAATTACTAAGATCAGTGGTCAATATATATTGGGCCTGTGTTTACTATTATTTTTAGAATTCATCATCAGAATATCAAAAATCTTCTACTAAGTTAAATTCTTTTCCAGATCATACCTCTTCTGCTTGTGTTATTACTGAAGGAAAAAGTATGGGAATGGCCTCGTTGTACTCACACCTATATTCTTGAATATGCTCTGTAAAATGTGAACTCCTAATGATTAAAGCTTATGTTCAATGACTAAAGAAGCTGCTTTCCAATGGGAGCCATGATTGAGTTTTGGTAAAGAAGCCACTGTCACTATTACTCCTCCTATGTGTGCATGGTTATAGAGCATTTAATACATTCTGGGTTGGAGTTATGCCCTACACATGGATGCTTATTTATTATGTATGGATTATTTCATGTAATAGCCAAAACAGTATTAAGGGTCAGATACTATTATGAGCTTCCCAGGAGACATAAAAGACACAAGTTCAATCCCTGGGCTGGGAAGATCCCCTGGAGAAGAGCATGACAACCCACTCCAGTTGCCTGGAGAATCCCATGGACAGAAGAGCCTGGCAGGCTATAGTCCATAGTGTTGCAAAGAGTCTGATATGACTGAAGCAACTTAGCATGCACGCACACACTATTTTGAAGAGAGAAACTGAGATCCTGAAAGGTTAGTTTGCTCTCAGACCATAGGCAGTAGGCTAGGGAGCCAGGAATCAAGCCAAGGCAATTTGATTCCAGAAGCCATGCTCTTGGTAACTAAATGACACAGTGTCCTTTCTTAAATTGACTGTTACTAACCAAGTTTGGTAGTACTAGAGTTTTGATTTCCTTAGAATGACGTATAGCTGCTGTCAAACTAAGACCACATTATCTAATGGTGCATTATTAATACCCACATATTCCCTGGTGGCTCAGATGGTAAAGAATCTGCCTGCAATGCAGGAGACCCGGGTTTGATCCCTGGGTTGGGAAGATCCCCTAGAGAAGAGAATGGCTACCCACTCCAGTATTCTTGTCTGGAGAATTCCATGGACACAGGAGCCTGGTGGGCTACCATCCATGGGGTTGCAAAGAGTCAGATATGACTGAGAGACTAATACAAACACACACGTATAAGAGCAGTAAAAGAATACACACATCCACATTTAGGTTGCATTGTTCTTTGGATACAGATGGGGCATAAGGATAATTGACTAACTCCTCTTCTGTACTGCCATCTAAGGTCTGGACTTTTTCAAAAACAATACACTCATAATAAAAGCTACTTTATTATTATATACAAGCAGTTCACACAGATACAAATGTATTTTACAACACAGCATTTTATAATGCTGAACACTAATTAGATGTGATTCTCTCATTTTTCTATGACTTTTCTTTGCACGTAAGGGTGGATTTTGGTCATCCTTTAAGCAATGTTGTTAAGACGTTAAGATCAATTTTCAAAAGAGACATGGCTGTTTATTTTACAGAGAATCAATCAAAGCAGAATGGAAAGGACTGGGCAAATAACATAGTGAGTGACCCGAAGATAGTTTTCTTCTGTAAATAAACATTTTGGCAAAAGACTAGAGAAATGATTCTGCTGCAGAATGGACAGCAACAAAATTAATGATTTTTCAGATATCAAACAGAACATTGTGATAAGTTTGAGGTTTTGAAGAATCAAGAAAAATTTGTTTTAAACTGCTCCCCTAAATAAGCTTAGAGTTGGATGACCAAAGAAAAGAAAAGTTTTCTTAGCATAAGAAATGTTTAGGTTGACCAAAATAACAAACAGCTCATTAACAAACAGCTCATGCAACTCTATGTCAAAAAAAAACAAAAACAAAAACAAGCCAATCAGAAAAATGGACATTTCTTAAAAGAAGACATGCAGATGGCCAAAAACCACATGAGAAGATGCTCAACATCACTAATTATCAGAGAAATGCAATCAAAACTACAACGAGGTATCACCTCATATCAGTCAGAATGTCCATCATCAAAAAGTCCACAAACAGTAAATGCTGGAGAGGGTGTGGAGGGAAGGGAAGCCTCCTATACTGTTGGTGGCAATGTAAATTGATACACCACTGTGGAGAACAGTATGGAGAGTACTTTAAGAACTACAAACAGAACTACCATATGATCCTGCAATCCCACTCCTGAGCATGTATCCAGAGAAAACTGTAATTCAAAAATATACATGCACTGCTAAGCTCATAGCACTATTTACAACAGCCAAGACATGAAAACAACCTAAATGCCCATCAACAGAGGGATGCATAAAGAAGAGGTGGCACATATATACAATGGAAAACTACTCAGCCACACAAAAGAACACAGCAATGCCATTGGCAGCAACATGGATGGACCAAGAGATGATCATACTAAGTGAAGTCAGTCAGGTAGGGGAAGACAAATTTCATATGATAGTACTTATACGTGGAATCTAATTTTAAAAAGTGATACAAATGACCTTATTTACAAAACAGAAACAGACTCACATATTTCAAAAACAAATCTATGGTTATCAAAGGGGAAAGGTGGAGGGGTGGATAAATTAGGAGGCTGGGATTAACATACACTCACTACTATATATATATATATATATATATATATATATATATATATATATACACACACACACACACACACACACACATATACCTGAGTCACTTTGCTGTACACCTGCAACTAACACAACATTGTACACAAACTATACTTCAGTAAAATTTAAAGACTGTTTGGGTTGATGGGGGATTTACAATCTCTAAACACTGGGCTACAATAACAAAAAACATGGGTTGCAAACAGCTACCCACTTGCTCGCTTAAAAACAGTGCCTTCATTTGGACGTTGGTGACACACTGTTGTTTCAAGAGGGAGCCAGTGATTAAGAAGGAAGCACTCCAGGTCTGTTTTGGCCAGTTCTTCCTAATCTCTGTGATTCTTTGGTCTGGGGACAGGGATGAGTACGTGGAGGTGAGTTGAGTTGCTCCCTTACTGACACAAGTGTTTTTCCAGTGCTTCTTTTTTCTCTATGCACAGCATTTTTCTGCATTTATTTTTACAGGATTTCAGAGTCAGGAGGAGCTAGACCTTAATGAATATGATTGAAACTGTGCTAATAACAGTCTGAGCCAGAGCTAACTTTATTGAGCATCTACTATGTGCCTGGCCGAACTAAGCTCTCTGTCTATACTACCTCATTCAAGTCTCAATGAACCTATAAGAGAAGTATTGGGAGGAATGTGGGGGCCCCCAAACATAACCCAAGATAAGGATTTAGGTGCAGGTGGTTTACTTAACAGGTGATTCCAGGAGGCGGAAGAGGGGTAAGAGGGACAGTGAGACAGGAAGGGAGGAGAGTCAAAAATGGTGCCTCGATGGACAGGTAATCACTGTGGGTGTCGAGGGACATCTGGGAACCAGCACAGAACCCACCTCAGAGCTGTCCCGCTGCACGGGGGAGGCTAGGGGATTGAGGTGTAGATCCTCGGCCCCCACGGCTTGAGGACTGACTATCCTTGGGGGTGAGAATTTGGGGCTTTAGCTCTGGGAGGAAGGCGCAAGGCCAAAATGCAGGCAGAGTCCACTGCACTGGGGCTTGGGACATGCACAGAACTGTCCCCCACCTCACTGGAGTCAGGGGTCTCCAAGGGATGGTGGCCTGGCCCCTTCTGAGGACTCGCTAAAGGGCCACCACGGGGCCCATTTCAGATAGAAAGACACTGAGTTTAGAGAGGTGGAGCACCTGGCCAAAGACCACAGGCAGCACGGGGTACAGCTCAGATTCAAATTCAGGCCTTCCTAGCCCTAAGCTGGGCTGTCGACCAGACGACCTGAGA
The DNA here is from genome assembly GCF_029378745.1 of Bos indicus. Lineage (NCBI taxonomy): Eukaryota > Metazoa > Chordata > Mammalia > Artiodactyla > Bovidae > Bos > Bos indicus. The sequence continues at coordinate 139,892,244 of NC_091789.1, forward strand.
CCAGCGAGGCCAGAATGGACATGTGCAAAGTTGGTGGCATGAGGGAGCCCTTGACCACTGATCCTGTGTGGAAGGTTTACTGATTCCATCCCTTCTCTGCAGGTCTTTCAAAATTATGGCATCTTTCCCGCCATCCCACCTACCCATGCACATCCCTGCACAGGAAGCCAGTCTCTCAGCCTTTCTTTGAATAAAGTTCCAGAAGGACACCATGGGCACGTCTACACAGAGGGATGGAAACCACAGCAACAAGCTACTGGAGACCGAGGAGTCGCTGAATCCCATCTCTAACCAAAGCGGGGGCCCTCCTGGAGGCCATGGTCCCCACTCCACAGGTTCTCTTCACTCTGAGATCCCTGATGGGGAAATTTGTCAGAGAGAATGCAGTCCCGCCCTTGGCCTACTTCGGCTATGGGAAAGCACTTTTACTTTTGTTGTTGTTCAGTCGCTCAGTCATGTCCGACTCCTTGTGACCCCATGGACTGCAGCACACCAGGCCTCGCTTCCATCACCAACTCCTGGAGTTTGCTCAAACTCATGTCCATTGAGTCGGGGATGCCATCTATCCACCGCATTCTCTGTCGTCCCCTTCTCCTCCTGCCTCTAATCTTTCCCAGAATCAGGGTCTTTTCCAGTGAGTTGGCTTTTTTACTTTACATTCCTCAAAATATTGACAGGCACTGTGTCTGCTTTTCCACACCTTTTTTTTTTTTTTTTTTCTTCCAGGTTAAATGCTGCCCAGTTCTTTTGGCAGTTCTTCACAGAATGTGATTTCTTCATTGCTTATACTTCATCTTCATTGCTTATACTCTTGTGTACATCATTTCATCCAGTGCTGCTGGGGTATGATGAATCTTTTATGAGTGTGGTGCTCAGAGTCCATCATGGTGTGTGGGCTGTTTATTTTTGCCATCACTGAGTTCAGCTATGTCGTCATCAGGAGTATCAGCCAGGTGGGGGTACAGGATGCGATACAGGTCAAGGGACGACTTACAGCCATATTTATTGGAATATGTGGCTATGCTCCTAAGGCATCTATGAGAGAGTAGAGTCAGGGTGGCCAATAAGTCTTGGCACACAATGAGCCAATGCTAAAAGGGACATGATCAAAGGATAAGCCCAGGTGACTAAACAGAGTGGGACATGGTTGGTCAGGCACGTGACTGACCTATGATCTTTGCTGGCTGGTCTTGGAAGATATTCCGGGTGCTCACCATGATTTCTAGTTTTCTTCTCTTTCAGGATGCGTGACAGGATTAGATATATTTTCTCCCCTGCTTCCAAGCTTAATCATGATCATCCACACTTCTTTAACTGCTGTGATGAACCCTCAGCCTCGGATTGACACCATGGTACCATAAGACAGTGGGACCTCTGTCAGCCTGCATTCCTAAGTGACAATGTGGACAAGAAACTCCCTGACAACTCTCTCTGGGTATAGCACAAGTGGCAAAAGAAACTGTGATTATTGGTGCAGCTTCTGACAGCAGTGATGTTTTCATTGACTGTTTCAGAGTTTACCAGCTGAGCATTAAAGAATTCATCAGCAGAAACCATGAGACTTGACTCAACTTAAAAAAAAAAAAAAAGTGAATAGAGGCTTGAGGAGGATGACAAAGGGAGGTTCGCTTCATTGTACTTTTTTTTTCAGTTATACATTCTGAAAAAAGTCCTGACTCACATGGTTAAAAACCTTCTCCGGTTCTAAGCCACTGACTCTTCAGGAATGTTTGGTATTGCCCCATAACCGAGCCTGTCCTGACTGATGCATTTGCTCAGTGTCATCGTCCTCAAATTTTATTTTCAGTATTTGAAAACATGTCGTGAGCAGAAGAACCTTCAGAATCCTTGAGGTCCTTTAAGTGCAGTGCCTACAACTTCTGTGAGAACTGGAGCTGTGGTCTGATTAGCTGAGAAGAACAGTCGGAGGCGGAGTTAAGTTCCCAAACACTGTATACAGGCATCCTGCTCCCCTTCTGCTCCCAACACACCAGAGAGGAAGGAGCAGGGAGAAGGAAAGGGAGGAAGGAGACAAGGAGCAAATGCTTTATAGGGAAGAGCAAAGATGCGGTGACCAAGTGCACTTACGGGCACACTGCAGTCCGCTGCCTTTATACCCCTGCTTTCACTTGCACTTGAAGGATCCTTGGGTATTGAGGCAATTGGCATGGAGGCTGCACGTGTGGGTATTCTCAGCACATTCATTTATATCTGAAAATGTGAACAGTCGCAAGAATCATCTTGTGGTAACAGCACTTGCTGAAAGACTATCCCCTGAACTTGAGTAACTCCAGGGCCAACCACTCCACCCAGCCAGTGAACCCTGTGTGGCTGGGGAGCTCAGAAGAGCCGAGGATGCCTGGCACCTTGGCCCAAAGCCCTGGCTTTGCTTGCTGCCCGGTATGGAGGGAGGGTGTCTGCAGCTCACCTCCCCCACAGAAACCTCCTCTCCTGCTTATCAAGGCTCCTGACATCTCTTAGTTGTTCAGGCTTGATTGCATAACATTGTCATCAGCCAAACTTACCACTAAATAACAATATCAGAAAGTAAATTCTATACATAGAAGGGATTGGAACTCCTTGCCCACAAAGAACAAGACGGGCTTGGAAGCACTGACATCATTTGAAAAACGTGAACCTTTTGTTCACAGGCTGCCAGGAGCAGGGGTTAGGCCGGTCTGAGCTCGTCTGTTGGGTTTAGACTCAGAAAGTTTACTGAATTCCACCCATGTGACAACTTCCTTGGCCTTCTTTTCCCTCCCGCTTTTTTGCTATACTTCTCGAGGGCTTCCCATGGGCACTTGTGGTGAACAACCCACCTGCCAATGCAGGAGACATGGGTTGGATTTTTGGGTCGGGAAGATCCCTGGAGAAGGAAGTGGCAACCTACTCCAGTATTCTTGCCTGGGGAATATGCGCACAAAACAGGCTATTGTTTGCTTGTTTAATTAATTAATTTCTTTATGGCCGTGCCATGTGGCATGTGGGATCCTAGCTACCTGACCAGGGATCAAATCTGTGCCACCCTGCACGTGAAGTGCAGAGTCTTAACCACAGGACCACCAGGACGTCCCCTAGGCTATTGTTTTTACCTCAGCCACAAGGGGGCTCAGGTGCTGATCTTAATCACTTGTTAAATCACAAAGATTTGCTTCCTTTGACAGCTCCCCGTGTGGACTCCCACCCTGTCCTGTAGCATCTCCCTCTAGGTCTCAGGAAATAGGCTCCAACTCTGTGACACAGTCTGGAGATGGACCCCAGAGATGGTGGGTTCTGGAGCATCTTGGAGGATCCCAGCTCACAAGAAGTGGGAATGTTACAAGCCAGATTAGGATGGCCTTTAGGCTTGAGGGAAGAGCTATGGAGGCTTCATACAATGTGTTCAAAACCCAGGAATGGATATTTCCCCAACACAATTACACAGGACACGTCCTGGTCAGCTCTGAGCTTAGGGTGGAAAGAAACCTTACTTTCCCCGCTGCTGTCAGCTTTCCGTGTTACGCACACATGTGTGTCATGGGCACGTTATGTAAACAGGAATCCCCAGGGGGCCGAGATGTCTGCAGGACCAGCCCCATTCATGCTCTATCAAGGGCAATGGGAAGCCGTGCAAGGGCTCCCCAAACACCCCACTTCACTTGCTCATTGAGACTTGGAATTCCTTCCCTAAGGGACAGGATTTCTGATTTCACCCGTATCGGGCCGAGAGCTGAGTGATACCTCAGTCTTATCATAGAGTCATCTTGATGACACCAGAAAGCGAACATCTTAGGGGACATAGAGCTGGAACCATGGAAGGGTTGAAGGAGGAGTGAGGAAAGAGAACACTGCACCTCCTTCATTCATTTTTCTAAAGCCATTCCTGAGGGAGACTTAGGCAAGGGCCACTGAGGTCAAGATTAAGCAGGACTTGTTATTCCTCCTTTTATCAAATATAAATATGCTTCACTGTCTTCATTTTCAGGGCTTCCCAGGTGGTGCTAGTGGTAAAGATGCCACCTGCCAATGCAGGAGATGTAAGAGATGCGGGTTCGATCCCTGGGTCTGGAAGATCCTCTGGAGGGGGAAATGGTGACCCATGCCAGTATTTTTGTCTGGAGAATCCAATGGACAGAGGAGCCTGGAGGGCTACGGTCTATAGGGTCACAAAGAGTTGGACACAACTGAAGTAACAGCACTTTTAGCTATACCTGGAAATAGAACCAAAAATATAAACAAAACGAAACCAATCAATTTTTTTCAAAAAACCCACAAAAATCATCTCAAGCTATTTATCTCCATAATAGAGCTACAGAGACTGCGAATCTTTACATTAAACTTTGATGAACCTGGCTTCATGTAATTCATGTCATCAGAGTTCCCAAATGACAAAAATTTAGAAAAATATAGCTTTCTTTGTGTTGTTAAGCTGGTCAGTTCAGTAGATGGTTCAACTAATAGACTGAACTGATGTATAAATACCTGTAAAAAAGCCTATAGGTTTCTTACCTACACAGTCGTACCAGCCACTGATATATTTCAGTTCGAATCCAACATGACATTTGCAATAGTAGCTTCCAAATGTGTTCACACATCTTCGATTGTAGGGGCAGAAGGCTTTATCAGAGACACATTCATTGATGTCTAGGATGGAGAACCAGGACACGTCAGACACACCAAGAAAGCACCCTCCCTCCAGCACATTCTTGTGCCTGCACCCAGAGCACACAGCTCGCACACACACGTGTGGTTTCTTCACTGGAAAACTGATTATTCTGCTACCAACGTCCTATCCTACGGGAAGAGTTCTAGATCCCCGAGGCACATTCACTGGATTTCTATCACTTTGTACAGCTTATTTTAGAGGTATTATCTTGCTGTAATGGCATTACTTCTATTCACATTTTCTCTTTCATTAAGCCCTGCCTTTTCTGGGGCAGGGAACATACGGCTGGCACTTGGTACACAGACACTCCATTTTGCTGAAGGAATTAATATTCTTCCAGCTATGGATATTGCATGGCAAACCTAATACACAAACATTCAAAGCTTGCATTTTACAAAAGAATTATTTCATTAGCAACAGCCTCCAAATCCTGTCATATTGTCCCAAATCAGAAACACAGTATCTAAAGAATGTACTGATACATAAATGGTGGGTCAAGTGGAATGAAGCCATGATGCAACTTAGGAGACAAGAGGCTTCCTTCCTTTGCTACCATGGAAAGTCACATCACAGAGGGGCTGACAGCTATGCTGACCAAACCATTAAGACTCAGACTTTGCCTTAACTTTCAGATGTCAAATCAAGTAAATTTGGAACCATCATTATTTTGAAACAGTGGTTAAACAAGAAATTTGGTGCTGGCTTATTGTTCTTTTTGCATTCTTGATATAATTAACGAGTAAGTATTGGATTGACCAAAATTATTTTTCAGGGATCACTTTCATGTACATCAAGTTCCTCCTCCAATGCAAATGGCACTAGACAAATCAAAGAGGTGGGTGAACACTTGGATTCATTTGGTCAAGAATTAGCCTTGACATAAATCTGATTTTACTGAAGAGCATTAAACCCTATGAACTGAAGTAAATATTTGCCTGCTCTCAAAGAGCAGAACCAAAATTTTAATTTATACAGACTTCTATTAAAGTGGTTAACTGATTTAGGATCTATTTGAGTGAGATTTCTAAATGTGGTTTATCAAGTTATGTATCAATACATTTACGGTAAATAAACACCAACGACTTCAACTGAAAAATATTTCTATTGTAGTCCAGAAGTTAGAATATTAAATCATAGTGCTATTTGCTTGCTTCCATCAAAAGAGATTAAGAACTCTTTCAACATTCTGTTTGGTTTGACATCCCATATTAATGCTATGTGTTAACTTGGTTATAATATTATCTATCTTTAGTGCAATATAGTTAAATACACTAAGAGTATATACAACTTGGTAGTTGAAGTAAAAAGTGCAGGGTAAATACACAAAAATAAAATTACTTGTATTTTTTTCCATTATGGCATCAGGCAACCCAACAAATTATAGAAAAGTGTTTCCTCTAGCACAGCAAAGTGCATCTAAAACATTCGTGCTATAAATGTCATGGAAATGGACATAAATCTGTCATTTCAGGAACTTTCGATGTCTAGTCAACAAGTAGGTTGTGACGGATGAAAAAGGAGGAATGGAGTAAAGGGAGAAGTCAGGGGAGCAGGTAACTCTGGATACTCTACCTAGACAAGCTCTTCCATTGGGGGCCAAGAGGAGGCCCGGAGATGGACACAGACAGCGTGGCCCCTCTTCCGTGTCTTTACAGCCGTACTGGCAGTTGGTCATGTCACACGTCCTAAAGTCTGTGAAAAGAGGCACGGGTTAGCCTTTTCCCCAGGAGATGATAAAAAAATGGTCACTAAGGAACGATCCCTGACCCCTGAGACATGAAATGTAACACGTGGAATGGTATCAGAGGATAAGCTTCATCATCTGAGTCCCAGATGGAGATCCAAATGGAATGTGCACAGGGGTGGTGTCTTGTTGGCCCCCCGGTTGATTCTGTTGGCCAGTGCATTGCACCTGACTGTCTTTAGGCAGAGCATGCACCCCTCAGTCACCAAAGACGGCATCTCTATCTCTTCCTATACAAGATCCTTTAAGTCACCTGACTGGTCTCTACTATTGGCTGAAATGCAACCTCTGATAGAGATGATTCATTTGAATAAATAGGGTAAAAAAAATGCCAATTCTACCCATCTCTCCATTCATATCTAGCCTCCTTGAGAGTCACTCAAATCATTAAACCTTGTCTTTTAGGTGCATGTATTAAAACACGCAGCAGATAAGGCTGATCAGCTACCCAAAAGCCATTCCCATTACTGAGGCTGAAAAGCCAGTTACACATCTTTTTCCTAGCTTCCCATGCAGCAACAAGGGAGTGGCCATATGGTTCAGTTATAGCCAAAGAGATAATAAGATAAGTCTGCTGGAGTTTCTGGAAAAGATGCTGCTGCGTGACAAAAAGGATGGACACAAAAGAGGCATTTGTTTCCTGGCATCGCTCCTTTTCCCTTTGTCTTGCCTACCTTTGATGTGTGTGTGATATCTGGAGCTAGGGCAACCATATTGTGACCACAAGGCCACAAGCATGAGGATGAAATCAATACCCTGAAGATGGCAGAGGCTGAGCCCTTGGTGACCTGTTCTGGAACTGCTTGCCTCCAGCTTTTAAAAGTAAAGATAATTTAGTTCGATTTTTCTGTCACTCATTGCTAAATAGACCGTGTCTCACAAAAACACATATCCCGAGTAGGGTTCCAGTATATATGGATCAAAAGTGCCTATAACAGGGGAGCACTGTGAATATCCTCTCTTTATACACCCGCATCTATAACATGCCAGTCAACCAGCTGGACGAAAGAGACTGCAAAGGGCTGGGTAAGTAAAATCAGCATCCGTGAGAGACACTCAGGGCCACCTGACCACTGGAAGCTATAAACAGGGAGGCAGAGGCAACCCTCACATGTATAGTAATAGGCAAAGAGGGCACCAGGACAGACACCCAGGCAACAGTAATGCAGCAAACACTGACCAATGGTTATATTTCTAGTTTATTCCTTTTCTCTTTAGTTGTCTCCTTTCAAAATTAATCTTCAAAATTTACCTCATTTTATTCTTCCATTTGGAGAAAGATATCTTTTTTGGCACTAAAAAGGCTTTCGTGGAATGTTTCAGAAACATCCATTAGCATATATCTTTTTAAAAATGTTACGTGATGACTAGAAAACCCTGGACAGTTGTTCCCAAGGGGCTGGGGGGTGACAGGGGTAGTTCTGGCAAAGTTCTATTTGATAGGGGTTACATGGATGCTGGCTTTATAAGAATTCATTAAGCTACGTATTTGTTTCTTGGGGGTTTCTGTTTAATGTATAATAAATATTTTTTTTAAATACTCAAAAAAATTAAAAAAAAAAAAAAGATTCTCTGAATGCCTGCTTTATCTCTTAAACATGCTTGCTAATGGAGACTCTAGTGGTGTTGGGGCATTTTGCCAAGTGGAGCCAGCAGTTCAAGGGTGAGGCAGGGGTGGGGGAAGTGAGCTATGCAGGAGCCCGGATTTTACAACCAATGGAGGGACAGCCCAGGATAGGCTGTGGAGTCAGAGGACCCTGCAACCATGGGAAGCTGGCAGAAGGCACAAGCTGCAGGCTTGTTGGGGGTGGCAGGGCAGATGGATTTGCTTTTCAGCTGCAACATAAAACCTGAAAAGCCTTCCTTCTCAATAAATGAACGGATATAGACATTTAGGCCCCACAGGACATGGGTTCTCTTTATCAGAGAAGGGCTTTTCTTTCCAGGAATGTGAACTGGAATGGACTTCCAACAAGAGTCACTAATCTTTGAGCATGGGGCAAGGGGCGTGAGAAAGATAGCTGGTGGGAAGAACTGATGTCCTGAGATGGAACTGAGATTTATCACCTTCCTCAAACAATATGCTTATATTTTCAGTATGCTTATTTTTTCATGAAGAATTCTAATTCATCTGTGCATATATAGAGAGACTCAATGTATCTTTCCCCTTAGTTAGTCTTTTTATTTAAAAACAACGAGGCCAGAACAGGCAAATCCAGAGAGATAGAATGCAGGGCTGGGGTGGAGGAGAAGATGAGTGGAAAGTGACTGCTAATGGGGACAGGGTTTCCTTTTGGGGTGATGGAGATATTCTGGAGAGCAGTGATGGTTTGCACAACACTGTGAATGTATAAAATGCCTGAAGTACACTTAAAATTATCAAAATGGTGAATTGCACAATATACGTATTTTACTACAATTAAAAATAAGTCCTAGAGGGAGGGCCTATATATATATGGCTGATTCATGTTGATGTTTGGCAGAAATCAATACAATTCTGTAAAGCAATTATCCTTCAATTAAAAAATAAATAAATTGAAAAAAATAAGTGTGCAAAGATGTTTTAGTCTAGGGTGATGTGAGAGTCTTTGGGGTGGGTGTTTCCCCTCCAATAACTTAATTTAACTTTGTCCCAAGCATTAAATGCCAAAAGTCAAGCCTCTGGATTGACCAAGAGCAGGCCAGCTGCTGAAACTTACTGGAACATGAGGCGTTTGGCAGGAGCATGTGGCCGCTGAGGCAAAAGCACTTGTAGCTACCGTGTGTATTTACACATCTGTGTTGGCACGGCCGGGGTTTGAATCCACACTCAGTCACATCTGCAGGGGGCAGTCAGGAAATGGAGAAAGGTGAACTGAAGGAGGAAACACCCAGATGTGGAATGGGGTTGGCCTACCCTGGATGCCAGCTGTGGAGGTAGGTACAAATGGTGGTGACTCGCCTCTTCTCTGACCATCATTAAAGCGTTGGTGCAGGTGTGGAGCAAACTGAATCATCTTACACTGCTGAAGGGAATGCAAATATAGACACAACCACTCTGGAAAACTGTGTGGCAGCTAGATACAGACACTCGTGAGCCAGCCATTCCACTCCTGGGCAAATGTCCAACAGAAACATGGGTACATGCCCACCAGACTTCCCTGGTGGCTCAGTCAGTAAAGAATCCGCCTGCAATGCAGGAGACCCGGTTTCAATCCCTGGGTCAGGAAGATCTCCTGGAGAAGGAATGGCAGCCCACTCCAGTATTCTTGCCTGGAGAATCCCATGGACAGGGGAGGCTGGAGGGCTATCGCAAAGAGTTGGACACGACTGAGCAACTAAACCACCAAAAAGTCTCATGCTAAAATGATCACAGTAGCACTATTCTGAATTGCCTCAAACCAGGAAGAATCCAAATCTCTCCTCTGAAAAGCATGGATAAATGACTTGTACACTCACGCAATAGAAAACTGTACAGCAGTGAGGCTGAGCAAACCACAAGTACAAACAACTGTGGATGAAACTCACAAACATGATCCTGACTGGGAGAAGCTGGACACAAATGCACACACTGAAAACCAGGCATGAGTGAAAGAAACAAAACAATCCAGGCACAGTGACTCTGGTGTGAGAGACAAGGTACAGTCCCTTGTTGGGGGCTGGGGGCAAGTGATGGAGGGGAGCATGAGGGGTCTTCAGGGAGGCTAAGTTTCCATTTCTTGATCTGAATGCCAGCTACATGGGTGTTCTTGAGCATTCATGCAGTTGTACATTGTTGACAGGTGTACAATTTTGTGTTTCCTACTTGAATAAAAAGTTAAAACATAATCTAGATACTGCTGCCTTTAAAGCTCTTCCAGGTAGTCTGTGACAGATGCCAACAGCACTGTCTCCTTTCAATTATTATTTTGAGCGGCCTCATGATGGCCAAATGGCCTTGTCTCACACCTTTCCTGACGGAGCCCTGCTAGGCAGCTATTACTGGTGGTCAGGTCACAGGACAGTATTTAATCCCATATCAAGGTGCTCAGAGGACGCTGATACACAAAAAGGTTACAAAAATATGTATATAGATAACACATTTTTAAAATAAGCATAGGAAAAATTGCCTAGGGAAATTCCCTGGCATTCCAGTGGTTAAAACTCAGCATTTTCACAGCTGGGGTCTGCATTCTATCCCTGGTTGGGCAACTAAGATCCTGCAAGCAATGTGGCACAGGCAGGGGAAAAAAAAAAAAAACCTTGGGAGACCAGGCTCTACACGTTTATAATGGTTACCTCCTGGGAAGATTGAGAGGGGCTTTCTTCTCTGAGCTTTTCAGGGTTTAAAACATGAAACATTAAGAATGAAGTAGATTTTATTAAAATAAAAAGTGATACATAAGGAAAAAACTTGTAAAGCCATCATGGGTTTTGTCTTTGGGCACGTGGTGATGTGGGTGCCACATGTCATAACTCTCCCAAGGCAGATATAGAAAGGAGAAAAGAACCAAATTCCATGTAAGACCAAAATTCCGCACAGTAACAGGCAAAGGCCATTCTGGAAAACAAGTAAGTGGCTGCTTTCACCTCTGAGAAGAACCTTACATGGAGATTTTTCCAGCACATTAGCTGGACACTTGAACCCCCTTCTCCACTGCCACTCCCCTGTACACTACCATCTCCTGTATGGATCCTAACTGCTTCAAATGCATGAATCAAATAATGCTGGTTGGACATAACAGGAAAGCCAGGGATAGTCCATCACTTGGCGCTAAGTCAGAGGCGTCTCTTGCAAGAAGCATTTTGGGGAAAGACATCAGTTGGGTTGAAGCCTGTGGCCATCAGTGGATATACATGGACTTTGATCAGGTGGCCCTGGGGCAGGGAGGCTGTGGGGAAAAGCCAGACAGCCCCACATCTGAGCCACTGGACACTCCGTCAAAGTGAATACTTTGCCGGGACTTGAAAAGCAGCATGAAAAAACACCTTCTCCATTCCAACTCTCTTGAGAAGGTATCTTGGTACAGAATCCAAGACATATGGAAAAGCAGGTCTTCTGGTGGGAAAAGCTCTGCTAAGGGACATGGTTGAATTATTACTTCTGAGAGCATGGCTCCTGCTGCACTTCCCTCAAGCCTTCTGGACATGGTTCTAAGGAGCCCCTTGGCGGTGCTGGCCCCCGTCCTGGGGTCGGGACAGGAGAGCTAGAGTCTCCTCCCTGAGCCTGCAGGTCTGCCAGCACAGAGAAAGGCTATGTGAGCATGTGGCCTTGGCAATGAGCTGGGGGCTGGGGGACAGAGTGGGGCAGACCCCTGGCTTTCTCTGGAATTCTATTCACCCTTCTAGAACCCTGGCAGGGTTCTTTCCTAAGGGCAGCTGAACTGGATTTTCTGCTCTTTGCTTAACTGTGTTATAGAACTGGGGACCCTTTCTTAATTAGCACAGGTTTCTTGGTGCCTGGGCTCCTCCACACTGTGGACATCTGGGGCCAGATCACCCTTAGTGGGGGGCTGCCCTGTGCACTATAGATGTTCAGCTGGGCTCTACCCACCAGATGCCAGTAGTAACCCCTCCGAATGTCTCCAGGCACCGCCAGATAACCTCAGGGGTAAGACTTTCAGATTTATCAAATAAAAATACAGGATGCCCGGGTAAATGTTAATTTCAGAAAAATGACTAATATTTGTTCAGTGTACAAATGTCACATACAATATTTGCCACATACATACACTATAAAATGTTTGTTGTTTATGTGAAATTGCATTTGAAAATAAGATTTAAATCTAACTAGGGATATGTATCGAAGAAGGCAATGGCACCCCACTCCAGTACTCTTGCCTGGAAAATCCCATCGACAGAGGAGCCTGGTAGGCTGCAGTCCATGGGGTCGCTAAGAGTTGGACATGACTGAGCAACTTCACTTTCACTTTTCACTTTCATGCACTGGAGAAGTAAATGGCAATGCACTCCAGTGTTCTTGCCTGGAGAATCCTAGGGACGGGGGAGCCTGGTGGGCTGCCGTCTGTGGGGTCGCACAGAGTCAGACATGACTAAAGTGACTTAGCAGCAGTAACAGGGATATGTATTGTATCTGGCAAGTCTTCCTAGCGGACAAAACTGGCCACCTTAAGAACCACTTTTCTTAATATTATAACTGCTTTAATATATTTAGATAAACAGCTTATGACAAAAATCATAAATTGCCTTTTAAAATATATCAATTACAATAAAAATATGCATGCCGTTCAACCCAACAATTCCATTTTTAGATACTTACCCTATAAAAATACTCAAAGATGCAAGGATATGCATAGGATAATGACTGAGATAGCGCTATTTGTAGTGGCAAAACATTGGGGACAACTTCTATAATAGTGGTTAAAGTATTTTTATGTAAATGACACAAGCATTTGATCTAGAGACTAGGATACAGCCTTAAAGAGTATGAGACAGCTCTCTATGTGCTGACATGCAAAAATGCCCATGAGAAATATCCATATTTGTAACTATAACAAAAAATAAACTGCAGAGATGGAGGTCAAACTCTTAGCTATGGGTGGAGGATGGACTGTGGGTGTTCACACTCACTTTTTAATTTATATCCTCTTGTTTTGTTGGATTTTCTTAAATAAAATATATGCATTGCTTCCTCAGCTTAAAAAAACAATAAACATTATTGTTCAGAGGGAAAATAATGTTTTTCATCTGACATCCTAACAAAAGCATCAGAATGACTTTGATGTTTTTCTAGAAGAGATTGATTGAAAAATCTCATTCTGAAACCACTTTCGTTTGAAGATCAGAATTACATACTACAGAATCCTGAGTGCTATACTGTGTCCCAAACACCACTGCACTGCCTGAGTTGATTCTGAAAGCCCTGGGGTAGGTCTGTATCACCACCGTGGTCTATAGTACTGACCTTGGCTGCAGGTTTCCCCCGTGAATCTTGGAAAGCATCTACATTTGTTTTGGTCCCACACACTCACCACACTTGCATCCAGGTTCACACATAGCTGTCGAAAGAAAAGGTATTTTGACAATTAAAGAATAGGAGCCAATAGGTATATGAGAAGATGTTCAACATGGCTAATGATCAGAGAAAGGCAAATCAAAACTACAATGAGATATCATCTCACACCAGGCAGAATGGCCACCATCAAAAAGTCTACAAATAATAAATGCTGGAAAGAGTATATACTAAAGGGAACCCTCCTACACTGTGGGTGGGAATGTAAATTGGTGCAGCCACTAGAGAGAACAGTATGGAAGTTCCTCAAAAAAGCTAAAATAGAGTTGCAATCCCACTATTGGGCATTTATCTGAACAAAAGTTTAATTTGGAAGGATACATACAGGCACTATCAACAATGGCCAAGACATGGAAATAACCAAAATATCCACTGAAAGGTAAAAGGTGAAAAAGACATGATAGATATATACAATGGACTATTACTCAGCCATGAAAAAGAATACAATAATACCATTTGTAGCAACATGGATGGACCTAGAGAGATTATCATACTAATTAAAGTAAGTCAGGAAGAGAAAGACAAACACCTTATGATGCCACTTACATGTGGAATCTGAAATATGAGACATATAAACTTATCTGCAAAACAGAAATGGATTCACACACATAGACAACAGACTTGTGGTTGCCAGCGGTAAGGGAGGATGAGAGAGGGCAGGACTGGGTGTTTGGGAGTAGCAGCTGCAAGCTAGTATATATAGGATGAATAAACAATAAGGTCCTACAGTAGAGCACAGGGAACTATATTCAATATTCTGTGATAAACCATAATAGAAAAGAATATTAAAAAGGAATACAAATATATATATAACTGAATCACTTTGCTGTGGAGCAGAAATCAACACAACATTGTAAGTCAACTATATTTCAATAAACAAAAAGAACAGTCAGCCCAGTGAAATGCACACGTGTTGAACTTAGCCGCATTCTGTGTGGCAGAGAAATCCATGGTGATATACAATACAGAGGGTGATCTGCTTCCTCTCCAGTTTATGTTCACCTTGAAAATACTGAGTAGTGCTTCGCTTCTGAATTACATCAGTTCAGTTCAGTACAGTTCAGTCACTCAGTTATGTCTGACTCTTTGCGACCCCATGAAGCGCAGCACGCCAGGCCTCCCTGTCCATCACCAACCCCCAGAGTTCACTCAGACTCACGTCCATCGAGTCAGTGATGCCATCCAGCCATCTCATCCTCTGTCATCCCCTTCTCCTCCTGCCCCGAATTCCTCCCAGGATCAGAGTCTTTTCCAATGAGTCAACTCTTCTCATGAGGTGGCCAAAGTACTGGAGTTTCAGCTTTAGCATCATTTCTTCCAAAGAAATCCCAGGGCTGATCTCCTTCAGAATGGACTGGTTGGATCTCCTTGCAGTCCAAGGGACTCTCAAGAGCCTTTTCCAAAACCACAGTTCAAAAGCATCAATTCTTTGGCACTCAGCCTTCCTCACAGTCCAACTCTCACATCCATACATGACCACAGGAAAAACCATAGCCTTGACTAGACGGACCTTCGTTGGCAAAGTAATGTCTCTGCTTTTGAATATGCTATCTAGCTTGCTCATAACTTTGCTTCCAAGGAGTAAGCATCTTTTAATTTCATGGCTGCAGTCACCATCTGCAGTAATTTTGGAGCCCCAAAAAATAGTCTGACACTGTTTCCACTGTTTCCCCATCTATTTCCCTTGAAGTGATGGAACCGGATGCCATGATCTTCGTTTTCTGAATGTTGAGCTTTAAGGCAACATTTTCACTCTCCACTTTCACTTTTATCAAAGGCTTTTGAGTTCCTCTTCACTTTCTGCCATAAGGGTGGTGTCATCTGCATATCTGAGGTTATTGATATTTCTCCTGGCAATCTTGATTCCAGCTTGTGCCTCTTCCAGTCCAGCGTTTCTCATGATGTATTCTGCATATAAGTTAAATAAGCAGGGTGACAATATACAGCCTTGACGTACTCCTTTTCCTATTTGGAACCAGTCTGTTCCATGTCCAGTTCTAACTGTTGCTTCCTGACCTGCATACAGATTTCTTAAGAGGCAGATCAGGTGGTCTGGTATTCCCATCACTTTCAGTATTTTCCACAGTTTATTGTGATCCACATAGTCAAAGGTTTTGGCATAGTCAATAAAGCAGAAATAGATGTTTTTCTGGAACTCTATTGCTTTTTCCATAATCCAGCAGATGTTGGCAATTCGATCTCTGGTTCCTCTGCCTTTTCTAAAACCAGCTTGAACATCTGGAAGTTCACAGTTCACATATTGCTGAAGCCTGGCTTGGAGAATTTTGAGCATTACTTTACTAGTGTGTGAGATGAGTGCAATTGTGCAGTAGTTTGAGCATTCTTTGGCATTGCCTTTCTTTGGGATTGGAATGAAAACGGTCATTTTCCAGTCCTGTGGCCACAGCTGAGTTTTCCAAATTTGCTGGCATATTGAGTGCAGCACTTTCACAGCATCATCTTTCGGGATTTGAAATAGCTCAACTGGAATTCCATCACCTCCACTAGCTTTGTTCATAGTGCTGCTTTCTAAGGCCCACTTGACTTCACATAGCAGGATGTCTGGCTCTAGGTGAGTGATCACACCATCGTGATTATCTTGGTCGTGAAGATCTTTTTTGTACAGTTCTTCTGTGTATTCTTGCCACCTCTTAATATCTTCTGCTTCTGTTAGGTCCATACCATTTCTGTCCTTTATTGAGTCCATCTTTGCATGAAATGTTCCCTTGGTATCTCTAATTTTCTTGAAGAGATCTCTAGTCTTTCCCATTTTGTTGTTTTCCTCTATTTCTTTACATTGATCACCGAGGAAGGCTTTCTTATCTCTTCTTGATATTCTTTGGAACTCTGCATTCAGATGCTTATGTCTTTCCTTTTCTCCTTTGCTTTTCAATTCTCTTCTTTTCACAGCTATTTGTAAGGCCTCCCCAGACAGCCATTTTGTTTTTCTGCATTTCTTTTCCATGGGGATGGTCTTGATCCCTGTCTCCTGTACAATGTCATGAACCTCATTCCATAGTTCTTCAGGCACTCTATTTATCAGATCTAGTCCCTTAAAACTATTTCTCACTTCCACTGTATAATCATAAGGGATTTGATTTAGGTCATACCTGAATGGTCTAGTGGTTTTCCCTACTTTCTTCAATTTAAGTCTGAATTTGGTAATACGGAGTTCATGGTCTGAGCCACAGTCAGCTCCTGGTCTTGTTTTTGTTGACTGTATAGAGTTTCTCCATCTTTGGCTGCAAAGAATATAATCAATCTGATTTCAGTGTTGACCATCTGGTGATGTCCGTGTGTAAAGTCTTCTCTTGTGTTGTTGGAAAAGGGTGTTTGCTATGACCAGTGCATTTCCTTGGCAAAACTCTACTAGTCTTTGCCCTGCTTCATTCCGTATTCCAAGGCCAAATTTGCCTGTTACTCCAGGTGTTTCTTGACTTCCTACTTTTGCATTCCAGTCGCCTATAATGAAAAGGACATCTTTTGTGGGTGTTAGTTCTAAAAGGTCTTGTAGGTTTTCAAAGAACCGTTCAACTTCAGCTTCTTCAGCATTACTGGTTGGGGCATAGACTTGCATTACTGTGATACTGAATGGTTTGCCTTGGAAACGAATAGAGATCATTCTGTCGTTTTTGAGATTGCATCCAAGTACTGCATTTCGGACTCTTTTGTTGACCATGATGGCCACTCCATTTCTTCTGAGGGATTCCTGCCCGCAGTAGTAGACATAATGGTCATCTGAGTTAAATTCACCCATTCCAGTCCATTTCAGTTCGCTGATTCCTAGAATGTCAACATTCACTCTTGCCATCTCTTGTTTGATCACTTCCAGTTTGCCTTGATTCATGGACCTGACGTTCCAGGTTCCTATGCAATATTGCTCTTTACAGCATCGGACCTTGCTTCTATTACCAGTCACATCCACAGCTGGGTATTGTTTTTGCTTTGGCTCCATCCCTTCATTCTTGCTGGAGTTATTTCTCCACTGATCTCCAGTAGCATATTGGGCACCTACTGACCTGGGGAGTTTCTCTTTCAGTATCCCATCATTTTGCCTTTTCATACTGTTCATGGGGTTCTCAAGGCAAGAATACTGAAGTGGTTTGCCATTCCCTTCTCCAGTGGACCACATTCTGTCAGATCTCTCCACCATGACCTGCCCGTCTTAGGTTGCCCCACGGGCATGGCTTAGTTTAATTGAGTTAGACAAGGCTGTGGTCATAGTGTGATTAGATTGACTAGTTTTCTGTGAGTATGGTTTCAGTGTGTCTGCTCTCTGATGCCCTCTTGCAACACCTACCTTCTTACTTGGGTTTGTCTTACCTTGGATGTGGGGTATCTCTTCATGGCTGCTCACTGGCCCCCATCTCCTCACCCCTTCACCCCACAAGTACAAGTTGACCATAACTTTGCCTAGCACTGCCACACCTCCAATGGCATTCAAAGGAAAAAAAGCCTCCTACATCACAATTAGCCACTTTTCTATGTAAATACAAAAGATTTAACAAATGGAATATGATTTGTGAGCTGGAAGAAACTCCATAGTTATACTGGGCCAAGGTCCTTATCCCCCTTTCTACTGTTTTTTTTTTTTTTTTTTTTCCTCTTCTGTATTATTTCCCCATTTCTCTCTTCAATGATCAAAATTTTTACATTCTGTGCATTATCAGCCAAAATGAACAAAGCACAGGTTGGAGGCAGGAAGGTCCTGAGGATGGGAACCACAAATATGATGGTGATGGCGATAGTGGTGGTCATGGAGGCATGCCAAAGGCAGGATTTGGTTTTCTGTTTTATCCACTTCTGTATCCAGACACCTGACACAAACTAGGAACTCAATAAATATTTGTTGGATGACTGAAGTGGCAGGAGAAACAAGGATGGGATGGGTAACAGATTGGATTAGGCAAGAAATCGTAGTCAAAGATGGTGGAAAGTTTGAGTCTGGCTCATAGGGAGGAGACAGGGAGAAAACGCTGTGGATAGGAAGAAAGGAAAATGGGAGAGCCCAAAGACATGAATGGGAATGAGAGAAAAAGCAATGAATGAGAGAGAAACTAGGCAGGTAGTGAATCATGGACTCTCACATTTTCTGGATCTACTAGGAGTCCCAGAAACAGCCAGCATATGAAAGGGTGACTCAGCAATTGCCAGAAATGCTTGCTTACTTCTCTGCACATTGATTCTCTGGCTCATAGAAGGTCCACCCCTAGGCAAGCCTGTTCCTAAAGACTCCACCATGTTCCCATTTGACACACCCCTACCTTTGCTAACGTCACCATTCATCTCCCAGCTACCTGGACTCAAAATCTCAGCTGTCTCTATTTTTTCTTGTTCCCCAAACAATCATCCAGAGTATCCTACCCCTCTATCCCTGTTTCTACCACCAATTTCCTCGATTTTGGTTTGGCCAAAAAAGTCTGTTTGGGTTTCTCTACAGTTGCTTACAGAAAAACCCAAACAAACATTTTTGCCCAAGCCAATATTTATCGAGCTGCTGGGAATCACTTTGCCCATAGATGTCTGGGAGATTTGTCACATGCCTCTCTCTCTTCACTTTCCTCACATCAGTCTGTGACCAGGGCTTGGCTGACGCACAGGTCTAACAGCCTAGCCCCTGGTTTCTGGGCAGGACAAATGCTGTGGTGCAATTAACACTCCAGAGCTCCCTGTGGGATCAGGATGAAGCCAAACTTCTCTTCTCTTGAAGTCACATCCTTGCCTAGCTTCTTCCCTAGCTCCCTAACTCCCTTACTGATTTCTCCTAAGTGCCTCTCAACAGGATATTTGTGCAAGAATCAACTTCTCAGTTACCGTTCCTAAAATACTGATGTCCGATGTGACATTAAAGGGATATTCCAGAAGTATAGCTCTGATTATGCCATGCATTGCCTCAGTTCAGTTCAGTTCAGTTCAGTTCAGTGGCTCAGTTGTGGTTGACTCTGCGACTCCATGGACTGCAGCACACCAGGTTTCCCTGTCCATAACCAACTCCCAGAGCTTACTCAAACTCATGTCCATCGAGTTGGTGATGTCATCCAACCATCTCATCCTCTGTCAGTTCTTTGTATCAGGTGGCCAAAGTACTGGAGTTTCAGCTTCATCGTCAGTCCTTCCAATGAATATTCAGGACCGATTTCATTGCCTAGAAGTCATCAAATAATCTCTGTTGGGTCCTGAATCCAGGACAGGGGTCATAACCATGATGTGGCCTCTGCCTTTTTTTAGTCTTACTCTGTTCCCTGAACCCAGGCAACGATGAGGTCAAACCAGACTGCCTGCTCTTCTCTGAGCTACTCTGCACTTTTTATTGCTTCTCTATTGTTACCCCACCCTGCGGCACCCCTCCCCGCCACTCCAATGGTTAATATCCTAACAATCCTTCAAGGAATACCTTGTAGGGCCCCTCCTTCCAGAGGCTTGTACAGATTTCTCCAGCCACATGTGAACTTCTGCTCATCTCTGAGAACTCCACAGAACTCTGGCAGGCTTCTCCCACAAAACTGATATCTGCATCTTATTCAAGAACTAGCCAGATATTTCACTTCTATGTTTGACTTCTATCTACTATCTGATGCTAAGTGCTTTCAGAACAGGGATATAAATGCTCATCTTTGTTTCTCCACCTGCATGTAATAGTGTGAACATGTTAGACACTGAAATAGTTTTGAATGACAAACAGTAAGTGTAGAACTTTGAAAAGGGAAACATTTCAAGGCTCTAAGTAGATCGTAAGTGAGAGAAGGTATGGGAAAACACGCTTCCCACCAAAGTTCTTCTACTTTTGGAGGCAATCGAGATAGAATTGGATTTCCAGGGTCTATTTTGTTATGGTTATGTTCTTGGAGATGCAGCTTTAACTCTAAATGTTAGAAAAATAAACCTTTTTTTTAAGCCCCCAAGACTTCTGATTGCTCCCTGGAAAGTTATTTTCAATGTAGTCCAGACAGGAAAGCCCAGGATAAATGCCAAAGAGAAAAGAGGAGAAGTGGTGAATATTAATACCATTGCTGTTTGGAGGTCAGCACTCCAGAAAGACGTTTTTGATTTACGGTAACTTTGGATCTGTGATGGGAACAGCCAATTTATGGCATAGGGAAATTCCATTTATGTCTAAAATGGCCTGAGATTTAAGTGTGCTTTAGATAAAGGAAGCTCTCATTTAATTTCCCTGCAAACTCAAACTCCTCCATCTTTCTGGAGTGTTTATCCACTCTTTATCCACTCTTTCTGGCTCTTTCTCCCATATCTCACTAAGTGACCCATATCTGAAGGCTAAAGATATTGAGTGAAGCAGACCCTGCCCTGGGAACAGATTTAAGCAGGGCAGAGGCTGAGATCTAGAAAGCTCTGACATAGAGACAGGGCCTCTGAAGGACTGAGGGCTGATCAGTCAATGGAGGTGAAGGCTGGGGCAGACTGCACCCTCACAGGCTGGAGCCTGGCTCTGCCTGTTCAGGCAAGTTGGCATGCATTCCTGTCTCATCACCATGCACCCCACGGCTTAAAAATCAGAGGCCTGGTGATCAGGGACTAAGCAGCCTGTTACCTGGTGCTTCGAGGAGCGTATGACTTTACCATCAAGAAGGACCATGCCGACTGGATGTAATATGATACAGATCATAGATACAAAAATCATTGCCATTTACTGTGCCAACATTTGACGGAGGCAGAGGGTGGGCTGACCATCTCTTCGGCTTGCCAAACACGCAGTGGGAGCAGTGTGTTGGAATGCCCTTTAGCATCTGGCATTCAATTCTTTTCAGGCCTCTGGTATGAATATTGGCCACAAAAGTGGTGAGAATGTGATTGGCTATGTGCACCATGGTCAGACTGCTCTGATCTAATTATAAAATAGCCCCTCCGGAAAAGCAAAGATCACCGTCATTTATACACCAGAGACATGCAAGTTTTATGGCCGGAGGTCCTGAGGTTCCTGTGACTGTAAGAGAGATTCCAAATAAGATATCCTGTGTGGTTTTTAACCCTTTCCACCTGACTGACTTCAAAGAAAAATGTATCATGTTGTGTTTAGAAGGAGAAAAAAGCAACATTGAACTCCCTCATCACCTGCTGCTTTGACGGACAGAAGTCTGCAAGGGAGGAAATGGAGCCTGAGCAAGCTTATCTACCTTGCCCAAGGTCACCCACGGCAGTCTGGTTCTCAAGACAATGCCCTTGATCATGACCCACCTGACCAGTGTGAGTACCACCCTTTTCAACCGACAAAGTCCCAGGGCAATATTCTAACTTTCTTTTGCTAGGCAGGCAGTGATGACCTTCAAATATTTCTTCTACTATCTTCCCACTCTTCTCCTCATAAGGAAACTGCGACAGTGCAAGGTTTTACATAATATCAAACATGTGGGGGGATTCCCTGGTGGCTCAGATGGTAAAGCGTCTGCCCGCAATGCGGGAGGCCGGGGTTTGATCCCTGGGTCAGGAAGATCCCCTGGAGAAGTAAATGGCAACCCACTCCAGCACCCTGGCCTAGAAAATTCCATGGATGGAGGAGCCTGGTGGGCTACAGCCCATGGGGTCACAGAGTCGGAAACGACTGAGTGACTTCACTAAACATGTGGGAGCGAGATCAACGTCCGCCAATGTTTCATGGATTTCAGACATGATCAAGTTCTCCCCGCAGCTACAGTCTGCCCAGATTATTTTTTGAACCAGCTAAATCAAGGAGGAGGAGGTTGGGGCAGGGAAAAAGCAGAAAAAAGAATGTAGACTTATTATTCTTAAAAATCGCTAACATTCTTGGTCTTTATAGTTTATAATCCAATGTGATCTGTACCAGTGCCCAAAGTACTGCATGCACATGTCTGTTCACCCCCTTAACAGATTAAGGATTCAGGTTCTATACCACCTACTAGATATACAAAGCCCTGAGACCAGATTCCTGCCCTGAAAATATGTACCCCTGGTTAGTCAGCTATGAAGAATACAGATTTGATTCTTTTACACTGCAACTGTCTATTAGTATAGAAATTTACATGAAAAACAATGCAACACAAAACTCCGTGCTCATCCCTAGCCTCCCCAACTCTTTTCAAACTGTCAGAGGCCTCTCTCGGAGTTCCTAACACTGGTCTGAGAAATGATGTCAAAAGCAATTTAGGGAAACCTAGTTTGAAATGTACACAGCAGAATCATGCATACATGTGCATGCATCCCTTGAAACCATCTAGAAATAGGCACGATGAACTTGGAAAATGTGAATAACCAAACTACAAAGTAAATGGCTAACCTTCTTGTTTGTGACCAAAGCCTACTGATTGGGTGATTCATAATTAAAAAGTGGAATTCATTAGAAGTCGGTTGGAAAAATTATAATTAGAATGAGATATTTCTTGACCTGTTTTTGCCTAACTCAGTTTCCCTAGGTTAAAACAAAAACAGCCATACTGACTAAGAGAACAGCAGAGAGAATTGATGAAACAGGGCTCCTAAAACAAACACATCATATCCAGGGTGATGGTGTCAGCCATATTTTGAATGGGAAGAGATCTCACAAGCACTTAGACCTTGGGTGTCAGTTAGGACTATGTCCCTGCTCTGGGAAAGCCACTGGCAACCTGGTGACAGCTTATGGTGTCACAGAGAAAACCTGCAGGACCCAGGCCAACCACCTGAGCACTGGGTGGTCTGAGGTTTTACAAAAGTACCTTCACAGACTCCCTTGCTGCTCCTTCTCCAGCCATAGCAGCAGGCCAGTATGGTTCCATAGCGACAGACACCAGGCTGGAGCGACGATGCCGACAACTCGTGATCCCTTGGACTGTGGATAAAGAGCCACATGTTAGAACTGAGAAAACAGGAAGCACCACAGAGACTCTATGGACATGAGAGTTACCTGGTCAATTGCCACAAACCTGCTGGAAGTGCTAGATCGGACTTTGAAAACCTGAATTTCAGATTGCCAGCCTCTGCTATCATGCCTTGCAAGCCTTCACCAATAATTGTGCTAAGTCACTTCAGGCATGTTCCACTCTTTGCGACCCCATGGACTATAGCCCACCAGGCTCCTCTGTCCATGGGACTCTCCAGGGAATAATACTGGAGTGGGTTGCCATGCCTTTCTCCAGGTCCCCAATATTTAGCATCAGCCATTTCCTTCTTCCCCAGGGTTAAAAGAATTGGATTACAAGGGACTTCCCTGGGGGTTCAGTGGATAAGAATCCACCTGCCAGGGCAGGCGACAGAGGTTTAATCCCTGGTCTGAGAGGGTTCTACATGCTGTGGGGCAATTAAGCCCATGCGCCACAGCTAGTGAGCCCCTGCTCTGCAACAAGAGAAGCCAGTGCAATGAGAAGTCCATGCACCACCACTGGAGAGTAGCCCCCACTCTCTGCAACTAGGGAAAAGCCCGCACAGCAACGAAGACCCAGCGCAGCCATTAAATACAGAAATAAACAGAACTGGGTTACATATAATCTACGAAACTAGGACACATGAAAGTGGCCCAAATCATCTGCTTCTGAACCCTGGAGGGGGCCAGTTTTCAGATCTGCTCTGTCCAGGCACACTGGCTCCCCAGGTCTGTGTCCAGCCCGGTGTCCTGTGTGCTCACGTGACTCCCTGGCCCCCGTGGCTTGTCCCAGACAAGATCGCTGCCGGTCTGCCCCACTGGCCACCTGGGGGCCACCAAACACACTGGAATCTTGATACACTGCTGCTGCTAAGTCGCTTCAGTTGTGTCCAACTCTGTGCGATCCCATAGACCGCAGCCCACCAAGCTCCCCCGTCCCTGGGATTCTCCAGGCAAGAACACTGGAGTGGGTTGCCATTTCCTTCTCCAATGGATGAGTGAAAAAATAAAGTAAAGTCGCTCAGTCGTGTCCGACTCCTAGCGACCCCATGGACTGCAGCCCATCAGGCCCCTCCATCCATGGGATTTTCCAGGCAAGAGTACTGGAGTGGGGTGCCATCGCCTAGAGACAGTCAAAGCTGGAAAGACGCTGTAGAGAGCCTTCATGCAAGCCGTCTCCTGTTACAGATGAGGCAGCTCCAGCCCAAAGGAGCAGTCACAACCCAGCAGAGCCCTGTCAGCGGTTCCAGCCCAGGGCGCCCTCCTCCCTCCTGGAAACACAATTCACTCAACTCTTCATCTGTAGAGCAGAACTTGGCAGATGTTTTTCATAAAGGGCCAGATGGTAAATAGTTTATGCTCTGTGGGCCACGGGGTCTTTGTCCCAGTGCAAAAGCAGCCGCAAGCAACAGTAGATAGATGGCCATGGCCGTGTTCAGTACATATTTATGGACACTGAAACATTTGAATTTCATAAGCTTTCCACATGTCATGCAATAATATTCTTTTTTTGGTTTAGTTTTAGCCGTTTTTAAAGTAAAAGCCATTCTTAGCTCAAGAGCCACATAGAAACAGAGGGCTGCCTAGCCTTGGCCTGAGGGCTGCAGTTTGCTGACCTTGACCTAGAGGCCGGAAAGAGTGGGCCCCGACCCCAAGTACCAAGGCGGTAGCTCGCCGTGCATTCCATGATTGGACAGGGTTACCAGCAGATTCTGGAAGAAAAGGCTTCAGTTGTATATTTGGTGGGTTGGCTGGGGTTGTTTCCTCTTGCATAGTAAATACATGATGAAATGCATGCATATTAAACCCCTGGGCACGTCAACAGACAAGGAATGTACATTTGACCATGCGCTTGCTGCAGCTGTCACCACCAATTCCAGGACACACCTAACAGCACTTAGTCCCAATTCTCCCCTCCCTCCATTCCCTGCCAACCACAAATTTACATTGTGTCTCTAGATTTGCCTATTCCAGACATTTCACAGAACTGTAATCATATCTTCTATGATCTGTTTGTGTCTCACCTTTTTCATTTAGCAGGTGTTCAAGGTTCATGCATCTTGTGGCACATAAGAGTAGTTCTTATTTACTGATGCATAATATTCTATTGTATGAATAGACCACATTTATCCGTTTGTCAGTTGATGGACATTTGGGATGTCTCTACCTTTTGGCTCAAAAAAAAGAGCAACGGTGAGGAGATACCACTTGTCCAAGGTAAGGAGCAATGGCTGCACTTTGCAGGGGCAGCCGTGAAGAGATACCCCACGCCCAAGGTAAGAGAAACCCAAATAAGATGGTAGGTGTTGCAAGAGGGCATCAGAGGGCAGACACACTGAAACCATACTCACAGAAAACTAGTCAATCTAATCACACTAGGACCACAGCCTTGTCTAACTCAATGAAACTAAGCCATGCCCATGGGGCAACCCAATACGGGTGGGTCGTGGTGGAGAGATCTGACAGAATGTGGTCCACTGGAGAAGGGAATGGCAAACCACTTCAGTATTTTTGCCTTGAGAACCCCATGAACAGTATGAAAAGGCAAAATGATAGGATACTGAAAGAGAAATTCCCCAGGTCAGTAGGTGCCCAATATGCTACTGGAGATCAGTGGAGAAATAACTCCAGCAAGAATGAAGGGATGGAGCCAAAGCAAAAACAATACCCAGCTGTGGATGTGACTGGTAATAGAAGCAAGGTCCGATGCTGTAAAGAACAATATTGCATAGGAGCCTGGAATGTCAGGTCCATGAATCAAGGCAAATTGGAAGTGGCCAAACAAGAGATGACAAGAGTGAATGTCGACATTCTAGGAATCAGCGAACTGAAATGGACTGGAATGGGTGAATTTAACTCAGATGACCATTATGTCTACTACTGCGGGCAGGAATCCCTCAGAAGAAATGGAGTGGCCATCATGGTCAACAAAAGAGTCCGAAATGCAGTACTTGGATGCAATCTCAAAAACGACAGAATGATCTCTATTCGTTTCCAAGGCAAACCATTCAATATCGCAGTAATGCAAGTCTATGCCCCAACCAGTAATGCTGAAGAAGCTGAAGTTGAACGGTTCTTTGAAGACCTACAAGACCTTTTAGAACTAACACCCACAAAAGATGTCCTTTTCATTATAGGGGACTGGAATGCAAAAGTAGGAAGTCAAGAAACACCTGGAGTAACAGGCAAATTTGGCCTTGGAATACGGAATGAAGCAGGGCAAAGACTAATAGAGTTTTGCCAAGAAAATACACTGGTCATAACAAACACCCTCTTCCAACAACACAAGAGAAGACTCTATACATGGACATCACCAGATGGTCAACACCGAAATCAGATTGATTATATTCTTTGCAGCCAAAGATGGAGAAGCTCTATACAGTCAACAAAAACAAGACCAGGAGCTGACTGTGGCTCAGACCATGAACTCCTTATTGCCAAATTCAGACTTAAATTGAAGAAAGTAGGGAAAACCACTAGACCATTCAGGTATGACCTAAATCAAATCCCTTATGATTATACAGTGGAAGTGAGAAATAGATTTAAGGGACTATATCTGATAGATAGAGTGCCTGAAGAACTATGCAATGAGGTTCATGACATTGTACAGGACACAGGGATCAAGACCATTCCCATAGAAAAGAAATGCAAAAAAGTAAAATGGCTGTCTGGGGAGGCCTTACAAGTATCTGTGAAAAGAAGAGAAGCGAAAAGCAAAGGAGAAAAGGACAGATATAAACATCTGAATGCAGAGTTCCAAAGAATAGCAAGAAGAGATAAGAAAGCCTTCTTCAGCGATCAGTGCAAAGAAATAGAGGAAAACAACAGAATGGGAAAGACTAGGGATCTCTTCAAGAAAATCAGAGATACCAAGGGAACATTTCATGCAAAGATGGACTCAATAAAGGACAGAAATGGTATGGACCTAACAGAAGCAGAAGATATTAAGAAGAGATGGCAAGAATACACAGAAGAACTGTACAAAAAAGATCTTCATGACCCAGATAATCACGATGGTGTGATCACTCACCTAGAGCCAGACATCCTGGAATGTGAAGTCAAGTGGGCCTTAGAAAGCATCACTATGAACAAAGCTAGTGGAGGTGATGGAATTCCAGTGGAGCTATTCCAAATCCTGAAAGATGATGCTGTGAAAGTGCTGCACTCAATATGCCAGCAAATTTGGAAAACTCAGCAGTGGCCACAGGACTGGAAAAGGTCCGATTTCATTCCAATCTCAAAGAAAGGCAATGCCAAAGAATGCTCAAACTACCTCACAATTGCATTCATCTCACATGCTAGTAAAGTAATGCTCTAAATTCTCCAAGCCAGGCTTCAGCAATATGTGAACTGTGAACTTCCAGATGTTCAAGCTGGTTTTAGAAAAGGCAGAGGAACCAGAGATCGAATTGCCAACATCCGCTGGATCATGGAAAAAGCAAGAGAGTTCCAGAAAAACATCTATTTCTACTTTATTGACTATGCCAAAGCCTTTGACTGTGTGGATCACAATAAACTGTGGAAAATTCTGAAAGTGATGGGAATACCAGACCACCTGATCTGCCTCTTGAGAAATCTGTATGCCGGTCAGGAAGCAACACTTGGAATGGACATGGAACAACAGACTGGTTCCAAATAGGAAAAGGAGTTCGTCAAGGCTGTATATTGTCACCTTGCTTATTTAACTTCTATGCAGAGTACATCATGAGAAACGCTGGACTGGAAGAAACACAAGCTGGAATCAAGATTGCCGGGAGAAATATCAATAACCTCAGATATGCAGATGACACCACCCTTATGGCAGAAAGTGAAGAGGAACTCAAAAGCCTCTTGATGAAAGTGAAAGTGGAGAGTGAAAAAGTTGGCTTAAAGCTCAACATTCAGAAAACAAAGATCATGGCATCCGGTCCCATCACTTCATGGGAAATAGATGGGGAAACATTGGAAACAGTGTCAGACTTTATTTTTCTGGGCTCCAAAATCACTACAGATGGTGACTGCAGCCATGAAATTAAAAGATGCTTACTCCTTGGAAGCAAAGTTATGAGCAAGCTAGATAGCATATTCAAAAGCAGAGACATTACTTTGCCAACGAAGGTCCGTCTAGTCAAGGCTATGGTTTTTCCTGTGGTCATGTATGGATGTGAGAGTTGGACTGTGAAGAAGGCTGAGTGCCAAAGAATTGATGCCTTTGAACTGTGGTGTTGGAGAAGACTCTTGAGAGTCCCTTGGACTGCAAGGAGATCCAACCAGTGCATTCTGAAGGAGATCAGCCCTGGGATTTCTTTGGAAGAACTGATGCTAAAGCTGAAACTCCAGTACTTTGGTCACCTCATGTGAAGAGTTGACTCATTGGAAAAGACTCTGATGCTGGGAGGGATTGGGGGCAGGAGGAGAAGGGGACGACAGAGGATGAGATGGCTGGATGGCATCACTGACTCGATGGCCGTGAGTCTCAGTGAACTCTGGGAGTTGGTGATGGACAGGGAGGCCTGGCGTGCTGTGATTCATGGGGTCTCAAAGAGTCGGACACGACTGAGCAACTGATCTGATCTGATCTACCTTTTGGCTATTAAGAATAATGCTGCTATGAACACTGTGTGTTAGCTTTTGTATGAACACATGTTTTCGTTTTTCTTGGGTATATACCTAGGAGTGAAAGTGCTGGATCATAGGCACTCTATGTTTAACTTTTTGAAGAACTGACGCAGTGTTTTCCGCCCTTTTCTCCTTTGCCTTTTGCTTCTCTTCTTTTCTCAGCTATGTGTAAGTCCTCCTCTGTCAATCATTTTACCTTTTTGCATTTCAGGAAATGAATGGAAGCCTGGTTGCAGTCCATGCAGTAACAAACAGTCAGATACGACTGAGTGACTGAACAACAACAAAACACTGTTTTCCAAGATAGTTGTATCATTTCACACCTCCACCAACAGTGTATGAGGACTGCAACTCGTCCACGTTCTCACCAGCACTTGTTAGTGTCCATTTTTTAATTACAGCTGTTCTAGTGGTTGAGAAGTAGTACTGTGCTTTGATTTGTATTTCCCAGATGGCTAATGATGTCGAGCAATTTTTATGTGTTTATTGGCTCTTTGTGTATCTTCTTTGGAGAAAGGTCTTTTCAGGTCCTTTCCCCATTTTCCAATTGGGTTATTTGTCTTGCTATCTTTAGGAATGTAACACAAAGATCAAAACAAATTGATAAAAACAGCTGTCCCCATGCCCTGATGAATAAGGTAATGTAATTTTACCTCACCCTGAGAAGAAAATCTTCCATCTAGATCCTCAAACAGTCAGTTTTTTTGACAATGTTTGTACGAACTTTGACAAAGTGCCCACATCTTTTTTCTCTTCCTTTAACAACATGGAGCTGAGTCTGGGGAGCAGAGTGGAAGGAGAAACTGACTTTGCCTGGAAAAGAATATGTCCCATTTCAGGTGGATTTACAAAGAACACATGACAAAGAAGAGACCTATA
This sequence comes from Bos indicus, assembly GCF_029378745.1. Lineage (NCBI taxonomy): Eukaryota > Metazoa > Chordata > Mammalia > Artiodactyla > Bovidae > Bos > Bos indicus. Next base: position 139,921,912 of record NC_091789.1, read on the forward strand.
GAGGGGGATATTCTGCCTGTGGGAATTTAATTCCATATTTTTATAAGGAATGTGTAATTCATTTAGTGAGATTTCAATCTATCAACAAATCATGGATCTGACCTGTAAATTTCTTTTTTTTTTAATATTTTTATTTTGTATTGGAGTATAGCTGATTTACAATGTTGTATAATTTCAGGTGTACAGCAAAGTGATTCAGTTATACATATACATATATCAATTCTTTTAAAATTCTTTTCCCATTTAGGTTATTACAGACCATTGAGTAGAATTCCCTGTGCTATAGAGTAGGTCCTTGCTTATTATCTACTTTAAATATAGCAGTGTGCACAGGTCAATCCCAAACTCATAAAGTATCCCTCTCTCCTACCTTTCCCCTTTTCCCACTTTTCCCCTTCTTGACCTCAGATTTGCAAGCATTAAGTGTCCCAGCTCCAATAGGAAGGGCCTTACCTATTCCCTGATGCCCAAAAACCCAGCTTCATCCTCAAAAGGAGCCATAAAGAACATGAGGAGTCAGTGGCCTGTAAGTTGGAGCAGAGAAAGTGTGTGGCTCAGGGGAGTGAGAAGGGAAGCAGACAGAACAGTGGGAGGGAGAAGGAGCAGGAGATAAACGAGGGCCAGAAAGGAAGGGCCTGTGTCCACATGAAACATTTGGCCCATCCTAAAGGCGCCAGAGAGTTATACAGAAGTTTCCTGCAGTTGGAAATAGCAAGGATTTTGCAAGACACAAAGCAGCTTCCATAGAAGTGAGGTGAACTCAACAGGCGCCAGTAAGATTATTGAAACATTACACCAAAAGCAAAGGCAAGAAAAGCAAAAGCAAACAAGTAGGAACTACTTCAAACTAAAAAGCTCTGCACAGCAAAGGAAACCAACAGAATGAAAAGGCAACCTACCAAATGGAAGACAATATTTGCAAGTCATGTATCTGAAAGGGACTAATACCCAAATATAAAGTATAATATAAATGCAACTCAAACAACTCATTTCAAAAAAAAAAAAAAAAAAAACCACTCTGATTTTTAAATGGGTAGAAAATGTGAAGTGACATTTTTTCAAAGGAAGACATTCAGATGGCCAACGCACATACGAAAAGGTGCTCAACATCAACTAGTCATCAGGAAAATGCAAATCAAAACCACAATGAGGCATCTCCTTACACCCGCCAAAATGGCTATCATCAAAAGACAACAAATAACTAGTGTCAGTGAGGATATGAAGAACAGGAACCATCCTACACTGTTGTTGGGAATAAATATTGGTACAGCCACTCTGGAAAACAGCGTGGAGGCTCCTCAAAACTTTAAAAGAAAACAAAACAACCATACAACCTAGCAGTTACATTTCTGGGTATTTATCCAAAGAAAATCTATATGCTCCATTATGTTCACTGCAGCATTATTTACAATAGCCAGTATATGGGAACAACCTAAGTGTCTATCAGTGAGTGAATGGATGGGAAAAAAAAAAAGTGGTATGTATATACAATGGAATATTATTCAGCCATGATAAAGAATGAAATCTTGCCATTTCAGCAACATGGATGGACCTTGAGGGCATTATACCTTTCAGGTATACCTGAAAGAAGGATTCTGTATGACCTCACTTATGTATACTTAAATGTGGAATCTAAAAAACAGACCAAAACACCACCCCAAGCTCAAAGATACAGAGAAGAGACCTGCGATTGCTGACAGGGGTCACAAAACAGGAAAAGGGGATCAAAAGGTACAAACTTCCATTTATACAACAAATGAGTCCTGGGGATGTAACATATAGCAGGCCACTACAGTTAATTGTGCGCACTCATGCTCAATTGCTAAGTCGTGTCTGACCCTTTGCGACCTCAAGGACTGTAGCCTGCCAGGCTCCTCTGTCCATGGGATTCCCAGGCAAGAATAATGGAGTGGGTTGCCATGCCCTCCTCCAGGAGATCTTCCCCACCCGGGGATCAAACTCAAGCCTCCTGCAGGCAGATCTTTACTACTGAGCCACCAGGAAAGCCCCATTGTTAATAATACTGTAATGCATATTTTAAAGTTGCTAAGATAGTACATCTTAAAAATTTCCATCACAAGGAAAAAAATGCTGTAACTATGTATGGTTTAGAGATGGTAACTAGACTTATTGTCATGATCATTTTGCAGTGTATACAAGTATTGAATTACTGCATTGTACATCTGAAATGAACATAATGTTTTATGACAATTATACCTAAAAAAGATTACTAAAACTATGAGATGTGAAATTACAAAGAACCAAATTGAAATGTTGAAATATGATTTTTTTTTTTAAAAAAAAAGCTTACTTAGAAACTTTGGTGAAAAAGCCTAGGGTTCCTGGTACAGGTGGTCAAACCCATTTCATATGTTTTTGTCAAAGTCAATTAGTTTTGATTGTGGAGAATACTGCCTGGGGTTAACTAAGAGAAGAAAGTTACCAGAAGGTGAAATTCATATACTGTTTGTACATTAACAGAACTCTACAGAGAAATCTGCTTTCTCGAGTTTTATTGCTTTCACATGTTTGCCTTTAGGTTAAAAGGTGAAACTGAGAAATCTGAGGTGTATTAATTCCTTCCAAGACATCATGTTTGACACTGTACGAAGTATCACTTGTGAAGTTCTCCAAAATGTTAATGATGAATACTTACGCCATCAAAAACTTGTTAAGGAAGTCAGATTTCTTATCCACTATCAGGGATTCCTTCCCTGGTCACAAATGCATCTTAGTATCACAGCTCTGTTGGAAGACATCAGAAATTCAACATTACATCTAGCCTTCTCCTCACTTGTTGAAAATATGGATGGAACAACTAAGACTCAACTCATGACTGAGAAATATACAGTGGATTCTGGATGTTCAAGCAACTACACAAATCATAAAACATCGCTTCGGTCTCCAGCTGCTCTATGGATGCAGAGACATGTTCTGTGCATATTTCTTACAGGAGCACAAGCACCTTGAAAGAACTCTGTAGAAAAGCCATCAAAAACCATGGGAGTCCATAAATGAGGGACGTGCCTTGTAATTAATGAGTGTGCAGTCTATGTAGTCACCCAGTTTTGAAAAACAGCTTCAAAGGGATAGCCTCAAATGGGATTTTACTGGTTTAATCATCAAATTCTACATCTGGTCAGGAAAGTGGGAAAACAGTTTAAAAGAGGGAAATCACTAGTGGATAGAATGGCTAATAATTACTTGCTGATTTGTAGATGCTGGAGGAAATTTATTTATTACACCAAGAATCCAGTTCTGCATTCTATGCTTGCTAGTTTTTTTAATTCACATATGGCAGCTATTTAAAATTATGGATAAAAAGAAAATTATTGAAAATATTTCTGATTAAGCTGAAACAATATTATTGAGGGGAAGAGAGAATCTACCACAGACAAGCGCAATATTGATGATAACAGTGGGACACACTATCTTATAAAATCTTTCCAAAAACTGCTTAAAAAAAAGCTTTAACTTTTTGTTTCTTTAACTTCTTGTTTCTTTAACTTCATAGTTCTCGAAGGACACTGCAAGTAAATGTTAGTAAGTAATTCAGATTACTTTCCCAGCATCATCTCCTACCTGCCTTTTGCCCTAATTCCAGGGCCAATCACTAACCTTCCCACCACTAATTTGACCACTCTTTTAATATCTAGTTGTGAGTAGTCTGGATAAGAAATACAAACTATTAGGTGAAACCATATGAAACTATGATTTTAGAGGTTAAAAATGTCCAAATATCTGTATATCACATGTTACAGTTTAACGATCATGGAAGAGAAGGCTAAGTGCTCAGTAAATCCATTTCTGTGTCTTCTGGGCATAAGGCTACACTATACTTCCCAGCCAGCCTGCTGGTTAGGTGGGGCCACATGACTGGTTTTGGCCAACAGCATGGGGGTAGACCGTCTCCAAGCCTGTGCACAAAGCCTCCTGTGGGATCCTCTACTCCGTTTCCTGATATAGAGGACACTGGGGCCCTGGCCAAAGATGGCACCTCAAGATGGGTGGAACCTGGTCCCATGTGAAAGCACGTTGCAGACTCTCTCAAATGTGTGTTGGACTTGAAGGCAGGCAAAGAAATGAACTTCTACTGTGTTCAGCCACTCTGATTTTGGGATGGTTTGACACATAAAGTTAGCCCACCTTGATGAAGAGAGTAATATTCCAAGACCATTTCTTTTCCTAAAGTCTAGTACACATGATATTTTCCTCCTGTGTGAATCCACTGAAACAAGAAACAAAAACTTAGAAAGCTATCAGTGTGATTTGCACTTAGTTTCATATTTAGCAAAGCATTTTTTTTTTAATGTACAAACTTGGAGCAGTGCATGCTGGGAGATCAAGAATGCATGGTTAAGGCATAGTCCTCAATTTAAGAGACATTTCAGTATCATGAGCTCAGATGCATTTGGCTGGATTAACCCAACTCCATGGAACCTGGTAAACGTGGGGTGATCAATAAAAAAGGAGTTCCTGAAAGAGAAAGAGAAAGCTAGAAAGAGAATTCTTGGTCTTGGACTAAAAGGATCCCACCAACATTCGCTGCCACCCTGGGAAGTCTGACCAGGCTAGACAGCTGCTTGCGCATGTGTGCTTGTGCGCTCTGCCTTTGAGCTCTCTTCCTAAACAACAATGGACATACAGAAGGCTCAAGGCACCCAGTCCTGAGGGCAGCGAAGTGGCACTGTAGGTGAACAGTCTCTGTGGGGAGGAGGTCCTGAGCTGTGGCTGTCTGAGCTACATGCTGAGTTGCCCAGAGCTCCTTTCATGCATTACAGCTTGCTGTCTACATTGATCAGATTAATCACAAGTCGCCATCTCCACAGCTGAAGTTAATGTTTTTTTAAAACATTCCAGGGATTGTGTAAGTCGTATAGTATTTCTTCATTGGATTCCTTATTTTTTGCGCAAATACACTTTACCAGAATTGTTAGTATGCTTGTTTATGGTCAGGTTCCAGGAAACTTTATGATATTCTCCAAGACAAATCGGGAAGTTAAAACTTTTTTGCTGATGTTTTTACATTTAAATATTGCCAAACGAAAGAAATGAAGTGTTTTCTAAATACGGACAACAAGGTCCAGCCAGAAGAGATTTGTTTTTGCTTTCTCTTGTTTTTATCATACCTTCCAGCACGACAAGTCCATAGTACCCAACTAGTTAAAATAAATTCTGGGCTCCCATCCATTTTTGACATACAGAGTCCAAGTCCAGCAGGCCCAGGGATGCCCCCAAAACATCTCGCTTTCCTGGACGTGTAGGCATCTGAGAACCCAATCCAAAATGCTCAAGCTATCAAGTGTATCCCAGTGTGTGTTGATGCATCTTCAAATTTCCCATGCCAGGAGCATACAAAACTTGGAACTCTTCACTGCTTCTTCTATTCCTCTCACTTATTCTTAATCCAATGGAGAGTTGCTGGGAGGTTTTAAGGAGAGGGCTGACCTGACCTAATTTATTCTCAAGGAGAAAACTCTAAGACATGGACTAGAGGGGACAAAAGAAGAAGCTAGGGGAAGCTCTTGGCGGGCGGGTGGTGGGGGTTCTGGTGAGAGAGGATGGTTATAGGGCTGGATGGTGGAAGGCAGGAGGGAGAGAAGGAGACGGACTTGACACATGGTCTGGAGTAGGACTTAGCACCTGACTGCACATAAGTGGGGAGGAAGAGCGAGTGGTCAGGAATGACATCCAGGTTTTCGACACTAATCATTCTGGACACTCCTGAAACAGGGGGAATGGATGAGAAGCAGGAAATGAGTTTTGGAGAGCTGACCAAGAGTTCAGTTTTGGATGTCGTAAGCTCAGTGAGACATCCCGATGGATAGGGCAAGAATTGACAAGGGATTAATCTCCAAAATATATAAACAGCTCATGCAGCTCAGTATCAAGAATACAAACACCCCAATCAAAAAGTGGGTGGGAGATCTAAGTAGACACTTCTTCAAAGAAGACACTCAGATGGCTAAAAAGCACATGAAAAGATGGTCAGTATCACTAATTAGGAGAGAGATGCAAATCAAAACTTTACCTCACACCAGTCAGAATGGCCATCATCAAAAAGTCTACAAACAATAAGAGAAGGTATGGAGAAGAGCGAACCCTACTACACTGTCAGTGGGAACATAAATTGGTACAGCCACTATGGAGAACAGTATGGAGGTTCCTTAAAAAACTAAAAATAGAGCTACCATATGATCCAGCAATCCCACTCCTGGGCATGTATCTGGAGAAAATTATAATTCAGAAAGATACATGCACCCCTGTGTTCATTGCAGCACTATTTACAATAGCCAAGACATGGAAACAACCTAAATGTCCATCAATAGAGGAATGGATAAAGCAGAAGTGGTACATATACACAATGGAATATTATTCAGCTATAAAAATGAATGAAATAATGCCATCTGCCACAACATGGATAGATGTGCAGATTGTTGTACTGAGTGAAGTGTCAGAGAAAGACAAATACCATATGGCATCACTTATATGTGGAGTCTAAAAAAAGGGGGGGGTACAAATAAACTTATATGCAAAATAGCAATAGAGTCACAGATGTAGAAAGTAAACTTGTGGCTACCAGGGGGTAAAGAGGGGATAAGGGATAAGGTCTATGCCCTTCCACCAAGGCAGGTCATAAGACCCTCAGGTTACAGGTGCCCCTCACCCCCATACCCGAGGAGAGGAGCATTCCTTTCTCTGCAGGTGGCGTGATGCTGGAGGGAATCTGAAGGAACTGTCCTTGCTGAGTTACCCGCAGTTGAAACTTCCCATGACTTTCCACCCTTAATCAGACCTAGTAGAAACACTCAGGGGTAACCGTTTCTTTGAGTCTTCATTTCCTTATGAAGCCTCCCAGATTGGATAAAATTTATATTACAGAAATGTGTGTACTTTCTTCTTTTTTTTTCCTTTAATTTTTATTGGAGTATAGTCAATTTACAATGTTGTGTTAGTTCCAGGTGTACAGCAAAGTGGATCGATTATACATACGCATGTATCTACTCTTTTTTTAGATTCTTTTCCCATATAGGTCGTTACAGACAATTGAGTAGAGTTCCCTGTTGTACACAGTAGGTCCTTGTTGGTTATCTATTTCATATACTGTGGTGTGCGTATGTCCATTCCAACGTCCCAATTTATCCTCCCCCACATCCCCTAACCACCCAGTAACCATAAGTTTGTTTTCTCCATCTGTAACTCAGTTTCTGTTTTGTAGATAAGTTAATTTGTATCTTTTTAAAAAATATATTCCACATAAAAGCAATATCACATATTTGTCTTTCCCTGTCTGACTAACTTCACTTAGTCTGACAATCTCCAGGTCCATCCATGATGCTGCAAATGGCATTATTGCATTCTTCTTATGACTAATACTCCTTTGTATATGTGTAGCACATCTTTATCCTTTCCTCTGCTGATGGCTATTTAGGTTGTTTCCATATCTTGGCTATTGTAAACAGTGCTATGACTATAGTGGTTCATGTGTCTTTTCAAATTACGGTTTTCTCTGGATATATGCCCAGGATTGCTGGATCATATTCTAGCTCTGGTTTTTAGTTTTTTAAGGAACCTCCACGCTGTTTTCCATAGTGGCTGTCTGTACCCGTTTATATTCCCAGTCACAGTGTAGGAGGGTTCCCTTTTCTCCACATTCTCTCCAGCATTTATTGTTTGTACATTTTTTTAATGACGGCCATTGATACCTCTGGAGAAGGCAATGGCACCCCTCTCCAGTACTCTTGCCTGGAAAATCCCATGGATGGAGGACCCTGGTAGGCTGCAGTCCGTGGGGTCGCTACGAGTCGGACACCACTGAGCGACTTCACTTTCACTTTCACGCATTGGAGAAGGAAATGGCAACCCACTCCAGTGTTCTTGCCTGGAGAATCCCAGGGATGGGGGAGCCTGGTGGGCTGCCGTCTATGGGGTTGCACAGAGTTGGACACGACTGAAGTGACAGCAGCAGCAGCACTGTTACCTCATTGTAGCTCTGATTTGCATTTTTGTAATAATTAATGATATTGAGCATCTTTTCATGTGCCTCTTGGCCATCTGTATGTCTTCTTTCGAGAAATGTCTATGTAGATCTTCCGCCCATTTTTTGATTGAGTTGTTTTCCTTATTTTTGATATTGAGCTGCATGAACTGTTTGTATATTTTGGAGATTAAGCCTTTGTTGGTTGCTTCATTTGCAAATATTTTCTCCCATTCTGAGAGTTCTCTTTTCGTTTTATTCATGGTTTCCTTTACTGTGCAAAAGCTTTTAAGTTTAATTACATCCCATGTGTTTATTTTTCGTTTTTATTTTCGTTACTCTAGAAGATGTATCAAAAACAATCGTCCTGCTATTTATGGCAAAGTATATTCTGCTGTTGTTTTCCTCTAATAAGAGTTTTATAGTATCCAGGCTTACATTTAGGTCTTTAATCCATTTTGAGTTTATTTTTGTGTATGGTGTTAGGGGGTGTTCTAATTTCATTCGTTTACATGTATCTGTCCAGTTTCCCCAACCATGTGTACTTTCTTTTTATTAATCTGTCTTTTGTTTCTTAAGTTATTTGTATTAGAAAAATGAACGTTTTCTGTTTTGAGGTGCAAAATACTGATCTAGTACATCCCCAAGCCCCCGAGGAAGCCAGCTGTGCCTAACACTCCCCCAGAGGAAACCCGGAAGACATGGCTGAGGAAGGCTTCTTATAGCACAAATTGTTTCCATGTCTTGGCTATTGTAAGTAGTGTTGCTATGAACTAGCATGTATCTTTTAGAATTATATTTTTGTCCAGATACATGCCCGGGAGTGGCATTGATGGATCATATGGCAGCTCTATTTTTAGTTTTTTTGAGGAATCATTTGAAATTTCATGTGTGCGTTCCCAAGGCCTTTTATGCTCCACCTCAGAGGTCTGATGGCTTAGGAGCACTTGCACACATGCTTGTTGGGGCCTGGAGCTTTCTCTGAAGATAAGCCCTAGACTCTGCCATTTCCCTTCTGTGTCCTTGCCACCAACAGGCTGAAATGGGATTTCTGCTTTAAACCATGACCTTGGATCCCAATCTTGGCAGGACCTTTAAGAATATAAGGTGACTGAGGAATCTGAGCACTTTGGGGGCTCCCCATTATTAATCAGAGTGTGTGAGGTAATTCTTTGGAGAAAAGTTAATAAGTACATACATGGGCTTCTCCAGTGGCTTAGTGGTAAAGAATTTGCTTGTAACACAGGAGAGGCAGGAGACCCAAATTTGATCCCTGGGTTGGGAAGATCCCCTGGAGGAGGGCATGGAAACCCACTCCAGTGTTCTTGCACAGAGAATCCCATGGGCAGAGAAGCCTGGTGGGCTACAGTCCATGGGGTCGCAGAGTCAGACACAACTGAGCGAGCATGCAGGAGTTGATGGCACTATACAAATGCACTGATGTGCTCAGGGCAACAGAACTTTCTGGAGCTTTTTACTCTTCCTGTAGCATCCTCAGCTGACACTGACTTTCTAGTTGCAAGCACCTCCATTTGTCACAGGTCACCCACTCCCCTTTCCACAGGCCCAAATTAAGAGGATCCAAGTTCCCAGGGGGACAATGAATAATCCTGCTGAATCAGATATTTCTCATAGCACATTTCAGAGTGTGCGCTCTACCAAGCACAGAGGCAAGGCTTTCTGAGAACCATGTTACATGTTCACGAGCTTTCTCTGAGGTTCTTGGGCAGCATCTAAGGGCTGATGTGCCCACCCTGAAGGTTGTGAAGGCTGGATGGATGATGATGTGTTTATGCACATAAACCTAAATAACAAAAATCATTTAAAAGGTAAGTAGAGCACCGAACCATACTAAGTCTTTAAAGCTTATTTTAGGTGCATGGAGTCAATATCACACAAAATTAACAATATCCATCTATTTTGTGATTACAGCAGTTGATGGCAAGTAAGTCAAATCCTCAGCTGACCTTGCCAATCTCAGGAGGTTGTGTGCTGCTACCATGCACTCGTCACAGTGGCAGAATCTCCTATACGCAGAAGTGCTAACTTACACAAAGTGACAAGTCTCAATGTGTCATATCTGAAAATTAAAAAAGCTTATCTTTTAGGAGATAAAGTAGGTATTTGTACTCATTGTGCTTTCAGATGCCCCATTATAACCAAGATGGTTTTGCACAATCACAGGATCTTCATATTGACTGCTGTCAGGGCCTGGAAATCCTCCCCTTTCTGGTATGAATCTACTCCTGTCCCCAACCATGCCCCACACCATCCCAGCAGAGTACGTGAAGGGGCTCCTTAGCCTGACGGTTCTCACTATGGGCTTAATTGACTGCAGGGGCATTGCTCAAAAGTTCTGAGGTGCATTTCTGTCCTTTGGTACAATTATGGGGGTACGAAGTTTTCTCTTTTAGTTCCTGTGTGATAGTCTTTACCACCTCCTATACCTTGTTCTGAACCCTCATCTTTAGTTTTTCAGGCAGTCTTCCACCAGATCATATCCCTTGAAACTATTCCTCACCTCCACTGTGTAATCATAAGGAACTTGATTTAGGTCATATCAGAATGACCTAGTGATTTTCTCTACTTTCTTCAACTTAAGTCTGTATTTTGCAGTAAGGAGCTTATGATCTGAGCCAGAGTGAGCTCCGGGTCATGTTTATGCAGATTATGTAGAGCTTCTCCATTTTCAGCTGCAAGTTATTCCTTTACTTCCTACTTTTCCATTTTGGTCCCCTATTATGAAAAGGGCATTTTGGGGGGATGGTAGTTCTAGGCTGTGATGTACATCTTCATAGCACCACTGGACTCTAGTTTCTTTGGCATCAGTGGTTGGAGCATAGACTTGGATTACTGTGATGCTGAATGCTTTGCTTTGGAAATGAACCAAGATCATTCTGTCCTTGTGCACACTGCACCCAGTACCTGCAGTTCGCACTCTTTTTGACTATGAGACTCCTCCATTTCTTCTAATGGATTTTTGCCCACTGATACAATGATAATCTCAATTAAATTCACCCATTCCTGTCCATGTTAGCTGTCTGATTTCTAAAATGTGGACGGTCACTCTTGCCATCTCCTGCTTGACCAATTTCCATTGATTCATGGACCTAACATTCAAGGTCCCTATGTAGTACTGTTCTTTACAGCATCGGACTTTACTTTTACCACCAGACACATCCACAACTAAGCGTCGTTTTGACTTTGGCCCAGTCTCTTCATTCTTTCTGGAGCTATTTCTGGGTTCTTCCCCAATAGCATATTAGACACCTACTGACCTGGGGGGCTCAGGTATCTCCCCCTGGTATGATCTCCTGGTATCATATCTTTTTGACTTTTCATGATGTTCATGGGGTTCTCGAGGAAAGGATACTGAAGTGGTTTGCTATTCTCCTCTCCAGTGGACCGCATTTTGTTAGAATTCTCCACCATGACCCATCCACCTTGGGTGGCCCTGCAAAGCCTGGCCTGTAGCTTTTGAGTTACACAAAGGTGTGATCCACGTGATCATTTAGGTTAGCTTAGTGTGATTGTGGTTTTCATTCCAGAGGATAGGGCATTGTAGTTCTTCTGTCTGCCCTCTGAAGAATGAGTTTAAGAGGTTTGTGGAAGCTTGCTGATGGGAGGGACTGGCTATGAGGAAACCTGGCTCTTGCTCTATTGGGCGGGGTAATGCTCAGTAAATAAATAAATAAAAATTAGAAAAGCATAAAGAAATATGTAATTATATCAATATGAGTAAAATCATCAATGACATTCGTAGCCATTCATTTGTTATTGAATACCTCATTAAGGATTTTGAACACAGAGAGAAATATGTGAGATGTAGCTAATATAGAGGAGGATGAAACTTCCCTCTGCCCTTCTAGGTTTTTGTGGGTGGTCAAAGAATAAAACTGATGTGAGACAGATTAATAGGATAAAATAAAAGTATAATAACACATAGCCATGAGAGAGACCCAGGAACTGAATAACTGAATAACTCATCAACATTGCCAAAGCCCAGAGCCAAAGAGAAAAGATAATTTTAATGGTAATTCTTTGGGACTTGAAAGGATAGGAAGGCAGTTCACATGGAAATGGGAAAGGGAATGTTGGTAAACGAATGTTTTCTGTGCCAGGCAGAGACCCCGGGACACAGAGTGGACTCTCATCTCTAGGCCCTGCCAAGATTTCACCACCACACCTTGCCCATAACCTTTGCAGCTATCTCTGGTCATAGTTCTCTTCAGGGAACAGGACCTTTGTCCTCGTTCTTTCAGGCAGTTAGGCCAAAGTTCAGGTTCCTTTCTGAATCTTTTGGCCTTGATTGTTTTCAGTTAGAATAATCTGTGTATCAAAAGAGACATTTTGATCTGGAGAGGGTGTGGAGAAAAGGGAACTCTCTTACACTGTTGGTGGGAATGCAAACTAGTACAACCACTATGGAGAACAGTGTGGAGATTCCTTAAAAAACTGGAAATAGAACTGCCTTATGATCCAGCAATCCCACTGCTGGGCATACACACTGAGGAAACCAGAAGGGAAAGAGACACGTGTACCCCAATGTTCATCACAGCACTGTTTATAATAGCCAGGACATGGAAGCAACCTAGATGCCCTCAGCAGATGAATGGATAAGAAAGCTGTGGTACATATACACAATGGAGTATTACTCAGCCATTAAAAAGAATACATTTGAATCAGTTCTAATGAGGTGGATGAAACTGGAGCCTATTATACAGAGTGGAGTAAGCCATAAAGAAATACACCAAGACAGTATACTAACGCATATATATGGAATTTAGAAATATGGTAACAATAACCCTGTGTATGAGACAGCAAAAGAGACACTGATGTATAGATCAGTCTTATGGACTCTGTGGGAGAAGGAGAGGGTGGGGAGATTTGGGAGAATGGCATTGAAACATGTATAATATCATGTATGAAACGAGTCGCCAGTCCAGGTTTGATGCATGATACTGGATGCTTGGGGCTGGTACACTGGGATGACCCAGAGGGAGGGTGTGGGGAGGGAGGAGGGAGGAGGGTTCAGGATGGGGAACACAGATATACCTGTGGCAGATTCATTTCGATATTTGGCAAAACTAATACAATATTGTAAAGTTTAAAAAAAAATATTGTAAAGTTTAAAAATAAATAAAAATTAAAAAAAAAATTTCGAGATGGCATGTTTTGTTCCCCCATACTAACTAGGAAAGTAAAAACAATTACAGTAAAGAAGAGAAATTTAAAAAGTTATCAATCCTAGTTTCCTTTGTATGACATTTACATTTTGAAAGATACATGTTAACATATAAAAACACTCTGTGAAATAATAGCCTATGAAGGAAAATCTGATTTACTTTGCATTGTTCTTTGGAAAATCAAGGAATGTTTAAATAAAAGTACATTTACAGTCACTGTTTAGAGTCAATGGCAGCAAATATTTCTTGCAGTATGTTGCTTTACAATGTTGTGTTAGCTTCTATTCCACACTAAAAATAATCAGACATACATATGCATATATCCTCTCACTTTGGATTTCCCTCACATTGAGGACATCCCAGTGAATTAAGGAGAGTTCCCTGTGCTATACAGTATATTCCCAACAGTTGTCTATTTTATACATAGTATCAATAGTGTGTATGTGTCAATCCCAATATTCTAATTCCTCCCACCCTAACGCTTTCCCCCTTTGGTACCATGCATTTGGTCTCTATATCACTGTCTTCTTTTCTGCTTTGCAAATAGGGTCACCTATGCCATTCTTCTCGATCCTACATACATACGTTAATATTCAATCTTTGTTTTTCTCTTTCTGACTTCCTTCTCTGTATGACACTCTCTAGGTCCATCCACCTCTCTAACAACGACACAGTTTTGTTCATTTTTATGGCTGAGTAATATTCCACTGGGCTACCCTGGTGGGTCAATGGTAAAAAATCTGCCTGCCAATGGAGGAGCCATGGGTTCAATTTCTGGGTCAGGAAGATACCCTGAAGAAGTAAGTGGCAACACACCCAGTATTTTTACCTGGGAAATCCCAAGGACAGAGGATTCTGGTGAACTACAGTCCTTGGGGTCTAAGAAGAATCAGATACAACACAAAATAACAAGAGCAATATTCCATCACATATGCCTTTCACAGCTTCTTTATACTTGCATCTGTCAATGTACATCTACGTTTCTTCCACGTGCTGGTTGTTGTAAACAGTCCATTAGAGTGCTTGTCTCTTTTTGAATGATGGGTCTGTGGTCTCTATGGCAGAGTTAATGCTGACCTGTAAGAAGACTTACGCCAAGGAGGACCTCTAGGACTGCTTCTGCCAGTGCCCTCATCCCTGTGGTGAGCCCCAGCTGACCCATGCCTCCACAGGAGACTGTCGAACACTTGGAGGTAGGTCTGATTCAGTCTCCTGTGGAGTAAATGCTCCTTTTCTCTGGGTCTTGGTGCATGTGAGACTTTGTTTGTGCCCTCCAAGAGTGGTGTGTCTGTTTCCCCTACTTGTCTGGGAGTCCTATAATCAAATCCCACTGCCCTTCAAGGTCAGATGACCAGGGAATTCCAAATCCCTTTGTCAGAACCGCAGGCTGGGTTCCTTGATGTGAGGTGCAGAACTTTCACAATCGTGGGAGAACTTCTTTGGTATTTTTGTTCTCTAGTTACCTACTCAGGGGTATGGGATTTGAATTCATTGTGATTTTACCCCTCCTATTATCTTGTTGCGACTTCCACTTTTTCTTTGAACATGGGGTCTCATTTTCTGTGTGTTCCAGCATCCTCCTGTTGATAGTTGTTCAACAGCCAGTTGCAATTATGGTGCAGGAGGAAATGAACAGACATCCTCCTACACCACCGTCTTGAAACAGAAGCCTCTGAAATACAGTTTGGAGTAGTGAGATGACAGGAGAACTGAAGGACACTAGGTCTGCCTCAGGCTGGGAGGAGTGGAACAGTGTGGCCTCTCGACAGATGCAGACCAAATGTCTATTTCCAGCTCTGTCACAAGTCTTGTGAACTTGAGAATATTACCAAATTCATAATCTGCAAAGTGAGTCTTCTAAACCCTATTTTGTAGAACTATTGTAATATATGTTATATTTATAAAGCTCTTGCAACAATGGATTTCAAAGAACGACATTTATTCCTCTGATAATTATGACCACAGACCATAGTATCAACTGTTTGTGAATTTTTTTTTTTTACTTGCATGAGATATCAGAAATATGTGGCACTTTTGGAATGAACCCAGTTCTGTTTAGTAAAACTAAATAAAATTTCCCCATTTGTAAATATACCTTTTGAATGTAGAGGAATCTCCCCTGCCTGTATGCTACTCAGAACTTCTAGAATTTGTGTCAAGGACAAAGATCTTCCCTTCCAGTTGCCTTTTCATCCATACCACCACCCCCCATTTTCATTAATTTCACCAGCACCAAAAGTGTAGCCTTCATTTGAAGTTCCCCAAATTATGCTTAAAATAGATAGTAGAACATTTCTGTAACATGGTGGCCTCTGACCCCAGTGTGGAGAGTATTGTTACAGTGGGTATTAGATATCTCAGTTCAAGGAAATACCATCGTTTTATCTGGCAAACACCCTGGAGGCAGTGGGGTTAAATCCCCAGTTTGTGCACTGTGTTTCCCTATACTGGGGCAGGAGCACAGAACCCATTTTATTCCTGTCCCAGGTGGAGAGTCTCTCTGTTTTACCCACAGTCTCAAAGAATCAAGGGTAATCTTCCATTCCGTTCTGCAACTTCTCAACTTAAACCCCGCATTTCAGGGTCACCCACCGCCCTCAATTCACTCAGCCTCATTTAGCCCACCAACCCACCTAACTTCAAATTACATCCTCAAGGGAACTGCAGTGTTCCAAAACGCCCACATTTGTCGCCTCAAAGTATTTACTTTTGACTTGCTCTAATCTGAAACATCCTCTCGTTCTCATCCCTTGTTTCAACTTTTCACATGTTTAGGTCTCAAAAGGTATCTCCCCATCTGCTTGATATGGCGGCAACTTATAAACACTTACCTTCTATGGACAGTGGCTCAGGCTTCTTTTTATTACCATCCCCAGTTCTGCCATGGAGCATTCCAAGGAGTAGATATTCAATTAGTGGTTGGAAATATGAGTGACAATGATAAAATTGTCTACTTTATTACTATTTAATTTCTCCGACAATCTTGAACAAACTCAGGAAATACTTTTACTAAAAAGGAGTATTAAAAGAATTTAACAAAACCAAAAACTTACTAAAATTTACTTTTTCTTTTCTTTTTTACTTGACCTAAGTTATTTTACCACAGAGTCTCTTCAAATTTGCATGAAAATCCCTCTTCCATTGCTGTGTTTTCTTGTTCTAGATCAAAGAGCAATCAAAAGTTTCTAAATTTGCATTATAAAATATAAAAACTCTAACAGGAACCTGATAAACAGTAATAAATATGTGATCCATATTTTCACCAGTGGAACACTGATTTCCTGTTTTTGTCCTCCCAAAGAGAAAGAATTTATTGGAGAAACAGAGCAGTTTTAAGTAGCAGTTTTATGAAGCAGAGCAAAATTACACTCCTGAGAAGGATGAGCGCAGGCTGTCTGGAAACCAGAAGCGGTCCTGCCATGTGGTAGGGTCATGTGTGTCCTGTGACATTTGACTGACAAGTTGATGGACAGCTTTAGGTTATATAACTTTTCTCCTAGTGTGCAGGCAGTTACCCATAAGGACCCAAGCAAAATCCATGGAGTGGGAGGGAAGACAGAAACCACAGTGCTATTTTTTATAAATATGGCATCATGAACCCTGGGTTACATTAGTCGCACCTGTGACACCCCGTGCTGGCAGTTTTGTCTTGCTTGGTCCTGGCATGGCTGGAAGCCTAGTGGTGGTCATTGGCCAGAACAGGGAGCCTCTCTGGGGGTGCTCTGATCACCAGTGTTCAGGTGGGGAAGAAGAAGACAAAGCATCCCTGGCTGCTAACCTGGCTCACGTATTATACTCCCAACTAGATTCTGAACAGGGAACAGCCATCGTTCCCATGGGAAATGGTTGGGAGTTTGTCATGTGATAGCTGTCTCCCAGCTGAGTGCTGAATCTGTATATAGTTGTCCTTTCTGCCTGAGAGAATGTCTGAGCAAGGATGATATAAATGTCCTTCTGGGTTAATTGAAAAGTCATAGATGTCTAAACTTGTCTAGATATTTTTTGGGGTCATCTGAGAATTGTCCCTAATCTTGTTTTATCCAACTGAGATCCTGCATGGAGAAGGGAACTCGGATTCTTATGGAAGTCTGGTGGGCCCTATGACTTCCTGAGGTGGATAGAGTTTAAGGAGTTCTGGAGCCCCAGGTTAGAGGGCAAAGCATTGGTGATGGGGGCCAGGAGTAGTGGTGTTCAATGCCTAGTACAAATGAAGAAGAGATCTGTGGTCCAAGAGACTCCTTCTTTTGTCCAGAAAGAGTTCGTGTGAACAGGGCTCAGTGGCTGGCTGATGGTTAGTATCATCTGGAGAAGGGGAAGGGCTTTTGTAGGCAAATTTAGCATTGCCAAGCCAGCAGAGTCTACCTGGCAAGTCTTTCGAAGTTCAGAGTTTTTCCTAAAGGCAAGGAAGACTTGGACATAAGGGACCTCGCTGGAACCCTAAGGGCAAGTCTTCAGCGATGGACAATCAGTTACCCATCTGAAAAGGAAATGACGAATGCTCATAAGGGGCTTCGGGTGTCACTGAATTCCCTTATGGACTTTTCATGGCTGTGGCATCCCTCACCTGTGATCTTGCTGGGCAGAATGTGGTTCAGTTCTCACCCCAGGGGCCGTTGTGGCTTCCCTGAGTATTTTTTTAAAAGAAATTATCTATGTATTTAATTTTGGTTGTGCTGGCTCTTCCTTGCTGCATGTGTGTTCTCTAGTTTCGAGGAGCAGGGGCTACCCTTCATTGGAGCTCACTGGCTTCTCATTGTGGTGGCTTCTCTTACTGCAGAGCACAGGCTCTAGGATGCATGGGCTTCACTAGTTGCAGCAAGAAGTGGTAAAGTAGAAGAAGTGTTAGGAGATTGCTGTTGTTGTTCAGTCTCTAAGTCATGTCTGACTCATTGTGGCCCCATGGATTGTAGCCCTCCAGGATCCCTGTCCATGGGATTCTCTGGGCAAGAATACTGGAGTGGGTTGCCATTCCCCTCTCCAGGGGAACTTCCCAATCCAGGGATCGAACCCCAATATCCTGCCATTTCAGGTAGATTCTTTACCGTCTGAGGCACCAGGACAGCCATATTTCAGAAGGTAGCCAGAAAATGTTTAGCTCAATGTCTTTTCTTTTCTTTTTCTGTCCATTCTCACCCTATCCTGTAGACACTCTCAGCTTGAATTTTATAAACACAAAGTGGAGGCATTCATGGCATACAGTGTCTGGATTTGGACACCCAAAAGCAAAGATATTGTGAGTCTAGGTGCAGAGAAATGCAGAAGAAAGTGACTTTCATTCTAGCCCTATGAGCCAGTTTAACAGGCCATAGTTTCAAATTTTCTAAGGGGTGGCATGGAGACTTCCTCTAGCTGAAACCTATCACATCAGGTTTTGACTCAAATCCACATGGCCAGGACCCCAACCCCTACCCCCCCCCACCCCCCCCCCCCCACCCCCCCCCCCCCCCGCCAAATCCAGTTTGGGACTTGAACCATGGTCTTTTAACTAGAATCACTCACCTGGTAGCTAGTCTTAGGGCAGCTCAGGTTGTTTGTGTCTCAGCACAGAAGGAATTCAGCAAGAGGCAAAGTGTTAGGCAAGAAATAGATTAATTTATATAGGATGCTTGTAAGAGATGCAAGCAGTCAGGTGACGGAACTCTGCCTGGAGGATTAAGTGGAATACATTCTATAGTCAATGGAAAGTGGAGGACTAGGAAAGACTGCCTTCTTTGAGTACAGGTCAGGCTTACATCACTGCCTCCCAATTCATTTGGAGCAGGAGAGTGTCTGACCTTATGAGGTCAAACTTGGATTATTGTAGAACTTCTTCAAATGGATAGAAGGGTCGTGACATTCCTCTTTTACCTAAAGGCCTGGGGAACATCTCATGTATTATTTATGGCTTTATATTTAAACAAACCTGCCTTCTTCCACTACATTCTGATACCGTTCTTGAACGATGTTAACTTACAACGGTCTACCAATTGTTCCTATGTTTCTCTACCTCTATTCGCCTCCTAGACTTCTAGATCTTCCAGTCTGTCTGTCTGTGGTCAAGGACTCATTCTTGTCTGACTCTTTGCAACCCCATGAACTGCAGCACTCCAGGCTCTCTGTCCATGGGATTCTCCAGGCAGGAATACTGGAATGGGTAGCCACTTCCTCCTCCAGGAGATATTCCAGAACAGAGATCAAACCTTCATCTCCTGTATTGCACGTGGATTCTTTTCCACAGAATCACCTGGGACAGCTCCCTGTATCCTATGCTATTCTATCCCTGTCATATGGAGGCAGGATCCCTGAGCCAAGAGCTGTCATTTCTCTTGGTGGGAGCCTTCTAATGAAGGTCTCCAGCTTGGACTATTGTCTGGAATTTAGTGAGCAATTTTATTCCCAACAAGTGGAAGGGCCAGCTATGCATGTGCAGAAACATCAAAGGTAAACTTTCCTAGCAAGGACTTGAGGGGAGGAGCATACCACTTGGTTTGAAGTCTTCCTTCAATTCCCTTTATCATGGAGGACTGGAAGGACAAAGGCCCAGGGAAATCAGTCTGCACAGAGTAGCTGACCCACGTATGAAAGAACTGTCTTCCCTGCCACATCAAGGGTTACCTGAAGCTCCTCTGGAGAAATGACCAGGGGTCCTCTGGGAACTGTTGGGAGGTGTTGAAGTTCCTATTTACTTGAGGACATGTGCTCAGAGTAAGGCCCCCAACTCTCTGAGACCCAATAGAAGAAAGTAGAGGTTGCCTAACTTACCACATCTACCTGTGGTCTCTCAGGACAGAAAGCTGTGACTGGAAATTGAGGCCTTCTGAATGCTGGCTGCACCTGTCCTCAGTCAGGCTCCTAGGAAGACCTGTATTTCCTCCCTCTCTTCACTATTACTGTCCTCTCTCCAGGTCCCCACACTGACTTCCCATCTCCTAACGAGGCCTGTCCTCTCATGCTACAGCCTTAAATTCCCTGAGACCTCCTCGGAGGATGTGAGGGCTGCCAACCTGTGGTCACTCATGGTTGACCCGAGGGGAGGGATTCTATAAAAGTGGTATAGTGTGAGTGGTTCCTTAATCCTCATGGTCCTCTACTTGACTCTTGGCATGACCTGGAATTTGTCCTGAGGTTGACCCCTGAGCCCCAGCACCTCACCTCCTGAGATGCTCTAAAAAGAAATGTGTGGGGTGCATCATGCCCACATTCCCAAATTTGCCAGTGCGAGGTGTAGAGGGGCAGGGCTGTGTTCTAGGTGCAGTCCCTTTATTCTCACTTGGAGTCAGTAGCTTCCACTCTGTACTGAAGTGAGGCTTCTCCCAGTAGACCAAGGCTCTCATCTCCCTGAGGCCACTCCAGTGGAAAGAGAACACTTCAGCCAGAAAGCTTTCTCCTGGGTCTCATAGGGCTGATATCAGGGGTGGGCCTCCACACTTTCCCCTGTTCTGGGCTGAGTGGTCCTCTTGCCCCTCATTCAGGGACCTCATCCTCGCTCCTGACCAGACCCAGACTGCAGCCTCCACTCACCTGATGCTGGGCTCCTCAGAACAAAGGCATTACTTTCTTGGAAGTTCTGGATTGGAAGACAGGATGAACCAGATGTGTGCAAAGCTACTGGGGCCTTCTGAGGAGAACATTCTAGGGCTCCCCTCTCTTCTGGAGTCAAGTGGTCCCCCTGTCTTAGATCAGGTTTCTTACCTTGACTTCCGGTAGCATATGGGAATTCACTCTCCCTACTGGCTGAATCAGCTGGCCTGTGGCCAAGGCTTTCGCCTTGTTGAGAAAACACAAGGGGGCTGAGAGAGCTACTCCCTGGCTACCCTTGCCTGTTCCTCCGTGCCATCCCCCTTGCTATCGGGGGTCCACTCATCAGCACCCAGTGTCCTCACTGTAAATCCTATGAAGGCCTGTTAGGATCTCCTACTTGGGCAGAATTGGAGCTGCTGCCACAAGACCAAGACACTCAACTCTCTGAGAACCCCGCCACCTTTGCCCTGCAGGAAAGGAAGGCACACCTCAGACAGACTGCTCTCCCCATGGCCACACAAGGCAAGAAGCAGGATATAGTTTGTGGGACCCCTAGTGTCCTAAAATCTTCCCCTTGATAAATATCAGAGGCTGGGACTCTTCCATCCATTGACCTGAGGACACAGCGCTTAAGCTAAGGCTTCTATGTCCCTGAGAATCAAGAAGGATAAATGAGGGCATATTGATCTTTTCAGGGTATCTGACATTGCATGTGTTCATGACCACATTATCCCTGAGTAGTTTTGTCTTCTTTCATACCATTCATTTATCAGCATTTTTTAACCTTTATTCCAAAACAGTTCTTTGGAACAGGGCCCCATGTATCCAACGAGACACATTTTTTGGAGTGTTTAGAGGAAAAATGAATGAAACGACATGATGTCTGGCTTAGGCTGGGAGAAGTGGCACATTGTGGGCTCTGCACCAATCCAGGTCGGGGGACTAGTCCTAGGAAGGTCACTTCATCAGTTTGTGAACTTGAAAATTTGCAAGTTATCCATGCATAAATGGAGTCTGCTAAATCTGATCCTGCATGAATGCTGGAATGCATGTTCTACATATAAAGCAGTGGCATACTGATTAAGTATTGGTTTGTAATAAGTGGAAGTTATGATTACTATGAACCCCTCAAATACCACCTTCCCATCTGAGTTTACTTTTAATCCAGGAGACAGCAGAGAATATGCAGTGAATTAGGACAAAAGAAACAAATATTCTTAAATGAGCTAAATAAGTCAAAGTATTTTTTTTTATTTTTACTAAAAGAAAGTTTAAAAGAAAGAAGGTAAACCACAACTTAAAGACTTTCTACTGTATTCTCTCCATTTTCTTTTTGATTCTCAAAAGTTTCTGTGGTCTTCTTTCACATTAGCATGAAAATCACTCTTGCAGTGCTATGTTACCTACTTTCAGATCATAAAGACAATACAGATGGATCCTGAATTTCTTTTATATCTACCAAAACTGTACCTTTAAAACTTTTAAAACAGCAGTGACTATAACAGCAGTATCATTACCAAATTAATACTCTGAGGAAAAACAACCTCTTAGAAGTAAAAATATTGGGGAAAAAAAACACAAAAAAACGAAACAAATATTATGTAGAAGTTACTCATGTGAAACAGAAAGAGAAATGTGATCGAAAGAAATGTGATCTAACCCCCACTACCATGCACACTTTAGAAGCTTCACTACTCTTCAAGAAAAGTTCTCTTCTAATGTCATGTTATCTTGTTTGCATTGTGAACAATATATTCAGTATTTTCAGTGTGTTTTACAAATACCCAAACTTTTAAAACATTAAAACAGCTGGAAACTATGATTTATATGATTCATACATTTGAATTCTGAAGCACAATAAACCTTATCAAAAGTAAGAACATTTGAAAATACTAAACACCTCCTTCACCTCTTTACATTTCTAATTTAAATCATCATTCATTAGGTATTTCTCATGTGAATACAAGAAAACATATATATTTTGTTAAAACAAACTAGACCTAAACTCGCTTACCATTTAAACTGTAAGATATGGGCTTTGTTCCCTCCACCCCTAAGACTCTGCACTACTTAGGAGGTTGACTGCTCTCTTCCAACACAAAGGGAACAAAGTGCCCTGCCCCCCTCCCTAAATGTGGGAGGAGCTGTAGGACTTGGCCCTGGAAGGGGCACTGGCCTCAGCCATGGTGGGAGCCCTGGCCGCACGTCTCCGCCCTGCTCTCTCCGCCTGATCTCTCAGCGCCTCGTCATAAAGGTCTGGGAAGGAACTAGGGACCCTACCGTGGAACTTGGCTAGAACCTCCAGTACCTTCATCTTACTGATCTCAGCACAAGCTCTTGGGCCCCACAGGAACTCATAGCGTGGAAGATCACTATTGGGTACCTGGCGGTAGTTCAGGTACTCCTTCTGCACTAGATCTTTGGTGATGAGCCTTCTGGGCTCCCCAAAGATGCAGTGCCTCCTCCCAGCATAGATCCCCAACATACTGAGGAATTCCCAGATCTCCTCCTCAGTGGCGAGGTTACCATTCATGAAGATGACCCCCAGGAGCACCATGAGGAGACGCGACTTGGGCAGCGCCCCCTCATCACGCTGACAATCGTTTCCCCCGAGGTTGAGCTTCCTGATGAGGGTGTAGATGTTCCCTCTACGGTCGACTTCCTTCATCTCCAGGCCAAAGACCAGCTCCATGCGCTCACGGGCTGTACTGAGGACCTCAGGGAAGTGCTGCCTGTACTTCCTGCTGACGATTTTCATCAGGGCATTCTGCGTGATGGGCTCCTGCTTGGTGTACTTCTCCAGCAGGAACTCCACGAGTATCCTGGCCTTCCTGGCCAGAGGATCTTTGCGAGTGCTCTGAGTGGAAGGGGCTGCCTGGGAGGCACCTGCACTTGCCTCCTCAGGGCCCTGGGCACCTTCATCAGATCCTGCACATGAAGGCCCTGCATCAGGAGAGCTAGGGGCCATGGCTCCCTGAAGCTCCTGGCCATCGCCAGCAGCAGGGGAGCTCGCGGGAGAACCCTGAGGGGCAGAAGAGTGGGAGGAGGGGCACTCCTCCTTTGGGGCTGCAGCAGCACTGGCCTGGGCCTCCTGAGTGTCCCCCTGAACCTCGTGGCGTTTCCTGCGGGCATGGGACTTGCTCTTGTGCCTCCGAGGCATGGTGACAGCAGGTCAGGGACCGCAGGTGGGAGTGCGGGCAGGAAGGCACCTGGAGGAGGGACAAGGACATGCTGTGAGAACCTTCAGCGAGGAGAGTCCTCCCTGGCTTGAATGGAAGCTGCCTCTGAGGGGTCCTCGAGGCCAGTGCTCTAGGACCCACAGGGCTCCTGTTCTCCTGGTCAGCCTGTCCCCTGAGACCACTGAGTAAGTAGCAAGGGAGAGTGAGCCCTGGGGTGCAGCAGACAGTCCTGCCTGGGCGTTAAAAGGGGGACCAGTGGGGGCTGGCAGGGGAGGCAGGTCCTCTCAGCTGACATTCAGAGTCAGGATGAAAATTGGTGCGAGACACCCCCATATCAAACGCCACCTTTCCCGCACCCAGCCCATTCCCTCTCCTGTCTGAAACTGACGGTGCCACCTTCCCTGTCACCCCAGACGAGGAGAGGAGGGCATGCTCAGCCCCCCACTGAAGGGTCCCAGGACCTTCCCTTCTGCTGTCTCGTGGCTGCCCCTTCACAACCAGGCTCCAAGCTCCCCTCTCAGACCGCCGCCCCCCTTCCCGATATTTGGCCGGGGGGAAGCGCTGAGCACAGGGGAGGGTCCTGAGTCGCCCATTTGTCGGGGAGGATGGCCCTCATCCTGAATCTTCCCGAACCCTGACATCCTCCCTCTACTGACCAGCTGCCAGCCCCTCAGACCAAAGTCCCCTCTTCTTCGAGTGTCCCGTGTCTGAGGTCGCAGTGAGGGAGCCCCTCAAGCCTTTACAGCTGCTCAGCGGCTGCCCGGATAATCCGCAGCCAAATCGCAGTGAGTGGGGGTTACACATGGCTGCCGTTCTGGTGTATGGAGACCCTCAGTCCCCTCGAGGGTCCCTCCTTCACTCCACAGGGCTCGTGGCTCTTCCTCTACTGAGCGTAGCTGGGGTCCAGCAGAGCCTGACCGAGGCATTCTTTCCTGAGACCCCCTAGGGGTTAGTGGATGGTCTTGGGGCCTAAGAGCTAGGCTGGATCCTCTGGTCTGAGTGTAGGGGTAGGGCGGCCAGAGGCTGTTTGGCCCCCTCTTTTCAGAGGGAAAAGGGAATGGGGGTACAGAGACTTGTCCCTGCACTCGTAACTCACGTCACCTCCGATCTTGACACCCGATGACACTTGGGACTGCTCCCTCTGGCCACCGTCAACGGCAGCTCTCAGAGATAGCGGCACTGTCAAGGATGGCGTCGCTCCCCCAGCGTGCTTAGGAGGACGTCACTTCCTGTCATGCGCATCTGGGCTCCAGGAGGACAGCAGGGGCGGGACCTGGACAGGCGGGGTTCCGGGGGAGCTTCTCACAGGATTGGCACGTGGACTTTCCCTTGACTCTTAAGGGGTCCTGGGACGTCCCTGTCCTGAACTGTCAGCTGGCTCACTCCATGCCTCTCACTCGTGTCAGCACTCCCAACAGGAAGAATTGGGGAGCCCAAGCCTAACTTCCTGGAGCCCATGAGACCAACACCGAAGGCTCTCTTGGGCTCTCTCTTCTATAGTAAGCGATGCTCTGTCATTTTCCATGCCTTCCCTTAACCCCTTTAGATGCTAGGCTATTGTCCCATCTGCTGACCTGAGGCCAAGGCCTTATATCAAAGATGTGAACCCCTGAGTCTCCTGGTATGAAGTGCACATACGTCTCATCTCGCCATTTCTACCTGAGGGTTCCTGGAAATGGCTGCTACAGGTAAGATGAGCTGAGAGGAAGGGATGGGAGACTGTCTTCTGTGGTGTGGAACCCCTCACATCTCACTCGGAAACTTCATTCATATTGACTGCTGACAGGGCCTGGAAATCCTTCCCTTTCTGGTATAAGTCCACCCCTGTCCCCAACCATGCTCATACAATTCCAGAAGAGTAAGTGAAGGGGCTCCTTAGCCTGAGAGTTCTCACTGTGGGCTCTCAGTCGACTGCAGGGTCATTGCTCAAAAGTTCTGAGATGATGTTTGTCGTTTTGTACAATTACTGTGATACTAACTTTTCTGTTTTAGTCCCTGGGTGATAATCTATTAAGGTGATCATTTAAAAGGGCCAGTTCTCATCCACTAGCATTCCTTGGTGGCTCAGACCATAAAGAATCTGCCTGTGGTGCGGGAGACCTGGGTTCAATCCTTGGGTTGGGAAGACTCCCTGGAGGAGGGCACGGCAATCCACTCTGGTAGTCTTGCCTGGAGTTTCCCCTTGGACAGAGGAGCCTGGTGGGCTACAGTCCATGGGGTCGCAAAGAGTCAGACACAATTGTGTGACTAAGCACACACACAACAAACTTTGCGCTGGTTATTTCATGATCTGGGCAGTACTGCCACATCCAAGCCAAACTTTGGTGCCCCATGGTCCTGGCATGGGGCCTCGGAGATGCTGCCTCAGATTCCTTCAGTGAAGCAGTGGAGATTCATGATCCCAGGGCAGAGTGCAAGAATCCAGGGCTCAAATTTAAAGCCTTTTGCAGCTGATCCTGTTGTCTGCTTCCCTTGCAGCCTGCACATCTGTGCCAGTCTCTTAAGTACTCCCCACCTGGGCACACATAGGGTCAAGTTCAGTGGAGACTTACTGTCCATCAGGGATTATTTAATTTTATGTTTTCACTTTTGTTAATAGTTTTCTTTATTCCTTCCATAAGATTTCTGTGGTTACTTCTGGGTACAAAAAGCAGCAGACAGTGTTTCATTGTGGTCTCAGCTACTCTGAATGTGGTACTAAATCTGTAGAGGAGTTACAGAAAATTGACAGTCTTACAATATCTGTTCTTCATGAGTATACATAACATACTATTCTGTTTGAGCCTTCTTTTTCCTAAGACTCTCAGGAAATACTTCTTGTTGCCTGCATGAAGACTGAATACATTTTTCTAAAGTTTCTTTGTAGGTAAATTTTTTCTATGGTTGCTTCTGTTTATGGTGTATTTTCTGTTACTTGGTGTAAGTAATTGTTGATTCTTCCAGACCAACTGGATGATTTTGCTGCCATGATCTTTTTTTTATTCCAGATTTTTGAAGTCTCTTACATGTTTGAATATTTCCTGTCCTGTTTTTTAAGATTTTTAATTCGAGAATCAAATTGTTACTGTGATCTTTTGCTTTGACTTTTATTCACTTGGCACAGTTGTATATGACTCTAGTGGTTTATGTACTTCAGTTTTTAAATTCACAGAATTTTAACAATTATTTTTAATTAGAAGATAATTAAATGGTATGTCAGGTTCTCTTGCATGAAGCAGCTATAAGTATACATATATCTCCTCCCTCATGAACCTCCCTCCCACCCCTGACCTCACCCCTCTAGGTCGTCACTGAGCTGACTCCTTGTGTCACCCAGCAACTTCCCCCTCATGCCTGTCGTCCACATGGTAGTGCATATTTGTCCATGCCACTCTCTCAATTCGTCTCACTGTCTGCTTCCCCCGATGTGTCCACATGCCCGTTCTCTACGTCTGTGTCTCCATTCTTGCCCTGCAAAAAGACTTATATCTACCCTTTTGTGGCCTTTCTTTCTCATTCTCTTATTAGTATATTTTGCAGATAGAAGTTTTTAATATTAACAAGGTTCAGCTTATTATTTTCTTTCATGGACTGTGCTTTTGGTGTTGTGCCTAAAATCTCATTACCAAACTCAAGTTTTGCCCCTGTGTTATCTTCTAGATTTTCTTGCCTATTGCATATGGCATGTAGAATCCTAGTCCCTGACCAGTGATCAAACCTCTTCCCCCAGCAGTGGAAGTGTTGATTCTTAAACACTGGACTGCCAGGGATGTCCCTGCAATTTTTTATAAATAGCGAGTTTTTCATTTAGGTCTGTGATTCCCTTTGAGTTAATTATTTTGAGAGGTTTAGAGTTTGTATGTGGATTCATTTTTCTTAGATATGGATGTCTAGTTATCCCAGGACTGTAAGTTTCAAAGACTGTCCTTTTCCATTGAATTGCCTTTGCGCCTTTGTTAAAGGTTGGTTGAGTGTTTGGGGTGTCTGTTTCTAGATTTTCTGTTCTGTGGCATTGATCTGTCTATTATTCTGTTAATAGCATACAGTCTTGAGTATTGTAGCTTTAAAGTAAGTTTTGAAATCCAGTAATATCAATTCTCTAACTTTGACTTTTAATATTGACTTCAGTGGGTATTATGGATCATTTCATTTTTGACATAAAATTTAAATTGTTGGCTGCTAACTACAAGCTATCTTGCTGGAATTTTAAACAGAATTGCATTAAGTATCTAGGTTAAGTTGGAAATAAGTGACATCTCAACAATATAGCATCTCCGTATCTATGAACATGGCGTGTCTATTTATATAGATCTTCTTTAATTTTTTTCAGAGCAGTTTATGAGTTTTACTCATGTAAATCTTATACATATTTTTTAAAGAATTATTCCTAATATATTTTGATGCTAATGTAAATGGTGTTAGGTTTTTAATTGCAAGTTCCATCTCTTTATTGGAAAAGAATTGACTATTATGTATTAACTTTATTAATCTATTAAGTATATAGTAGATTAACTTTATTAATATATTAATTATATAGTAGTTATATATTGATAATATGCTAACCTTATTAACATATACTCCTGGATTATTAATGCCTGGAGTTTTCTTATTGTTGATGATTATAATTCCATTTTTCCCTTTCAAATATCTGTATCTTTTGCTTCCTTCCCATATCTCATTGCATTGGCTAGAACTTTCAGTACAGTGTTGAATAGGCATGGTGAGAAGGGATATCCTCACCTTAGTGTGACAGCATCTGTCTTCTCACTATAAAGTATGATGTTTTACCTGTATTTCTTTTCAGATGTTGTATATGAAGCTGAGGAAATGCCTGTCTGTATCTAGTTTGCTGAGAATTTTTATGATGAATGGGTGTTGGATTTTATCAGATGATTTTTTTCCTTCATCTGTTGATCTCATCTTGTGATTATCTTCCTTAGACTATTGTTATTATGATTTATGATTACTGATTTTCAAATGTTGCACATCTGAAATGCATCCTACTTAGATATAGTATGTAATTCCTTCTATGGATTGTTAGGTTTCTTTTCTTATATTTTTTTGGGGATTTGGCTCCTATGTTTATGAGAGGTATTTGTGTTCAATTTTTTTCTCTTAATTTCTTCATCTGATTTTGTTATTTGAGTGTAATACTCACCTCACAGAAAAGGAATTAGGAGGTGTTCCTTTTGCTTCTATTTTCTGGGAGAGATTGTAGAGAATTGTTATAATTTCTTCCTTAAATTTTTGTTAGAATTCATCAGTGGAAACATCTGGGTCTATTACTGTCTATTGGAAGCTTATTAGTTATAGATTAAATTTCTTTAATAGATACAGACCTATTCCTAGTATCTATTTTTCTTTGTGAAAGTGGTGCTAAGTTATACCTTCAAGCAGTTTCTCAGTGGAACCTTTCCTTTTTGTAGGCACAGAGTTATTTATAATATTCACTCATTATCCTTTTAATGTCCATGGAATCAGTAGTAATGGCCCCTCCTTCATTTCTACTATTAGTAATTTAATTTGTGTTTTCTTTCTTTGTTCTTGTTTAGCCTGGGGAGAATTTTATCTTCTTTTTATTTTGTATCTTTAAAGAAACTTCTTTGGGTTTTGTTTTTTTCTGCATTACCTTCCTTTTTCCAGTGTCATTGGTTTCTGCTTTGATTTGTTCTTCCTCTGCTTTTTCTTTTCTTTCACAAGTTTACTAGTATAGAAGCTTAAGTTATTAATTGTAGGGTTTTTTTTTTGTTATAGGCACTCAATGCCGTGTATACCTCTTTACTGATTTTGCTGTATCACACACCTTCTGATAAGTTGTAATTTTGTTTTCATTTTGTAAAAATATTTTAAAATTTCTCATTAGATTTTCTCTTTGGCCCATGTGTTATTTAGATGTTTATTGTTTAGTCTGCAAATAATCTTTAATTTTCCTGCTGTCTTTTTGTTATCGATTTCTAGTTGATTTCTGTCACACTTTTCTTGTAATCATGAGGGTTTCTTGTTTTGTTTTGTTTTTGATCTTTGCTTTAAATAGACACTCTCTGTAAAGGAAGATGAGGGGCTTATGTCAGATGTTGGCTGGAACAGATTCCTTTGGTAGCCTTGAAATTTTCTAAACAGGAACTCAGGGGTAGCCGAGTTGTCCTAGAACGTGGCCTTAGGTTGCTGCTAGAAGCCATGCTAGAGATCAGTCAAGGTTCTTAATGTAGATGTTTGGACAGAGTTGTTCATGCCAGTAGTTTTTGCAATTCTCTGTTCCTAACCTCAGCTTGCAGTTCCAGGACACATTGCCCTTTTTATAGGTAAAGTCTGCTTGAGATCCCCAGAAGGGAGGGGATCACCCACAGTGTAAGGTCAGGGTGCGGTGAGTTATGCCAAAAATCTAGAGAAGGATGCAGAGTCCCCCAGTTTTGGCTGCTGATGAAGTTCTGGTTCTGGAACCACACTGGGATTAAGCTCGAGGACTTATGGAGAAGAAACTCACCCAATCAAGTCCCTGATTATTTATTCGGTCTTAATTTGAACATCATGCAGTCTTCTCGGTTAAACTTCTCACCTCAAAATGGGTAGAGCCATAGAGGAAATGACAAAGACTGAGAGGAGAAAAGTCTTGGCCTCAGTAGGTGCCTTCACCATTGGAAATTCTGTGTCTACCAGGCCTAAGACAGTGTTAACTGCCACCCAAGTGTTCTTTGGGTATGCACAGCCTGGGTGTACTCCTCGCAGCTCTTAATTGAGAGGAGCCATGACACAGTGAGCTGACCCAGATCTTGCCCTGTGGGTCTTGGAAAGAGAACAAAGCAGAGAGTGACAGCAAGCAAATTTTCATGGGAGAGATAGAGCAAAAGTCAGGGGTCTCCAGCCAGCAGTTTGGGCAAGACCACTGGAGTTCACTGTGGCAGCAATCCTAGTCACGGTACCAAATATGTCACTGGTGAAAACAGATTTCCTCAGTGCTTGCTCTTGCAAAGAAAGGGAAGGACTCTGGACTAGTGCACATCAGGGGACTTGTCTGATGAAGGTCACTTTATCAGTCTTGTGAACTTGAGACAATTGCAAGTTATCCATCTATAAATGGAGTCTGCTAAATCCTATCCTGCATGAATGCTGGAATGCATGTACTACATATAAAGCAGAGTCATACTGAATAAGAAACACTGGTCTTTAATTTAATGGAAGTTATGATTATTATGAACATCCAAAATACCACCTTCCTATCTGAGGTTATTTTTATCCAGTAGATAGCAGAGACTATGCAGTGCACTGGGACAAAAGAAATAAATACTCTTAAATGAGCCAAATTAAGGCAAAGTATACTTTATTTTTACCAAAAAAAAAAAAAAAATGGTTAGAGGAAATAAGGCAAACTATAAGTTAACAGCTTTTTCCTTTATATTTGCTTAATTGCTTTTTGGTTTCTCAATATTTTCTGTGGTCGTGTTTCACATTACCATGAAAATCTCTCTTTCAGGGACATATTACCTACTTCCAGATCATAAAGACAATACAGATGGTTCATGAATTTCTTTTCAGTTCAGTTGAGTTCAGTCATTCAGTCGTGTCCAACTCTTTGCGACCCCATGAATCACAGCACACCAGGCCTCCCTGTCCATCACCAACTCCCAGAGTTCACTCAGACTCACGTCCATTGAGTCAGTGATGCCATCCAGCCATCTCATCCTCTGTCGTCCCTTTCTCCTCCTGCCCCCAATCCCTCCCAGCATCAGAGTCTTTTCCAGTGAGTCAACTCTTCCCATCAGGTGGCCAAATTACTGGAGTTTCAGCTTTTGCATCATTCCTTCCAAAGAAATCCCAGGGCTGATCTCCTTTAGAATGGACTGGTTGGATCTCCATGCAGTCCAAGGGACTCTCAAGAGTCTTCTCCAGCACCACAGTTCAAAAGCATCACTTCTTCAGTGCTCTGCTTTCCTCACAGTCCAACTCTCACATCCATACATGACCACAGGAAAAACCATAGCCTTGACTAGATGGACCTTTTTTGGCATAGTAATGTCTCTGCTTTTCAATATGCTATCTAGGTTGGTCATAACTTTTCTTCTGAGGAGTAAGCGTCTTTTAATTCATGGCTGCAGTCACCATCTGCAGTGATTTTGGAGCCCAGAAAAATAAAGTCTGACTCTGTTTCCACTGTTTCCCCATCTATTTCCCATGAAGTGATGGGACCAGATGCCATGATCTTCGTTTTCTGAGTGTTGAGTTTTAAGCCAACTTTTTCACTCTCCTCTTTTACCTTCAGCAAGAGGCTTTTCAGTTCCTCTTCACTTTCTGCCATAAGGGTGGTGTCATCTGCATATCTGAGGTTATTGATATTTCTCCCGGCAATCTTGATTCCAGCTTGTGTTTCTTCCAGCCCAGCGTTTCTCATGACGTACTCTGCATATAAGGTAATAAGTAAATAAGCAGGGTGACAATATACATCCTTGACGTACTCCTTTTCCTATTTGGAACCAGTCTGTTGTTCCATGTCCATTCTAACTGTTGCTTCCAGACCTGCATACAAATTTCTCAAGAAGCATGTCAGGTTTCTTTTACATCTACCAAAACTGTAACTTTAAAATCCTAAAACAGCAATAAATAAAACTGGAATATCATTACCAAATCAGTATTCTGAAGAAAAGGAATCTGGTTGAAGTAAAAATATTTGATAAAAATGAAACAAATAATTTGCAGAAGTTATCAGTTTAAATCAGGAAGAAAATAGAGATCTAAACTTGGTTTGCTTGACCCCTACAACCTGCACTATCTAGGAGCTTGACTACTCTTTGAGAAAACTCTGTTCCAGTGTCATCTTACCTTGTTTGGATGGTGAACAACATATTCAATACGTTCATTGTGTTTTATATATACCCAACCTGTGGCTTTCAAAACTTTAAAACAGCAAACAATGTGATTTATATGATTAATACATTTGTATTCTGAAGTACGATAAAACTTATGAAAAGTAATTAACATTTGAAAATACTGAACACCTCCCTCATCTCCTTAATCTAATCAACTTTCACTAGATATTTCTCCTATGGATAAAGGAAAAATGATATATATTTAAAAAAAATGAGTTGTACTTAAACTCCCTTACTACATAAAACAGTAAAGAACATACAAGTTTTGTTCCCTCCACCCTACTACTCTCTACTGTTTAGGATCTTGACAGCTGTGTTCCAACACGAAAGGGAAGAAAGTGTCTGGGCCTCCCTCCCTAGATGTGGGAGGAGCTGTAGGACTTGGCCCTGGAAGGGGCACTGGCTTCAGCCATTGTTGGAGCCCTGGCCGCGCCTCTCAGCCCTGCTCTCTCCGCCTGATCTCTCAGAGCCTCGTCATAGAGGTCTGGGAAGGAAGTCTGGACGGTATCGTGGATCTTGGCCAGCACCTCCAACACCTTCATCTTATTGGTTTCAAACAAGCTCTCGGGCCCCACAGGAACTCCTAGTGTGGAGGATCGCCATTGGGCACCTGTCGGTACTTCAGGTACTTCTGCACCAGATCTTTGGTGATGAGCCTTCTGGGCTCCCCAGAGATCCAGTGCCTCCTCCCAGTATAGACCCCCAACACACTGAGGAATTCCCTGACCTCCTCCCTGGTGGTGAGGTTACCCTTCATGAAGATAATGCCCAAGAGCACCATGAGGAAACCAGACTTGGGAAGACCCCCCCTCATCACTCAGACCTTCATCGCCCCCGAGGTTGAGCTTGTTGATGAGGGCATAGATGTTCCTGCTATGGTCGACTTCCGTCAGCTCAAGGCCAAATACCAGCTCCATGTGCTTAGAGGCTCTCCTGAGGATCTCAGGGATGTGCTGCCTATACATGCTGCCAACGACCTTCAGCAGGGCGTGCTGCAAGATGGGCTCCTTCTTGGTGTACTTCTCCAGCAGGAACTCCAGCAGCATGCTGGCCTTCCTGGTCAGAGGATCTATGCAAGGGCTCTGAGTGGCAGGGGCTGCCTGGGAGGCACCTGCACTTTCCTCTTCTGGGCCCTGGGCACCTTCATCAGATCCTGCACAGGAAGGCCCTGCATCAGGAGAGCTAAGGGCCATGGCTCCCTGAAGCTCCTGGTGATCTCCAGTAGCAGGGGAGCTCGGGGGAGAACCCTGAGGGACAGACGAGGGGGAGGAGGGGCACTCCTCTTTGGGGGCTACAGCAGCACTGAACTGGGCCTCCTGGGGACAATGAGTGTCCCCCTGGAACTGGTGGCATTTCACATGGGCATGGTACTTGTTCCTATGCCTCTGAGGCATGGTGACACAGGTTATGGATCACAGACGCATACGGGCAGGGTGGCAGGCAGGAAGGGCACCTAGAGGAAGGACAAGCAGATGTTGTGAGCAACTGCAGTGAGGAGATTCCTCCCTGGTTTGAACCAAAGCCGCCTCTGAGGGGTCCTTGAGGCCAGTGCTCTAGGACCCACAAGTCTTGTGTTCTCCTGGTGAGCTCCTCCCTTGAGACGACTGAGTAGGAAGTGAGAGTGATCGCTGGGGCACAGTCAGACAGACCTGCCTGGGCTTTAGAGGGAGGCCTGTGGGGGCTGGCAGGGGAGGCAGGTCCTTTCAGTTCACATTTCAGAGTCATGATGCAAATTGGGGAAAGACTCCCTCATATCCCCCTGCCCCAAAACCCACCCAACCTGTTCCCTCTCTTGCTTTGAAGTTGACGCTGCCACCTTCCCTGTCAACCCAGACGATGAGAGGAGGGAATGTTCAGGACTCCAATGAAGGGAGCCGGGACCCACCTTCTGCTGTCTCGAGGCTGCCCCTTCACAACCAAGCTGCAACCTCCCCTGACAGACCACCGCCCCCATCCCCGTGTTTGGCTGGGAGGAAGTGCTGGCCACAGGGGAGGGTCCTGAGTCGGCCATGTGATGGGAAGGATGGTCATTACCCTGACTCCTCCCTCTGCTGACCTGCTGCCAGCCCTTTGGAACGAGGTCCCCTCTTCCCCAAGTGTCCCGTGTCAGTGATGGCAGTCAGGGAGCCCCTCAGCCTTTAGAACTGCCCAGATGCTGACCTGTTGCTTTCTGGCCAAGTCATGCTGGGTAAGGGGTTAGGCGTGGCCACCAATCTGGGGTGTGGAGACAGTCCCACCCGTGGGTCCCTCCTTCACTCCACAGAATCCCGGACTTCCCTCTACTGAACAGAGCCAGGGTCCAGCAACACCACACCCAGATCCACCACCCCTGGACCCAGGTTATGTCCCGAGAACCCACGTGTATAGCCGATGGACATTGGACCTAAGAATCAGGTCTGAGCCTCTGGGCGTAGAGCAGGTGCGGGGTTGCCGGGGGGCTGTGAAGTCCCCTCTTTTTGGATGGAAAAGGTGTTGGGAGTGCCAGGGCATATCTTTGTACCTATCCAGTGCACTTGTAACTCATGTCACCGCCGACTTGGACCCCTGATGAGACCTCGGACTCCTCCCTCTGGTCACAGCTACAGCAGCTCTCAAAGACAGCAGCCCTCTCAAAGATGGCATGGCACCCCAGCATGGGTAGGGGGCTGTCACTTCCTATCATGCGCATCTGGGCTCCAGGAAGACAGCAGGGGCGGGGCCTGGGTGGGCAGGATTCTGGGGGAGTTTCCGGCAAGAAGGGGGATGTGGTCCCTTCTTCGACTCATAGTGGGTCCTGGGATGTCCCTGCTGATCTCAGTCAACTGGCCTCACTCCTTGCCTCTCACTTCTCTCAGTAAACCAAGCAGGAAGAATTTGGGAGCCCGAGCCTGACAGCCTTCCTGGAGCTGCTGAGGCAGACAGTGAGGGCACTCTGGGGCTCCTTGTGTGCTGAGTGATTCTCTGTGTTCTCTGTCCCTGCCTTCCTCCGACTGTAATGCTGTATTACTTCCCGTTTGCTGACCTGAGGGCCAGACCTCACCTGGAAGATGTCAGATCCACAGACGGTGGGTGAGAAGTGCACCGGCATCTCATCTGGACGATTCTGCCTAAGGCTTCCTGGAAATGGCTGCTGCAGGTAAGATAAGCGAGAGGGAAGGATGGGTGAATGCTTTCTGTGGTGTGGAACCCCTCACATCTCACTCAGGATCTTCATATTGACTGCAGGCGGAGCCTAGAAACCCTTCCCTTTCTGGTATAAAACGACCCCTGTCCCCAACCATGCCCCACACAATCCCAGCAGAGAACGTGAAGGGGCTCCTTAGCCTGACTATTCTCACTGCGGGCTCTTAGTCGACTGCAGGGACATTGCTTGAAAGTTCTGAGATGAATTTCGGTCCTTTTGTACAATTACTGTGATACAGGCTTTTCTCTTTTAGTGCACGTGTGACAGTCTCTTAAGCTCATCATTTACAAGGGCCAGTTGTCGTCCACTAACAAAGTTTGTGCTGGTTATTGCATGACCTCTGGGCCATACTGCCATGTCCATCCCAAACGTTGGTGCCCCATGATCCTGGCATGGGGCTCTGAGATGCTGCCTCAGGTTCCTTCAGTGAAGCAGTGGAGGTTCATGGTCCCACGGCCCAGTGGAAGAATCAACCGCTCCAGTTTAAAGCCTTTTCCAGCTGATCCTGTTGTCTGTTTCCTTTGTGGCCTGCACACCTGTGTCAGCTTCAGAGTACTCCCCGACCTGGGCACTCGTTGGGTCAAGTTCAAAGGAGACTTATTGTTCCTCAGGGATTATTTAGTTTTGTGTTCTTGCTTTTGTTAGTAGTTGTCTTTATTCCTTGTATAATTTTCCATGGTTTGTTCTGGGTACAGGAAACAGCTGCCCACGTGTGACTCAGCTTCTCTGGATGTGGTACTAAATCTGTAAAGGATTTAAGGAAATCAACAGTCTTACAATATGTCCTCAGGAATACACAAAAGATACTCTTCTGTTTGAGACTTCTTTTTCCTGAGGCACTCAGGAAATTCTTGTTGCCTTCATGTAGACTGCATGCGTTTTTCTAAGGTTTCTTTGTAACTACATTTTTCATATTGTTGCTTTCGTTTATGGTGTGTTTTCTATTACATGGTTTGAGTATCGATTCTTCCAGACCAGTCTCTTGATTTTGCTGTGTTGATCATTTTATGCCAGATTTCTGAAGTTAGTTATATGTGTCAATGTTTTCTGTGCCTGCTTCCTAAGAATTTTAATTCGAGGATCACATTCTTACTGTGATACTTTGTTTTTCATTATTGCTGACTTTTATTCATTTTGCATTGGTGCATGTAACTCCGTACTGGCTATGTGTTCTTATCCATATTTTTTCTAGTTTTTAAATTAGTAGACTTTTAAAAGTTGTTTTAATCGACAGATCCTTGCTTTATAATGTTGTGTTGTTTCTGCTATACAACAGGATGAATCAGCTCTCCTATACATATTCCTCCTGCCTGATGAGACTTCCTCCCACCCCCTCATCTCACCCCTCTAGGCTGTCACACAGCACCAGGCTGAGCTCCCTGTACTATATAGCAATTTCCCGCCAGCTATCTTTTGTACACATGGGACTCTATATTTGTCAGTGGCACGCTCTCAATTCGTCCTACACACGCCTTCCCTTGCTGTGTCCACAGGTCCATTCTCCACATCTGTGTCACTACTCCTGCCCTTCAAACAGGTTCGTGAGTACCATTCCTACTTTCCATGTATATGCGTTAATGTACGTTACTTTTCTGTTTCTAAATTACTTCGCTCTGTAAACAGGGTCTAGGTGCATCCACCTCACTACAAGTGACGTAAATTAGTTCCTTTTTATGGCTAATATTCCATTGTATGTGGCTACCACAACTTCGTTATCCAGTCATCGGTCAGTTGAAGTCTTCTTTGCTTCCACGTCCTGTCTATTGTAAGCAGTGCTGCAGTGAACACTGGATACAGGTGTTTTTTCAACTATTCTTTTCTCAGTGTATATGCCCAGCATTTCTATTACTGGGTCATATGGTAGTTTTAATTCTAGTTTTAAAGGAATCTCCCCAGTGTTCGCCACAGTGGCTATATCAATTTCCATTCCCACCTTTTCTCTAAACTCTCCCCAGCATTTACTGCTTGTACAATTTTTGATGATGGCCATTCTGACCTGTATGAGGTGACACCTCATTGTAATTTTGATGTGCATTTCTCTCATGATGAGTGATGTAGCTCCTCTTTTCATGTGTTTATGAGTTTGTTGCCCCTCTGTATTTCTTTTTTAAAAGAACAGATTTAGGATTGGAGGAAATTCAGCAGATAGAACAGAGAGGTCCCATACAGCCACTCTCTTCCTCCACTTGGTATCTTCTATTATTAGCATATTGTATTGGTTCAATGGATACAAGTTCACTTTTTACAGTTGATCAACTAATGTCAACATGTTATTATTAACTATTGTCCATTGTTTACAATACCTTTTAGTTTTTGTGTTTTACAGTTCTTTAGTGTTTGACAGATGCATGATAGTATCAACTCAGCCAACACCGTGTCATGCTGAGGAGTGTGAATGCTTTATGGATCTCCCATGCTCCATCTGTTCATCCCTCAAAACCTCACTTGGAACCCCTGACAACTACTGAACGTTTTACTCTTTCTAAAGATTTGCATTTTCCAGACTGTAACACTGATGGACTCATACAGTATGTAGGCTTTTTGTACTGGCTCCTTCTGCTAATCAATATACTTTGAATTGTCTCTATAACTTGTTACGGTTTGAAATGTTTTCTTCCAGGACTGAATAGCATTCCATGTAGCTTACCATAGTTTGTTTATCCACTCATGTACTGAAGGTCATCTTTGGTGATTTCAGGTTTTGGCAGCTATGACTTATTCTGCTATTAAAATCTGGTTGAAGGTTTTTGGATGGGCTTAAGGTTTCGGCTCTTTTGAGTAAATACCTTAACGCTCATTTGCTAGATCATATGATAAGACTATATTTAGCTTAAAAGAATTTGCCAGACAGTTTCGAAAGTATCAGTGTCACTGCATTCCCTTTAGCAGTGAATTCATTTTCAGGTAGTTTGCCTGTTTCCTCTTCATTTATTTGGACTTCTGTGTTTCTGGCTTGTTCCTTCATTTGTGTAGTATTTCTTTTCCTTTTTCATTATTATTATTATTGTTTTAATTATCATGATTGAGGTCTCCTTTTCCAGGCTTCAAGGTTGAATTCTTTCTTCCTTTTTGTTTCTGCCCTCTAAGGTTGTTCCAGTGGTTTGTGTAAGCTTCTTATAGAATGAGATTTGCGCTGAGCTTTTGTTTGTTTGTTTGTTTGCTTTTTCCTCTGATGGGCAAGGCTGAGTAAGGTGGTATTTCTGTCTGCCGATGATCGGGTTTGTATTTTTGTTGTCTTTGTGGTTTAGATGAGGCGTCCTGCACAGGGTGCTATCAGTGGTTTGGTGATGCCGGGTCTTGTATTCCTGTGGTTTCCTTTATGTCAGTTCTCACTATTTGATATCCTAGGGTTAGTTCTCTGCTAGTCTAGGATCTTGAAGCCAGTGGATCCACTCTAAAGGCTCAGGGCTTGACCTTATGTTTTGCGTGGGTCTATACATTCTTTTCTGCTGGTCATGTACTCCTGTCCACTCTCAGCTGGTACTCTGCATGCACTTCTGTGTCTGAAGGTGTATTCCTGATGTATCCGTGGAGAGAGATGTATTCCATGTCCACCAACTCCTCTTGCCATCTTGTTCCTCCTGGGGAAGATTCGTGAGAGTTCCTTGGACTACAAGGAGATCTAACCAGTCATTTCTAAAGCATCTCACTCCTGAAAATTCATTGGAAGGACTGATGCTGAAGCTGAAACGCCAGTATTTTGGCGACCTGATGTGAAGAACTGACTCATTGGAAAAGACACCGATGCTGGGAAAGATTGAAGGCAGGAAGAGAAGGGGGCGACAGAGGATGAAATGGTTGGCATCACCTACTCAATGGACATGAGTTTGAGCAAGCTCTGGGAATAGGTGATGCACAGGGAAGCCTGGCGTGCTGCAGACCATGGAGTTGCAAAGAGTCACACAGGACCGAGAGACTGAACAGAACAGATGAGTCATCAAAATATTCTTGTCATTCCTATATTTTCTGGATGAGTTGAAGCTTCCCTTGCTGCAAGGCTGATTCCCTTACGGTGGCAAAGAAAGTGTGAGAAAATGTGTTCTCTCCTTGGTTTATCAAGTGTGATCCAGGCATACATTTCCCTGGGCAAATTATATGAACTTTAACCAAAACCTTGCAGGCTTCTTGAAATTATCATTATCCTTATGAGCCACCAACTTCAGGGAGGATTGACAGAAACAATACAAAAACTGGACTCTGGCAATATAAGAATTAGGAACATGGGGCTTAATGAATTACAAATATGATAATTTTCCTGATTTTTTGAGAGAGTACTGTCTTTTAAAAATCTTTCATTTTCTAGATATAAGGAAATTTTTTAACACAGCAATTTGATAAATTGTACCTTTGTCATTAGAATTGAAACATTAATTTTTCTCTTCCTACCATATCACTCCAGAAATTAGAAATTCTCAGTGTTCTTCTTTTCTTAGGAAAATTGTTATTTTTCAAAAGTTCAGTGAGAATCTGTTCTTGTAGCGGGACACAAGTGGAAACATTGATTACACTGCCGAGACTTTGACTGGAATGTCATATTTGACAGACACAGGTAGACTTGGATATGACCAGATAACTTGAGGAAACTAAGGTTAACCATAGGGAGCCATAAAAACCCTTTGGAAAAACAGCCTGGGACCTTGCTGACAGAATTCCCATCAGCCTTACCAGGTGGGTAATGAAGATCACTTCTGGCAGGCACAGGAACTTTAGGATGTTTTAGGGACTTCAGGAAGAGAGGAATTCATCCAGATCTCTAGGTTTGACAACAAGTGTTTGCTGTGGCTTCCTAGCCTCAAGAGGCTATTAAAATTTCCTTCTGAAGACTCCTTATGAACCATTCCAGCAAAGCAGATTTAAAAGCACCTATTGGCAAATTGTTATTCTTACTGTACTTAGATAAATAATCAGGCCAAGTTTATTGAATTTAGACTTCTTTGGAAACAAATTAGGTCTTAGTCTTCCTGTCTTCAGTAGAAATGAGGGAGATGATAGACAGAAAAAATTGGTTCGATAGAAAGTGTACTACACATGTGTGGGTATTAGGTTCTAGTGGTATTACGTTTCCTTGAAGTTTTATTATTTACCTGCAAACTGGGTTGGATCCTGAATTTTTCTAGTGTCCACCTGTATCTAGCTGCAACTTTCTTACTAAAATTACCAATTTCTCCCATCCTTTTGATGTGTCTGTGGGAAGACGGTAAGCTCCAAGCGATACACCTCTGCCATCTTGATCTGCTCACTCTCCCATTCTTTTGACTTGAATCACTGAGAACTAACATTGCCATTTTCCTGAAGTCCTGCAACGTGAAGCTAGATGACTTGATGCAAAGATCAGAGAAATTGTCACAACACCTTATGTTCAAATAGACTTCATGCCTGTTGCTGTACGAGCCACTCAGAAAGTTAACCTGATCACCCAGAGATATTGCTAACTGTGATAGAGACATTTCAAACTGCAATAGTTGCTTTGATCCTGACACCTAGAAAACTTCTTGACGGACTACCCCCTGGGCTCAGAAACTGGTTTATAACCAGCTCCAATCATTACTGTCTGCTTTTCTTTTGTTTCCTTAGAAATGCCTCTTATTAATAACTACCTGATACCGCTTGCACCCTAGCCCTAGCTTTGGGAGCCCACCTGCATCACCACCTATTGAAATGAGATACCACTCTTTAAATGAACTGACCTGTTCTCAGAATTATGCAACTGCTGCCATGAAATGGAGGACTCCACTAATCCATTCTCTCTCTCCACAGTGACCAGATCAGCTTTTACCATGTGAGACTTGCAGGCAAGTTTCAGAGGAGGGACCTGTCAAGGTTTAGGGCACTCTGCCCCCAAATATAACAGTGGCATATTGATTATTTTGAATTCAAGTTACTTAAGAAACAGCCAACAGAGGAGGGACATTCCGCTGCCCCCTGATATCTGCCTCCCTGAGAGCAGGAAATACATCTCATATGAAGGATGTACTGCCTGCATCTGGAGACAGAGGGAAACCCTTCTAACCAGAAATAGGCAGTTCAAGCAGAGAAGCCTGTATACACACACCTTGTTAAGTCTTTCATTTACTACCCTGGGTACAGATTCAGTTTAGATTCCTTACTAGTTGAGTACCTAAAACCTAAGTTGATTTGTCCTGTCGATTCCTCACAAATTGTTTTGTTGTCTACAAAATAAAGAAGCTGCCTGCTTTGCCCACTTCTTAGGTCCCATTTCTATGACACTTCTTGTGCACGTGAATTGCAGTTTGTCTCTTTTTCTCCTGTTACCCTGTCTTGTGTCAAGTTTACTAGTAGTCTAACCACAAGAATTCAAAAGGGGTAAAGGGAGGAATGTCCTTCCCTAAACACCTCAAGGGAGTTCACCCTTACATCTCAGAAACTCCCTGGAGACAATGTGTGTAGAATACCAGTCTGTGCACTGGAATCTCCTACATTGAGATTTCTGTCTGTTAGGGGCCAAATTGTGTCCCCTCCACAAATGCATATTGAGGGCATAACTCAGAGTACTTCAGAATGCAACTGTAGTTAGAAATAAGGTCTTTAAAGCGACAGTTGAGTTGAAATGAAGTCATTAGGATGGGCCATAACTCAGTGTGACTATAGGAAATTGAGACACAAAAGGAGGCAGCAGGGATATATGCACTCAAAAGGAATGCCAAGTGAAGAGGGTGGCCACCTGGCAGCCAAGGGGAGAGGCCTCAGCGTAAACCAGCCCTC
Organism: Bos indicus; assembly: GCF_029378745.1. Taxonomy (NCBI): domain Eukaryota; kingdom Metazoa; phylum Chordata; class Mammalia; order Artiodactyla; family Bovidae; genus Bos; species Bos indicus. The sequence goes on from NC_091789.1 coordinate 139,964,481, forward strand.
ATCTTGGACTTGCAGCCTCTAGAATGCTGAGAAAATAAATTTCTGTTATTTCAGCCACCCATTCTGTGGGGTTTTGCTGTGGAAAGCCTAACAAATCAGTACGTTACTCCAGGTAGAGATTTCTTCCTGGATAGTCTTTTTACTTTCCTGCCATTCCTAAAGGCTATCTCAAGATCTTGCTTATGTGATTGCAGCTCCTTGTTTCTAAAGTTGATGGGCATAGGGGAGGTCTTGATCTTAGCCTCACCAGAACTAGCATATAGCCTTTCAAAGAGCAGATGCTCAAAAAATAAATGACGACAGTAAGAGGTCTAACTTGTTAAGATTTAATACCTCCTGCATCTTTCAAGAAGAATATCGAGGCATAAATTATTTAATTTACAAAACAGAAGACAGAAAAGATGGAAAACAATCAAGGTTGATCATGTTTTGAAATTTTTTCATTTTATTTTTTCATTCCATTGTCCCAGCAGTATTATTGTGGGATTGCTTCCCATTTCGGCAAAAGTCCCTATTTTGATGTCAAATTTTCTTATCTGGATGATTTTTTAAAAGTCTTGGTCTTCAGTAGGGGTGGGAGAAGCTGCTGGACGTGGCCGTGGAACATGCCTGGTGGTGCCAGGCCTGGCTGGAACTGTGGCTCGAGCTCTCTCCTCATCTCGCAAAGCTTCTTCATATTGTGATGAGAAGGCACTGGGGACCATATCATTGACTTTTGCCAAAAATTCCAAGACTTTCATTTTGCTGGTTTCAGCATGGGCTCGTGGGCCCCACAGGAACTCGTAACATGGAGGATCGCTGTTGGCAACCTGGCGGTACTCCAGGTACTTCATCGTCACAAAGTCTTTGGTGATGAGCTTCCTGGGCTCTCAGTAGATGAAGTGTTTTCTCCCAGCATATACTCGCATCATATTCAAGAGTTTCCAGATATCTTCCTCAGCGGCACAGTTGCCCTTCACGAAGATCACACCCATAACTGTCATCAGGAGACCGGTCTTAGGTGAGCTCCTACCATCCCACACTCTCCCATTGTTGGGCAGGTTCAGTTTGCTGACAAGGTCATAGGAGTGGATGGTTGAATCAACTTCCTTCAAGTCAACTGCAAAAACAGCCTCGATGTGTTCAGAGGCTCTCTTGAGAATCTCGGCAAATCGGTTATGGTATCTTGGGTGGATAATCTTCAGCATGTTTTCCTTCATGATGGGCTGCTTCATTTTATATTTATGCAGAAGAACTGTTCCAACAAACTTGTCATGCTGTTCAGAGTATCACTGTAGGTGTTCTCGGTAGAAGATGAGACATCGGAGGAACCTGAATCTTCCTCATCTTGACTGGTATCTTCTTCATCAGATTTTGTGTCAGAAGTAGTTGAAAGAAAAAGTGCTGGTAGTAGATGGGGCTTCCGAAGACCCCTGGGAAGTGCTATTTGACCCAGTAGCTGATGAGCTCTGTGAATTATCTTCTAAAAGAGAAGAGGTAGAGGGAAGCTCTTCCATTACTGCAGCGGGCTGAACTCCCTTTTGACTCTGGGGCTCATATCGGGCCTGGTGGCATTTCTCATGGATGTAGAGCTTATGATTCTGACCCCGAGGCATGATGACTGCGCTGGGGGACAATGATTAGAAGTGTGAGTAGGAGGGCAAGTGATAAGGGCACACAGGAAGACGAAGGTTGAGTGTGCAGCCGCAGCAGGGAAATACCACCTTGGTTATCAGGAAGGCTATATTTGTGGTTTTCTTGAGGGCACTGTTCTGAAAACCCTCAGGGTTCCTATTCTCCTAATCAGCTGTCCTTTGGGAAACATATTGAAGGAAATTAAAGTGATCTTTAGGCTTCATCCTGCTACCCCTGCCTCAGGCACGCTGGGGTGACAGAAAGGGCTGGTAGCCTCCTACACAGAGGCATCTGTTATTTCGCATTCAAGACCACCACCCAACTAGTGGCCAGTCATAGGACCCATTCCCTCTGCTGTTCTCTAGTTGGCATCACAAAGCTCCCTGGGATTTCTGAGAAATGAAGAGGTCCTCAGCTTATCACCCCAGTCAGTAGTTATCACCCAGTACTGAGTGCTCAGGGGGAAGTTTTCTGTCCTGGCCTCTGGAGTCCTCAACATGAATTAAGAGTGCTTCCTTTGGTTCCCCATAGGGCCTGGTGTCCCCACCCCTTTCTTGGAATAGTATCTGCACCTTCATACTAAGGGTTTCATTTCCTACACACCTGATATAAATAAATGTTGGTGGAACTTCAGCTTGATAGCTCTGCCCTGGTTCTTCAAGGGCTACAAGGAACAGGGCTGGATTCATGATCACTTCTTTTATTGGTAGATGATCCCTCAGTCCTTGCTTTGACCTCTGTTGTGGCCTGAAAGTCTACCCTCCCTTCCCCTTGGGTCCACCCCGTCTACTACTATACTTTCTTATAGTAGGGCAAGCATCTCCATGAGACCCCTAGGAAAAAGTAAGCTTCTCCTCATCCGTCCATACCTGTCCTTGGTCTTCTGAGGCACAGAGGATGAGATGAATCATATGGTTATGGGGTGTGTGGTTCCCTTCGTCTTCAGGGTATTCAGTTGGTTTCTGGAACACCTGGAAATAATCTCACTGCTGGCCCTAGGCTATACCCCTTGGACCATGTCCCAACCCCACTTGTGACTTCATAGAAGGAAATGGGCATGTCATGTCAACAATGAGCAGGTATCCCAGGGATGCCAGGAAGGGCAGGGTTCTGTGTGGTTTCCTCAGAGTTCTGAGGTCAGAGGGTTTCATAAGTCTAAAGCTTGACTCCTGGCAGGGTGTGGGGCTCCTTTCTCTGTTTACGTAAGGGAGCTCTCTCAGACTAAGGTCCTCACTCCCTGTGGTGCCAGAGAGGGAAAGTCTGGGAATGCCACACGAGGCTACTCCTACCTGTGCCTTCAGGGACGACATCAGGATTCAGGCTTCTTGGGGCCCTCTGTGTTCAGTGTATGGGTATGCCCTCACTCAGATGCCTCACCTTGACTCCTGGGGGACTCTGGATTTCCTCTTTCTTTCAACCTAAGGTGACCCATGTAGACCAAAGACCATGTCCTTGCAAGCCCTGAAAAGAAGTGAGGGAATGCACAGCCTGGCAGCCCTGTCTTGGCCTTCTGAGAGCAGAGACAGGCCAGTCTCTCTGTGACTTCAGTTCCTCATTCATCTGTCTTTACCTTGACTCCTGTGTCTTCTATGAAAGACTTCTTGGGAAATGCCACGTCTTTGAAAAGTCTTAGTCTGCCTGCAACACATCTCACAGAGAATGGGTAGAGTCCCAGGAGTGATGGGGAAGCTGCAGCCTGGGAGGGGCCCCAGCATAGGTGGTGTGCTATCAGAGAAAACACGCTGATCTCTTCCTTCTCTTCACTGACCAGACACAGCCTCTTGTAGAACCTTCACTCTAACAGGTTTACTCTCTGAAAGAAAGGGGCTGAATTAAATGATTTTCTGCATCCCTGATCTATTGCAGTTTACTGACATTTCCTTTGTAGATAAATTGTCACTGAATGCTGTCTCCTTCCTTATACATACTTCACTTTTATTTTCATTTTTTGTTACTTATTTCTGGGGCCTTTTATTCCAAAACCGTGTTTGGGGTATGAAATTCTGCTATTTAACATGTGAAATACCTTTTGGACTAATGTTCAGAAAGAGGAAGTGACCCAAGATTGGCCTCATCCTGGACAAGTGGCACAGTATGGGCTCTGGAGGAATTCAGTTCTGGGGTTCAGTCCAGCTCCTATCATTTATGAGCTTTGAATTTGAGCTTCTTTATTCCAGCTTCTTTATCTGCAAATTGTGTTTGAAAGCATCTATAGTGTAGGACCACAGACATGTGTGATGTATGTAAATCACCTGGCATAGTATGAGACAAGCTTTGGTACTTTGAATGAATGGTAGTTATTACAAAGGTGATTTTGACCCCGAATGATAACAAACTTCCATCACATAATTTTATTTCCAGGCTAGATAATATGCAACTCCAAACAATAATCAAATCCACATCAGCACTAATGCTCCCAAGCAAGTAAAACTAAGCAGTATTTCCCTATTTGAGCACCTGTTTTAATATGTGTTTGGGGTTATCTTCTCCACATGGATGTAAGGACAAGTTCATTTGTCTCAAGGACCAGCAACTTCCCTCTCAGGTGCTTGTTTTTGTCCAAACCACCCCTAATTTAATCCCACTGACAGTAAAAATTGAGCCCTCCCTTAAAGTTTGCCAAATTACACTAAACATAACCTAATTAAACTGCCCGTTTAACAGAGCAAGTTCTGGTGCTCCCATCCCAGAAAAAGAGGGACGGTCCAGTGACGTCTTGGCATCTCGCTTCAATGGGTATCACCCTTATTTCTCCCAAACTCTCTTGCCGGGGTCCAGCCCTGGCTGATCCAGGGAGTTCGAAGCGGGGACGGCATTGATGAGGATCAGGATACAATAGCTTCAATTAGATATTAATTAGAGATGTAAAGAGTAATAGAATGAGGATAGCTCAGTAGGAAAATTCAGTGGAGAAAAGAGGCTGAGTAGCTTGGTTTACGTGGGAGACCAATAAAACTTCAAGACAAGAAGTTTGCACCACTTACGTAGGCCACAGGTGTCCTTCCGTTCTCCTGAAGAAGAGGAGACACTGAGGCCTCCCCAGTCAGATCTTAGAAGCCCAGGCATAATTAGTAAGCGTGGCAGGTTCCGCGCTCCAGATGGAGACTCAGCCAGAGTGAGAGAGAGAGCGACATGGGGAGACCAGTCTTTCGAGGAACTGATCCTAATTCTTTATTTTCCATGGTCTACTTTTATACACTGAGATGTTATGCAAAAGTCATGCAGGGTCAGCAGTCCTGACTTTTATCAAAGTCAGGTGCTTCATACAAATGTATACAGAGGTCTTAGGGGTGTTACATCATCTTCTGGTCAGAGGGCCTGCTGACAATTTATGACCCTCTCCTTGTGACAGTGGTCAGTCAACCAGGACACTTATTTCTCCAGGGGTGATTATTCTTAAAACAGACGCCACCCAAATAAAGTTACATTCCTATAGGGTGAGGGTGTAGTGGGTTTTAGTTAAGGAAAGAATTTACTTAGCCTAAGGTCTAACGTGATTAATATCAAAGGTTAATACTTATTTCTTCTATATATTCATTAATGTGTGTAAGAGCAGGGGATATGGAGACTTAGCAACAAACATTGGCTCAACAAATGAAAAACCCTTCACCAATACAATTTCTAATCAGCCCATTATACTTATACTAATAGTTTTCTAACTTTTCTAAGGAACCTGTTTTTAGAAGGTTTAAAGCATCTCATGCCTCTCACGGTTGGGAGGCTATGAGCAATCACATGTGGCCGGACAAGCCTGTCAGGCAGGCCAGAGAACCTTCAGAGGAGTTTGTAGGTTAAAACACTCTTGTCATGCCCAGGAGTTTTTATTAACTGGAGCTCTAGGTTAACTCCTTCTCTGAAGGAGGTGGTGGGGGACAGCCCCCCGTAAAGTCAGAGGTGTAGGTGGGAGCACAAAGTAGTAAAGCAGGCCTGCCTGCTCTGGTTATGGGGATAGATGCTCGAGGATTTCCAGGGGGACTCCTGAGGCCCAATCCCGCCTTTGCGTATGTCGAGCCTCCTTCCTCATGACCTTTGCCATGGGTGGAGTGCCTCACTCTGGCCCCCAACACTCTCTGGACAGCTTTTGATGAAAATGTGTATTTTGAGTGTTCACTTGCCCTGGCTCAAGTGCACAGGGCCCCTTCCATTCCCTATGGTTTTCGGATATCCCCAAATAATGGTGAACATGTGGTTTAGATATATTCCAGGTTTACAGACTCACCTCTGAGAACCATCATATGAGTGTCTGGCATCACTCTCACAGCTTCATCTAGCCCATCATGCATCTGGACTGAAAATGACCTCCCACCGAGGAACTAGACGTTTCCCAGGACCCAATGCCGCCTTAATCAGGTAAATTCGACTTGCTTGCTCTCATTTGGAACCTCCTCTTCCACACCTCCCCCATTTAAATTTATGATTTGTTTATTCCTTAGAGTTAGCTCACCACCTTTGTTATATGGTACCTGCTGCCACACTCAAAATTCCATGGGCAGTGGCTTGGGCTTCATTTTCTTACCAACCCAGTACTATAAGACAGCCTTCTAAACAGAAGATGGTCAATTAATTTGGGAGAAAAGGAAATAATGAGCAAAGATTCTCTTTTATTATGGTTTAAGTGTCATACAGTTTGAATAAGCTAAACACATCTAAGTTCATGTTATTGACTTTTACAAGGAAAGAAGACAGATAAGAAGACAAGCAGAATAAACCAGCGTTTATTCTGAAAGCTCTGTGATCCCAAATACTTATCTCTAGGATTCTTACACATTTCCAAGTAAAATTCTATTCCAATGTTATGTTACCTTGTTCTGGACCGTAAGGAAAACATTGAAGTCTTTTCAACTTGTTTACAAATAATGAACTCCTAGTCTTAAACTTAATAGCAATAAACATGACATCCATGACATTAATAAACCTAGATTCTGAAGCAAAATAAACCTTATGAAGGTTTATTTAAACACTTAAAAATACAAAACACCTCTACCTCCCTAACTAAATCATCTAATTTTGAGAGATATTATTCATATGGATAAAAGGAAAACATGCATATTTTGTTAAAACTGTACCTAAACTCCCATACTACTTAAAACTGTGAAGAACATATGGGTTTTGTTCCCCCCACCCCTACTACCCCGCGCTATTTAAGAGCTGGACTGTTCTCTTCCAACACAAAGGGAACAAAGTGTGCTGACCCCTCCCTAGATGTGGGAGGAGCTGTAGGACTTGGCCCTGGAAGATGCACTGGCCTCAGCCATAGCTGGAGAAATGGGAATGCCTCTCAGCCCTGCTCTCTCCACCTGATGTCTCAGAGTGCGGGGAGCTGCCCGTGAGAATGGGGTCCTTTGTCCGAAGGACACAGATCTGGGAGCTGCCTCAGTCCTTGAGGGTTTGCTTGCAAACATAGCTCTCTGTCCCACCACCCCAGAGATTAGGTGCTTATTTGCTGCAGACACCTGGAGTTCTGTGCAAACTTCTCACACACAGGGAAATGTTATCTGGTGTAAGAAATAATAACAGGGTGCCAATTCCCATGCTCTCAAGATTTCTTGTGACTTTTTGTAAGATGTATAGGTCAACCAAGAAAAAATGTCAACTGTCTTGTCTTTCTCACGCTCTTCTGTATAAATATAAGATGCTGAATAAAGTTGGTGTCAGACTGCGTCCCTTCATGGAGACGTGTCTGAACCTCTCGACCCCATCTTTGTTGTAGTCTCTTGCTGTAGTTTCTTTTCTCAGCCCCACCGTGCACGTTCTCGGGACCTGATCGACTTTGCCGGCTGGCACCGGCATCAGAGCCTCATCATAGAGGTCTGGGAAAGAACTCGGGACCGTATCCTGGATCTTGGCCAGAACTTCTAACACCTTCACCTTATTGGTCTCAGCATAAGCTCTCGGGCCCCACAGGAACTCGTAGCCTGGAGGATCACTCTTGGGCACCTGGCGGTAGTTGAGGTACCCCTTCTGCACCAGATCTTTGGTGATGAGCTTTCTGGACTCCCCAAAGATGGAGTCCTCCAACACACTCTCGTACCCGCACCCAGAGCACACAGCACACACACACACGTGTGGTTTCTTCACTGGAAACTCTGATTATTCTGCTACCAATGTCCTATCCTCCGGGAAGAGTTCTGGATCCCTGAGGCACATTCACTGGATTTCTATCACTTTGTACAGCTTATTTTAGAGGTGTTACCTTGCTGTAATGGCATTACTTCTATTCACATTTTCTCTCTCATTAGGCCCTGCCTTTTCTGGGGCAGGGAACATACGGCTGGCACTTGGTACACAGACACTCCATTTTGCTGAAGGAATTAATATCCTTCCAGCTGTGGATATTGCATGGCAAACCTAATACACAAACATTCAAAGCTTGCATTTTATGAAATAATTATTAGCAACCGCCTCCAAATCCTGTCATATTGTCCAAAATCATAGAAACACGGTTTTTAAAGAATGTACTGATACATGCGTCGTGGGTCAAATGGAATGAAGCCATGATGTAACTTAGGAGACAAGAGGCTTCCTTCCTTTGCTACCATGGAAAGTCACATCACAGAGGGGCTGACAGCTATGCTGACCAAACCATTAAGACTCAGACTTTGCCTTAACTCTCAGATGTCAAATCAAGTAAATTTGGAACCATCATTATTTTGAAACAGTGGTTAAACAAGAAATTTGGTGCTGGCTTATTGTTCTTTTTGCATTCTTGATATAATTAATGAATAAGTATTGGATTGACCAAAATTATTTTTCTGGGATGACTTTCATGTACATAAAGTTCCTCCTCCAATACAAAGGGCACTCGACAAATCAAAGAGGTGGGTGAACACTTGGATTCATTTGGTCAAGAATTAGCCTTGACATAAATCTGATTTTACTGAAGAGCACTAAACCCTATGAATTGAATTAAATATTTGCATGCTCTCAAAGAGCAGAGCCAAAATTTTAATTTATACAGACTTCTATTAAAGTGGTTAACTGATTTAGGATCTATTTGAGTGAGATTTCTAAATGTGGTTTATCAAGTTATGTATCAATACATTTACGGTAAATAAACACCAATGACTTCAACTGAAAAATATTTCTATTGTAGTCCAGAAGTTAGAATATTAAATCATAGTGCTATTTGCTTGCTTCCATCAAAAGAGATTAAGAACTCTTTCAACATTCTGTTTGGTTTGACATCCCATATTAATGCTATGTGTTAACTTGGTCGTAATATTATCTATCTTTAGTGCAATATAGTTAAATACACTAAGAGTATATACAACTTGGTAGTTGAAGTAAAAAGTGCAGGATAAATATACAAAAATAAAATTACTTGTATCTTTTTCCATCATGGCATGAGGCAACCCAACAAATTATAGAAAAGTGTTTCCTCTAGCACAGCAAAGTGCATCTAGAACACTCATGCTATAAATGTTGTCATGGACATAAATCTGTCATTTCAGGAACTTTTGATGTCTAGTCAACAAGTAGGTTGTGATGGATGAAAAAGCAGGAATGGAGTAAAGGGAGAATTCAGGGGAAGAGGTAGCTCCAGATACTCTACTTAGACAAGCTCTTCCATTGGGGGCCAAGTGGAGGCCCGGAGATGGACACAGACAGCGTGGCCCCTCTTCCGTGTCTTTACAGCTGTACTGGCAGTTGGTCATGGCACACGTCCTAGAGTCTGTAAAAAGAGGCACGGGTTAGCCTTTTCCCCAGGAGATGATAAAAAATGCTCACTAAGGAACGATCCCTGAGACATGAAATGTAACACGTGGAATGGTATCAGAGGATAAGTTTCATCATCTGAGTCCCAGATGGAGATCCAAATGGAATCTGTGCAGGGGTGGTGTCTTGTTGGCCCCCCGGTTGATTCTGTTGGCCAAAGCATTGCACCTGACTGTCTAGGCACAGCATGCACCCCTCAGTCACCAAAGACAGCATCTCTCTGTCTTCCTATATAAGATCCTTTACATCACCTGACTGGTCTCTACTATTGGCTGAAATGCAACCTCTGATAGAGATGATTCATTTGAATAAATAGGGTAAAAAAATGCAAATTCTACCCATCTCTCCATTCATATCTAGCCTCTTGAGAGTCACTCAAATCACTAAACCTTGTCTTTTAGGTGCATGTATTAAAACACGCAGCATATAAGGCTGATCAGCTACCCAAAAGCCATTCCCATTACTGAGGCTGAAAAGCCAGTTACACATCTTTTTCCTAGCTTCCTGTGCAGCAACAAGGGAGTGGCCATATGATTCGGTTATAGCCAAAGAGATATTAAGATAAGTCTGCTGGAGTTTCTGGAAAAGATCCTGCTGCATGACAAAACAGATGGACACAAAAGAGGCGTTTGTTTCCTGGCATCGCTCCTTTTCCCTTTGTCTTGCCTACCTTTGATGTGTGTGTGATATCTGGAGCTAGGGCAGCCATATTGTGACCACAAGGCCACAAGCATGAGGATGAAATCAATACCCTGAAGATGGCAGAGGTGGAGTCCTTGCTGACCTGTTCTGGAACTGCTTGCCTCCAGCTTTTAAAAGTAAAGAGAATTTAGTTCGACTTTTCTGTCACTCATTGCTAAATAGACCGTGTCTCACAGAAACACATATCCCGAGTAGGGTTCCAGTATATATGGATCAAAAGTGCCTATAACAGGGGAGCACTGTGAATATCCTCTCTTTATACACCCGCATCTATAACATGCCAGTCAACCAGCTGGACGAAAGAGATTGCAAAGGGCTGTGTAAGTAAAATCAGCATCCGAGAGAGACATTCAGGGCCACCTGGCCACTGGAAGCTATAAACAGGGAGGCAGAGGCAACCCTCACATGTATAGTAATAGACAAAGAGGGCACCAGGACAGACACCCAGGCCACAGTAATGTAGCAAACACTGACCAATGATTATATTTCTAGTTTATTCCTTTTCTCTTTAGTTGTCTCCTTTCAAAATTAATCTTCAAAATTTACCTCATTTCATTCTTCCATTTGGAGAAAGATATCTCTTTTGGCACTAAAAAGGCTTTTGTGGAATGTTTCAGAAACATCCATTAGCATATATCTTTTTAAAAATGTTACGTGATGACTAGAAAACCCTGGACAGTTGTTCCCAAGGGGCTGGGAGGTGACGGGGGTAGTTCTGGCAAAGTTCTATTTGGTAGGGGTTACATGGATGCTGGCTTTATGAGAATTCATTAAGCTACGTATTTGTTTCTTGGGGGTTTCTGTTTAATGTATAATAAATATTTTTTAAAAATACTCAAAAAATTTTTTAAAAAAGACTCTCTGAATGCCTGCTTTATTTCTTAAACATGCTTGCTAATGGAGACTCTAGTGGTGTTGGGGCATTTTGCCAAGTGGAGCCAGCAGCTCAAGGGTGAGGCAGGGGTGGGGGAAGTGAGCTATGCAGGAGCCCGGATTTTACAACCAATGGAGGGAGAGCCCAGGATAGGCTAGGGAGTCAGAGGACCCTGCAACCATGGGAAGCTGGCAGAAGGCACAAGCTGCAGGCTTGTTGGAGGTGGCAGGGCTGATGGATTTGCTTTTCAGCTGCAACATAAAACCTGAAAAGCCTTCCTTCTCAATAAATGAACGGATATAGACATTTAAGCCCCACAGGACATAGGTTCTCTTTATCAAAGAAGGGCTTTTCTTTCCAGGAATGTGAACTGGAATGGACTTCCAACAAGAGTCACTAATCTTTGAGCGTGGGCAAGGGGCGTGAGAAAGATAGCTGGTGGGAAGAACTGATGTCCTGAGATGGAACTGAGATTTATCACCTTCCTTAAACAATATGCTTATATTTTCAGTATGCTTATTTTTTCATGAAGAATTCTAATTCATTTGTGAATATATAAGAGACTCAATGTATCTTACCCCTCAGTTAGTCTTTTTATTTAAAAACAACGAGGCCAGAACAGGCAAATCCAGAGAGACAGAATGCAGGGCTGGGGTGGAGGAGAAGATGAGTGGAGAGTGACTGCTAATGTGGTCAGGGTTTCCTATTGGGGTGATGGAGATATTCTGGAGAGCAGTGATGGTTTGCACAACATTGTGAATGTATAAATGAAATTAAAAGATGCTTACTCCTTGGAAGGAAAGTTATGACCAACCTGGATAGCATATTCAAAAGCAGAGACATTACTTTGCCAACAAAGGTTCATCTAGTCAAGGGTTTGGTTTTCCTTGTGGTCATGTACGCATGTGAGAGTTGGACTGTGAATAAGGCTGAGTGCCGAAGAATTGATGCTTTTGAACTGTGGTGTTGGAGAAGACTCTTGAGAGTCCCTTGGACTGCAAGGAGATCCAACCAGTCCATTCTGAAGGAGATCAGCCCTGGGATTTCTTTGGAAGGAATGCTGCTAAAGCTGAAACTCCAGTACTTTGGCCACCTCATGCGAAGAGTTGACTCACTGGAAAAGACTCTGATGCTGGGAGGGATTGGCAGCAAGAGGAGAAAGGGACGACAGAAGATGAGATGGCTGGATGGCATCACTGACTCGATGGACGTGAGTCTGGGTGAACTCCGGGAGTTGGTGATGGACAGGGATGCCTGGTGTGCTGTGATTCATGAGGTCAAAAAGAGTCGGACATGACTGAGCAACTGAACTGAACTGACTGACTGGCCCCAGATAGCTGAGGTACATATCAAAGAAATGATTTCAGTGAGCCCACACTCTTGCATTTTTCAATACAAGGAAAAGTGCTGCTGCTGCTGCTAAGTTGCTTCAGTCGTGTCCAACTCTGTGTGACCCCATAGACAGCAGCCCACCAGGCTCCCCCGTCCCTGGGATTCTCCAGGCAAGAACACTGGAGTGGATTGCCATTTCCTTCTCCAATGCATGAAAGTGAAAAGTGAAAGTGAAGTCGCTCAGTCGTGTCCGACCATTCACGTTCCCATGGACTGCAGCCTACCAGTCTCCTCCATCCATGGGATGCCTTAAATTGAGATAATCTGGTTTTCTTTAATTAACAAGAATCTTTTGACTTTAAGACTACCTGCCTTTTGTTGCCAAACTCCTGTATATTTACCTGCCCTCTTGCCTCCTCAGAGTAGTTTTCTAAGGGTTACTTGAGATGTTGCCTCCCAGGCTTGAAGTCCTAAGTGTTTCCCTCGAATAAAACCTAACTCTCAACTTTTAGGTTGCCTATATTTTCTCAGTCGACATCAGCAAGTTAGTATGACCTCCTTTTTGGTTATTCCAATTTACAAAGCAGTTAAAGGAGGAAAGTCCAGGACAAAACACTTCTGATTTACCCCTCTGCACTCAGTAGTATTATGGGCTTCCCTGGTGGCTCAGACAGTAAAGAATCTGCCTGCAATGCAGGAAATCCTGGGTTGGGAAGATTCCCCTGGAGAAAGGAATGGCAACCCACTCTAGTATTCTTGCCTGCAAAATCCCATGGACAGAGGAGCCTGGTGGGCTACAGTCCAAAGGATCACAAAGACTCAGACACGACTGAGCGACTACTACTTTCACTTTCATACATTGCAAACAATACTTAATTCAAGAGTGAAGCCACGGTCAATGAGACACCATTGGGAACAATCTATAATTCCAATAATACTTAAGATATTGAGCCCTAATGGCATAATCCTCAAGAAAGAAAGTGGCTCTGTCTTGTTGACATCTGTAACTTCAGAATGTAGCCAAGTGCCAGACACATAACAGAAAGCAGCTAAGTGAAATGGTATTTTGTCATTAAAAAAAAAAATCATGTTTTTGAAAACTAGTGATTTGAGGAAATGCTCACAACATAAAATTAAGTGAAACAAGTTAGGGAACATACATAATAAATAAACAGGTGTATATATTTTATGATACCACTGTTTTAAAACCCCAAACAGCATGTATAAGTACCAAAAGAGAAAAAACAGGAAAAATAATGAACTAAAAAAAACATGGGATTATTGGTGATTTGCTGACTTGTTTTTGCTTATCCATATTCACCAAATCTTTAATCATTAAATGTATTACTTTTAAAAATAATTTTAAAAGAAGATGAAAGCACAAAACTTTGAAGATAATGTCAACAACAGAGAAGAATAAAAGGTGAAAGACATCATGCATCTGACACATTCACTGACTCAAAGTTGACTTTTGAGCAACCATCCTGGGTCCCTTCCTACTCATGCTAACAAGTGCTCTCCATTTCTCCCCATTTTCAGCCACTAGCCCGAGGCCAGGTCTCTATCTGGACACCTGTTTCTCTTCCTTTCTAGGAGAACAAGCAGGTCACTGCTAGCATTTTCCTCCTCCCATGTTGGAGGCAATGGTTTTGAGAGAGTTAATTCTTAGGTAAGTTGATCAGAAGTCCAGCATCCCCAAGGAGGAGAAAGAGGTCTGGGACTCTCAAGGAGGAGAAAAGAACAAACTTTTTTTTTCTACATTGCTTTGTCTTAGTCACATAAGACATTATTTTCTTTAAGCCCAGAGCTAATGATTACGTAACAAAACAGCTGGTCTTAAAACAACTCCATACTAAGGATTCCATCCCCCTTCTGATGTCTATGTCAGAAGCTTTCTCTGCCCTTTTTCACTGTAATAAAACTTTTGCCACACCAAAGTTCTGAGTAATCAAGCCTGGTCCCTGATTCTGAAGCTAAATCTTCTTGGGAGATCACGAGTCTGACATCGTTCACTGTAAGGTATCATCTTGGGGGCTCATCCAAGATCTTCAGGACAAGGAAGAACACTCAGAGCTCTAGCCTCTCTGCTTTCTCAGTATACATGTTTCCTGATTTATTTTTACTAACTACGGTGTAGCTGTGTGTGAGAGTGATTGAAAGCCTATGGGCAAAGCATGTGGATGGAACTTTCCTTTCTCAGTCAGCTTTTTTGGTCTCTTTGACCATTCCATAACTGCCTGGGGAATTAGAACTACTAACCTAATCTGTTGGATCATAGACTTTTGAGGGACTTGTGATCCATGTCATTACTGTGTACTTTTACTTAGATGAGCACCCCGCCCCCGCCCCCATCAAGCTTGGGTTTCCCTTGTGGCTTTGAGGGTAAAGAAATTGCCTGCCATGCCTTAGACCTGGCTTCAGTCCCTGGGTCAGGAAGACCCCTTGGTGGAGGAAATGGCAACCCAACCCAGTATTCTTGCCTAGAGAATCACATGGACAGAGAAGCCTGGTGGGCTACAGTCCGTGGTGTTACAAAGACTGGTGGGCTACAGTCCATGGGCTTGCAAAGAGTTGGACAAGACTGAGCAACTAACAGGAAGGACTATATAACAACAATGTATCTTGCTTGATACACTATCTTTCATGGTGACTGCAACCTTAAAAGACCCTTACTCCTTAGAAGAAAAGTTGACCAACCTAGACAGCACATTAAAAAGGAGAGACATTACTTTGCCAACAAAGGTCCATCTAGTCAACACTATGGTATTTCCAGTAATCATGTATGGATGTGAGAGTTGGACTATAAAGCAAGTTGACCACCGAAGAATTGATGCTTTTGAACTGTGGTTTGGAGAAGACTCTTGAGAGTCCCTTGGACTGCAAGGAGATCCAACCAGTCCATCCTAAAGGAGATCAATCCTGGGTGTTCATTGGAAGGACTGATGTTGAAGCTGAAACTCCAATACTTTTGCCACCTGATGTGAAGAACTGATTCATTTGAAAAGACCCTGATGCTGGGAAAGATTGAAGGCAAGAGGAGAAGGGGACGACAGAGGATGAGATGGCTGGATGGCATCACCGACTCGATGCATATGAGTTTGAGTGAACTCCAGGAGTTGGTGATGGACAGGGAGGCCTGGCGTGCTACAGTCCATGGGGTTGAAAAGAGTCAGACAGGACTGAGACTGAACTGGATTGATTTTGCTTGAGGACATATTTCTCCTTTTCAATAAGAACCTTCTGACTAATCTTGTTATCTTATGTGGGAGTGGGTCTGGTAAGACTTTTCTATTGTTAATTCTAATCTGTTAATTTAAGATGTATGTTGTAGGAGTGGGTCTGGTAAAAGTATATAAGGCTTTGATAAGACTAGGGAGGGGGGCACTCTCCATCCCCCTTTATAGGTCTATGTCAGAAGCTTTCTCTGTCCCTTTTATACTTTAATAAAACTCTGCTACACAAAAGCTCTTGAGTGATTAAGCTGGTCCTTTAGCTAAATCATCTTCTTTGGAGCTCCAACACCATTCACTGTAAGCTATTGGTTTTGGCACTCTGGTAGACTTCCAGGGCATTGTGTTACCTGTTTGCCTATAAGTCTATAAATAAATTTCTTTTGTCTCTTTGCTTTACATTTCTGAAACTCAGTTTACTAAGCGAGGAAAAGTGGTTCAGCCTCAGAACACCTCAGTTTGGGGCCTTTGCTGAATCCACATCATCTGCCTCCTCCTTATCTCCCAGAGAAACAGGCTTCTGGGTCAGGGTTTCTTTGCCTCAACTTTGCTTTTCTTCTGGAACCAACTCCTGGGCTCTCCTTGGGCCCCATGTCCCACTTAACTCTTAACCAACTCAGCAAGATTCTACCAAAGGACTCTGATATACAACTTGAAAATGCCATCATCATATCACCTTAAATAAATATCCCCTGCACCCATGTCACAGAT
This sequence comes from Bos indicus, assembly GCF_029378745.1. Lineage (NCBI taxonomy): Eukaryota > Metazoa > Chordata > Mammalia > Artiodactyla > Bovidae > Bos > Bos indicus. The sequence goes on from NC_091789.1 coordinate 139,980,660, forward strand.
GAAAGGATGAGAAAGGGCTGGAAGAAGCACAAGCTGGAATCAAGATTGCTGGGAGAAATATCAATAACCTCAGATATGCAGATGACACCATCATTATGGCAGAAAGTGAAGAGGAACTAAAAAGCCTCTTGATGAAAGTGAAAGAGGAGAGTGAAAAAGTTGGCTTAAAGCTCAACATTCAGAAAACAAAGATCATGGCATCTGGTCCCATCACTTCATGGGAAATAGATGGGGAAACAGTGGAAACAGTGTCAGACTTTATTTTTTGGGGCTCCAAAATCACTGCAGATGGTGACTGCAGCCATGAAATTAAAAGACACTCCTTGGAAGGAAAGTTATGACCAACCTAGATAGCATATTCAAAAGCAGAGACATTACTTTGCCTACAAAGGTCCGTCTAGTCAAGGCTATGGTTTTTCCAATGGTCATGTATGGATGTGAGATTTGGACTGTGAAGAAAGCTGAGTGCCAAAGAATTGATGATTTTGAACTGTGGTGTTGGAGAAGACTCTTGAGAGTCCCTTGGACTGCAAGGAGATCCAACCAGTCCATTCTAAAGGAGATCAGTCCTGGGTGGTCTTTGGAAGGAATGATGCTAAAGCTGAAACTCCAATACTTTGGCCACCTCATGTGAAGAGTTGACTCATTGGAAAAGACTCTGATGCTGGGAGGGATTGGGGGCAGGAGGAGAAGGGGACGACAGAGGATAAGATGGCTGGATGGCATCACCGACTTGATGGACATGAGTTTGGGTGAACTCCGGAAGTTGGTGATGGACAGGGAGGCCTGGTGTGCTGCAATTCATGGGGTCGCAAAGAGTCGGACACGACCGAGCAGCTGAACTGAACTGAACTGAAGAGATGTTCATGCTCATGTCCTCAGAATGGATATGTTTATTAGGAAAAACAGCAGAATAGGGTTTAAGGTAGGCCTTAGAAAAGCAAAAATACATGAAAAGGAAAGATGAAAGGCCACCAAAGACAGATTCTAATGTTTTACAATCTGAGAGACCTTGAAGCCAGAGACATCAAAGGTAATTAGACCTGCAAAGAAGCCTCTGAGCTCACTGTCACCATTGCTTTATTCAGAAGGGGTTAACGGATTTTCTCACAAATATATAGCTAGCAATCATTGAAATATCTATACACTTTTTATGTCTTTGCATCTTCCATGACAACTGTGCTCTAAGACTTTTAGATTTTTACAGACAAGCTCAATTTTAGAAAAGGAAAATTGCTGGTTTCTGGGTTTATTACATAGTTGCCAACCTATCATTCACTGAGTAATTTTATTTTTAAAAAGGAAAAAAAGCCATCTATTGTGAATATCATTTTATAAAAGACAAACTCAGAGGAAAGGCCATTCATTTAAATTGTAGAAATTGTAGAAATGTGAAAAACTGTTAGTGTATCCTGCCCCAGTTTATCAGCCAATTGCTATGCATATGGCATATTCTATCTGAATACTAAGACCTGGGAATACTGGTACTGCCTCCATGGGCACATTTTAATAATCCAGTAGGAAATTACATTGACTGTCCATGTCTGTTTCTAGTCAATGTCTTAGTTTGACTTTCCCAGAAATAGACCCCAAGACAAGGATCTAAAGATAGTTTATTAGGGAGGTGAGCCCAGGAAGCACTGGAAGGTCAGTGGGGAGATAAGTCAGGGAAGGAAAGAAGCAAGTACAAGCAAGCACTATGCCCAACTGGGCACAACAAAGAACTGCTGGAGACTTCTAGGAACACCAAAGATACGTGTCAATTCACTCCCTATCCGCCATTTGTGGAGTACCATTCCCAGGAGCATTGACTCTTAGTACCACCGGTCTACAATCACGGGTCAAGCCTGCTCTTGTGACCATATCAAGTCCTCAAGGAAATATATACAACCACCAGTGTGAGAGTCCTCTGGCACATAGAACGCTTGGGGAAAGTATGGTCCTGGCACCAAGAGCATCTGCCACAGCACTTTGTTAAGCATTCTCAAGCACAGTGGTTAATTAACTTCACATTGAGACCATTTCTTTATTCACTGTTGGCATCAAATAAAGATATAGAAAAGAATTTGTAGGTTTCAAAATAAGAGCATTTCCTGTTTTCTCTGGAGATTCCTAAAAGCATTCTAGACACTCTGTGATCTCTTTTTTAGTAAGGACTTGACACATCCAAGAGAAAACAGGAGTAAGAACTATGGAAGCCTCTAGAGCACAGATGGTGATAGGACTGACTTATGCCGTGTTTTGCCTCCTCAGGCAGTTAGACAACGGGAAAAAAACACTTAGTATATGAGGGATTTAGGAACTGTCAGAAAAAGTTTGTAAAAAAAAAAAAAAGTTAAATTTATTCACCATCCTAATAAGCTAAAATTAGTCACCACTGAATAAATCACAAAGGATACTGGAATCTCTTCTCAGAAGCTTGCCAAGTTATGATGTGTAAGACTTTGTTATTTTGTGTTTTATTTTAACTTTGGATTCATATTTGTTTATAACATACTTTTATCCATGCTATTTCTTCAAATAGCCATCTATAGTTATGTAGATAGACATGTTAAGACTTGCTGGGCCAGATCCTGGGAGAAGATTTAGTTATTCCTTTACCCCAGAGATATTTGCTGATCCTCTGATATCTGGCCCAGAGCACAGGCTCAAGATTCAAAGATCAGGAAGATGTTTCTTTGCCCTCTAAGGAGCTTACAGGGTAACAGCCATAAAATGTGGAAACAACACAGAAAATGAGGAATCAGAATATCCACTGGTGTAAAATCAAGCCAAGGGTTTTGGAACCAGAAGTCCAACTCAGGTATAGGAAAAGGATAACAAGATTCACTGCTTAAGGAAAGAGCTTGGGTCAAGTTAGGAAACAGAAACATCAATGAGAATATAGGGATGAGCCTAAAACTTGGCCAGAAATTAGACCCTTGTCTTCAACAGTCTTCATGAAGGGTTTTCTCCTGGCAACCAGTCCCCAAACCAGGTCTCAAACAGACTCCAGCTGTGGCAGGAACAACAGTCCCACCATCTGGACTTGAAGGTGGTTCTGTTATAGATTCCATAGCAGGTAGGCACGAGGTGAGTCCTGGATACCCATCTTGCCATCACTCTTGCTATGTTCATTCATCTTGTAGGATTGAGTTTTTACCTTTTTACCATATAGATATTAAGCATTTCTCTAGACTTTAGCCCTCTGGATCAGAATCCTATTTCTTTTTCAGACATCTTCCCTACACAAATAGAGCATCTTGCCACATGTCTCCTGGTACATCCCCCACAACCTTCTGTAAGGTTCCTGGATCTTTTCCTAATTACTCATCTTGTACTACATACACTTGGATGATTCTAAGTACCAAACAGTGCCCATGTACCCCACTCCTATGCCCCATCCAACATACTGGGATATCAGCATCAGCAAGGATAAGAAAGATATTCAACTGACATTTATTCATACCTAGGTACTGGACTATTTCATTTCATCCTCAGTCTTTGAGGAAAGCATTCTTGCTAATCCCTTTATAATTATTGTCATTTAATCACTAACTCATGTCCAGCTCTTGGTGACCCCATGGACTTCAGCCCACAGGGCTCCACTGTCCATGGGATTCTCCAGGTAAGAATACTGGAGGGGGTTGCCATTCCCTTCTCCAGAGGATCTTTCCAACCCAAGGATTGAACCCATGTCTTCTCACTGACAGGTGGATTCTTTACCACGGAGTCACCAGGGAAGCCAAATCCCTTTTTATAGAAGAGGAAACAAGGTTTAAAGGACTTAAGGTGACAGCTGATAAGGTGAACAACCAAGTATGGGATCCAGTTCTACTGAAGGCCTCTGTCATGTTTTAAGTGTCTAACCCCTGCTATGCTGAGCCCTATTTAGGCACCATGGAGAGGGATGATGTTAACTTGCCTTTTAGGAATGAACCCTCAGATCCTCAGGCCCAGGCCCATAAGGCCAATGCTTTCTCTTTCCTTCTACAAGTCCATGTACTATTACTAAAGCCCCAAGAAGCTTCACAGAGGAGCTCCACTGACATATGACACTGGGCTTAATTTCCAAGTTATTTCTTCCCAATGAGATAGGAAGTGCTCTCAGGTTACGAAAATACAGGGGCCTGCTTGTAAGTGAGAAATGAATGCAGCTGATTATAGAAACAATAGAGCTGTCATTGCTGCAGATGTGTCTCTGTAAAGAGATAAGTCTCTTGAAGACAGAGAAAATATTTTCTCATGAATTTAACAAGGCAGTTACTCACCTATTTAAAGTGATGATGGTACTGAGTTTCCCATTTTCTGATAATTCTTCTAACATTAGTGATCTTAACCAAACATCCAGTATTGACACTGGATATATCTTGTGTTTTGAACTGAGGTCACAATAGATATATGAACAGCATAATCCAGTGGCAAGAACAAGTGCAAATCTCACAATTCATGCTGGAACCATTTCTACCACTTCCTCTCCAGTCACCTTCTAGTTGAAGCTACAGAGATTAGATGGAATCTATAAAAGTTTCAGCAGCTGCTGGCACACAAATGCCATGCTATTATTTTGAAATTTTAGCTATTGCTCCACCACACTATAAGTCCAAAACAGGCCTCTCTGGACCAGCTGGCTGGCTGCTTGACCTTGAGGCCTGCTGGTAAGGCTCCAGCAGAATTTGCTTCTCCCAGGATTTCCCCAATGCTCTACAAACAATCTCCCTCCATTCCAATTGCCTTATCTTAGTTTCCCATCTCTGAGTTTCACCAACTAAACAGATTTGGCACCACTGTCCATTAAAAAGAATGATGTACAGGACTTCCCTGGTGGTCCAGTGGTTAAGAGTCCACCTTCCAATACAGGGAACTCGGGTTCAATTCCTGATCAGGAAATTAAAATCCCACATGCCTTGAGGAAACTAAGCCCTCGTGCCACAACTAGAGAAGCCTGTGTGCCATGACAAAAACCCAGTGCAGTCAAAATAAAAAAAAAATTTAATTAAAAAAAGACATAAATAAAAAGAATGATGTATAGAGACAAATCTCATGTAAGGATTGAGTGAACAACTTGGTACTTCTCAGGACCATGATGTGAATCATTGGACAGTAATTTATTCTAGGCTTTCTCTTCCACTGATCTTGGGTCTTATTCTTAAATTGTAACCATTTAAAAAATACGGTGCATTGACAACAATTCTGATATTGATATTTACTTGAAGCTCTTAATACAACTGTCAAAAAGGTAATTTATATGATTACTATCAATCACAGTTTGTGTGTGTGTGTGCTAAGTCGCTTCAGTCATGTCCAACTCTTTGTGACCCCATTCCTTTTTGGGATGATGATATTTAAGTGTATGCAATGATCTATATGATCATATTCTGCTAATATTTCTCTATTCCATATATCTTCCAGTCCTCTGTAGCCACCTCTAAGAAAATGAGAGCAATTCATTGGTCCCTAAACACCAGGGGAAAACAGCAACACAAGAAGTAAACCATCACTGGATTTAGGGGCTGAAGGGAGTTGTAGGGAATGAAACAAGCATTTGAACATGACAGCAAGATGACTTTGCTTTGTGACGCACACATACCCTCTCCCTCCCCACCCTACACTCCCTCCCCCATATACACATACTCCAAAAACAACTGTGTGAGCAGTCTTAAGGCCATAATCCTACTTGCCTACAGGATAGCACAGAGAACAAAGCAATTTTTCCTGTCTTAGCTGCACTGACAGTACTTAGAGAGGTTCCAGAGGCAACCTCAACCCTGCTGCTACAGATAGTTCAACTTATAATTTAATATTACAAGCAAAGGATTTCCCTGGCAGTCCAGTATTTAGGACTCTGCATGGGTTTGATCCCTGGTTGAGGAATTAAGATATTGCATGCCATGTGACACAGTCAAAAATAAATAAAGAAAAGTGGTTCTTACTTTCTAAAAAAAGAATCCAAACAAGATCTCCTTTTAGTGTACTTTCCTTTTCACTATAGTCCACAACAACAAGTTAAAAGCATTAAAATAGTCATAACATCCTTCCATTCTTGAATTGCTCATGGCCACAGTGGATACAGTGTATAATATAAATTTTAAATTTTAAATTCTTTTAAAATAGGACTTCCCAGCATTTCCCCCTCACCTTATTATTAGCACATGACACATGCAAACACACACACACACATACATGTTCACCCATTCTCATCCCCTTGAATACACACAGACAAGTTCAAGAGAACACACCTACCCTCCACGGCTTCCACCACACTCACGTGCTTGGAGGAAAGATTAGGAAGTGTCAGAGAAATAGCAATTTATCAGAAGAATCTGGTCTTTTGGAGATTTGAATTCCAAAGAGTATCAGAGAGAAAATGTGATCTAATAGTAAGTAAAGGAATATTTAGGACTAAGGAAACATTATTATAAAAATAGAAAGATACAAGTATATGTTTTAGTTTGGGCTCCCTATAAGTAGAACCTGAGTAAGAATTTGAGGGTAGGTAGTTTCTTTGGGAGGGAACTAGAAATGACTGGGGAAGGAAGACAGCCAGTAAAGAGTACATGAATGACTAGGTCTACCATATAAGACACTGGAGCTTGAGCCCTCTGGAAATATCAGTGATGGGCAATTCAGAATTATCACCCCTCACCTAGCAGTGAAGGAGGTAGAGGATTTATACATTAATTCCCTTCAGTCATTGGTTGAGGGTTAGGGGTGGGAAGTGAGTAATCCCATGACACTTTTTATGGCCTGGTACAAGTGGCCATACAAGACCCTGGAAGGCAGAGAGAACCCTCAGACCAATAAACTCAGTTGATGTCAGCTTGTATGAAATGGTGAGGAACACAAATGATGTACGCTACCTAAAAGGTTTGCTTCTGTCTGTATTTTAGTATATTCGAGTGTGTGAGTTTTAGTATATTGGTATGTGAGAAAAATGTTCATATAAATGTGTACCACAGAAAACAAGAGCAGACCAACAGTGAAATGAAAAAGGCTCTCCAAATGGCAAGGGAAAAACTGATTGAAAAGAAAAACAGAGTGACTAAGCTGTACAGCATGAACACCAGATGTTGGCTTGAAAAATGCCACAGTGATAAAATGTTTCTGCAGTAGACAGGAATAGCCTTAGTTCATTCCACTCATGGCAATGACAAAAAACACATGCCAGCATCACTTTGAAGAGACAGCTATCTGGATTTAAAATATCTTGCATGTTTCAAAATTAATTAACAAAAAAGATCAGGTTAAAAAAAATATCAGAGCCATCGGTGATGTCGAGCAGTTTTAGAGAGAGACATGACCTTCCATAGAATAGTATAAAAAGTTTGTACTAGATAATATTCAGATGGAGAAGATAGTTTACTGAGTAGAAATAGTCATGTGGCTCAATAAAAGAGAGACCAATCAACTAGACGAGAAAGAACCAAGTGCAGTGGTAGATTGCAAAAATGGCCACAACTTCTCCCCTCCTTATCACTGTTGCTGCTGTTACTGTTAAGTCGCTTCAGTCGTGTCCAACTCTGTGCGACCCCATAGACGGCAGCCTACCAGCCTCCCCCGTCCCTGGGATCCTCCAGGCAAGAGTACTGGAGTGGGTTGCCAATCAAAGTGTTTTTGTAATTCTACCCACCTTGGCCTGGAATCCAGTGGTCCATCACTAAAACCTGGGTGGATTCTCAGAATCTTGACCAATAGGAGAGAAACCTAAGCCAAGCTGAAGCCTGCAGGATGAAGACCAGCAATGAACCAACTTATCTTCTCACATGGCCCCAATTCCAAACAGTCAGACATAGCAGACACACCTATGTTGAAAGCTCAAGAAATATGCTGAGCCTGGCCCAGATCAGACAAATAACCTGGCAGATAGTGGTCACTATGTCACTAAGATTTGGGATGGGTTTGTCATACAGCAAAAGCTTGCCAATCTCCAGAACCTGACAGAACTTGGGGGTCAACATACATTTTGTGCTTTACAAATATGTGTTAATTGCTTATCATGGCTTGCTACTGTTCTGGGTTTAGGGAAGATATAAATGAGAAAAGAATAAAAGTATCTAGTATCATATTCAGATGTGAAGAAACATCTAAGCAGATAATAAACATAGAACATGCCAGAGAGTGGTTAAGTACCAGGAAGTAAAGAAAAAGGGATATGAGAGTTAGCGAGTGGCAGAGGTTGGGGTCATCATTCTAGATAAGGGTTGGAAAGGGCTCTCTGTGGATGTGGCACTTGTTCTGGCCTCCAGCTGCCTCCTTGCTCCATCTCTCACTTGTCTCCCTGTAGATTACTTCCCTCCAGTCACACTGGCTTCCTCTTGTAACCAGCTGGGTACCCTGCTGCCTCAGGACCTTTGTGCTCACCATGGCTTCTATTAACACTTCAGCCAAGGAGCTGTCTTATAGAGCCTTCTGAATGGAGGGAATAGTGAGTGGAGTTGCTATTCCCTGAGATGGGGAAACTGGTGAGGAGTGACTAACAACAGTTTCCCTTGTTCTCTTCTCTGGAGTCTAAGCTTAAATGTCTGGCAAGCAGGGAAGATTGTACAAAAAGCCTTAACTCTGAACATGAAGCAATATCCCCCTGGCCACACGGGCAACAGAGATGGCATGAAATCACCCCATTTCTGAAGGTGAATATGGATGCTTTCAGTATGCGTGCATGCGTGTGTGCTAAGTCACTTCAGTCGTGTCTGACTCTTTGCGACCCCATGGAGCACAGCCCACCAGGCTCCTCTGTCCATGGGGATTCTCCAGGTGAGAATACTGGAGTGGGTTGCTATGCTCTCCTCCGGGGGATCTTCCTGACCTAGGGACTGAACCCATATCTCTTATGTCTCCTGAACTGGCAGGCAGGTTTTTTATCACTAGCGCCACCTGGGAACCCCATTTGCAGTATACCCACCTTCTTACAGTACAGAAATCTTGAGCCAGAAATGGATTCTCTTGATCAAAAGAATCTGCTATGCAATACATTCTACAGACTGAAGCTCTATTTAAACACAGAGCATTACAGTTTTTCCTTCACAAGGTGACCAAGGCCATTATTTATAGTCTTCAGTCATTATACAGTTTGGGAAGGGGAATAAAATTCTGTATTCTATATGTTTAGCCCCAGGAGGTAGCACTATTATTCCTTTTTCAAAAAGAAAAGCCCAAGCCCAGAAAAGTTTACATAGTAAATTATCTGTTTAAGATTCCAAGTCATGTTCGTCTCATTCCAACTATACTGTGAGTGTTAAATTCCTTCTCTGGAGCCCCTGATCAGTCCTTCTTTGGCTGAACAATTCAAAATCAACCCACTTTGTCTTTTACGATTAGAGGACAGCTCTGATGTTTTACATTTTCTTTTCTTTTACAGAATGAATGTCTCCAATTCCCTTAACACTTTTTTGGGTAACATGGTGTCCATATCTTTTCATCTCACTCAGTGATGTTTTTCTTACAGCAAGGGGCCTGGTCTGACTCACACCTAAAGCTTGAATGATAATAAGTGTAAAACCTTACTTGATCAGAACACTAGTTTTCCATTTTTGGAATCTGAGATGGGAATAATTTCCTCTCCCACATCACAAGGACTCCCTGTGAGCACAACTGTGCTCCCTGATCTCCCTCTCAGTCTCCTCACTGTGTTTTGTTTTGTTTTTTTTTTTAATTGACATGTGTCTTTTGCTTGCTGCTGTTGCTGCTAAGTCGCTTCAGTCGTGTCCGACTCTGTGCGACCCCATAGATGGCAGCCCACCAGGCTCCCCCGTCCCTGGGATTCTCCAGGCAAGAACACTGGAGTGGGTTGACATTTCCTTCTCCAATACATGAAAGTGAAAAGTGAAAGTAAAGTCGCTCAGTCTTTTGCTTGGGTTCCTCTAAAAGCAGATGCATTTTAGTTCCTCTAAAAACAGAAGCATTCCCTGGTGATGACCAGGAAGCCTGGAGTGCTGCAGTTCGTGGGGGAGCAAAGAGTCGGGCATGACTGAGCAACTGAACTGAACTGGAAAGAGACTCTGCAACAGGCATGGAAGCATGAGTGGTGTTGTAGGAGGTGATCCCAGGAAACCTTGGTAGTAGAATGAGGAAATTAGCAGAGAAAGGAAAGTATGTAATAAAACATTATCGATCACATTTCCTCTTGGGAAACCCAAGCAAAACCCCGCTAGGGAACTCCAGGAGTGCCCTACAGAAAATATTTCAGAAGTATGGTGGCTCAGCACTGAGGAACTGCATCATCTGTCTCCCAACAACTCTTCATGTGACAAACAGATCACTATGTAATACCTCCACCCCAGCCTCTGACAAAATGTCCACAAGGGCATGCATAAAGCACTGAGCTATTCCATCCAGGCCATGGGAGTTTCATATTCCCAAATGCTATCAAGTAAATTCAAGTTAGCTCCTTCCTTAAGCACAGCCCCAATGATGCCTACTTTTTTAAAATGCCTTTTTCTCCTGAATTCCTTATTGTTCTGAATTATACAGACTACTAGAACACTTTCTTCTGGTGAATTAGAATTAGTACCTGCTGGCCATAAGTCATCATCTAATCCCCTTCGCCAGGAAAGTGACCCTGAGTTCAAGAAAACACTGTCGTGGAGCCTGCTTCCTTCTGGCATGAAGATTTCAGCTGGGAATCTTTACTGCCTCATGTCCGGAGAACTTTACACACATTTACCAATACTTCAAGAACAGAGTTACTTTGTGGTGTAACTGCAGGGAGGCACAAAGGGGTTTACTGGGAAAATTTTGTTCTCACTAAGCTTTTAGAAAAGGGCTTTTAACTTTGTCCTATTTCCTCTGCTGGATGGTTTTCTGATATTCAAAGGGCACATTGGCAAGACAAACATTAACAGGATCAATGCCTTTCCTTCGATAAGACAAGGATTCTTCTTTCTCAAGGAAAGACAAGGCTAGATAGCAGCTTAGTTTCATCAGGACCTGCATTCCAATTCAGTGAAGAAGCTGCATCATTGCAAGCCAAGGAGGACAAACCTCTGCCACTGCCTTTTCTAGGTGCCCCTTCACATTTTCATAAAAGTATTAGATCGTTATACAAATCAGAATATTAGACAGCATTCAATCATGTGTGTATGTGTGTGCAATAGCTCACTCATGTCTGACTTTTTGTGACCCTATGGGCTGCAGCTCACCAGGTTTATTTGTCCATGGAATTTCCCAGGCAAGAGTACTGAGGCAGATTGCCATTTCCTACTCCAGAGGATCTTCCCAACCCAGGGATCGAACCTATACCTCTTGCGCCTCCTGCATTGGCAAGCAGATTGTTTACCATTACACCATGGTTGTAATGGGTGTACATTGGGTACACCCATTGAATGGGAAGCCCCATTCAATCACATACTGGGATTTAAAAGTTTTTTCAGTGAACTATGGGTCTCCATTGGAGAAGGCAATGGCATCCCACTCCAGTACTCTTGCCTGGAAAATCCCATGGACAGAGAAGCCTGGTGGGCTGCAGTCCATGGGGTTACGAAGAGTTGGACACGACTGAGCGACTTCACTTTCACTTTTCACTTTCATGCATTGGAGAAGGAAATGGCAACCCACTCCAGTGTTCTTGCCTGGAGAATCCCAGGGACGGGGGAGCCTGGTGGGCTGCCATCTATGGGGTCGCACAGAGTCCGACACGACTGAAGTGACTTAGCAGCTTAGCATGGGTCTCCATGAACACTAAGCTTTGAAAATATCAAATCCCCATGAGGTATTTTGTGGTTTGAGTTCTTTCATGCAAGTACTTTTTTCCTAGAGCAACACATTTCTTGGTTCCTTTCAGATATTTTAGTCATTAACTTTTATCTCCTTTGCAATAGGGTTAAAAATTATTGGGCCATGATGGCACTAGGTAGGATTGTTCAATGAACAGTTGTTTAAAATATTGATGGTATCTTCACGTCCCATAATATCCAGAGAACAAGGCAGCAGTGTAGCTGGAAGAAGACTTACCAAGTTGATATAATACTTCAGCAGCTGGACTTTAATCAAATTGTCTAACTTAAATGATTTCCTTAAGACAGAAATGGGAGATACACATTTTCCATGGGCTGTCTCCCCTCACCAACATGTGACAGATACCATAAATCAATCAGAGCCCTAATAATTTTTCTCAATTAGCCCTGTAGGCAGCCACAACTAATGGACCCCTGTGGGCAACAAAATGAAATCAGCAGATCCCTGTTTATGGTGGTGTGATCCAATATCTAGATATATTTCCTAGTTTCCTGATAGGAAATATATTCACTTTCAAGTCAAATGCACTCAGTCTATAAAGTCAAGGTACTGGTTATATATGGTGCTCAAACACTTCATCCATTTAGGAAAATATGAACTAAGAATTGTGAAGGTGTTGAGCAACTGACTCAGCTTCACAGGTGTCTCATCAACTACAGAATATAAAATACAATTACGGCTCCACAACTTCTTCTTGGATGGAGAACTTGACATTCACTAGCATAAGGCTAAGCACATAGTCAACATCAATAATATTTTTTAGTCAATGAGTAACTGAAAAATTCATCCTAAGATTTGAAGGACAAGGTATGCCATCTCTCCATAAAATAAGTGAGACTTAACCTTGTCCTGCCTGGCGTATACAGTGGAGCTAAAACTGACAAAATCTACATAATTTTACATGTGTCCCTTCATAAAGAAATCTAAATTGGTCCCTTGCTCTTTGAATGATATGCACTTGTATTTTTTATATGGGTTCACATCATCTTATAATCCTTGGTGGGCTTGACCTCAAGACTTCAAACATCTTGTCATGACTCTTCTTAAAGAGCTCTCTGCATATCTAACAGCCTGTGGAAATCCACTCTGCCTTAGTTCCCATTGCTGCCTATCAGCTAACATTGTCAAGAAACAGGCAAATCTGCAGAGAAAATTGTGCTCTTTTGACACTTTTCTCCTCCTACTTCTGTCCAACAGTTTTTCTTTACAACACCATGTCACAAAATAAAAAATGTTTGTCTCTACTCTGTCTACCCTTCTGTAGTTTTCATCCCTCCCCCCCCCACCACAATGATCTAAACCAGTAATTCCTAACCATTTCAGGCAATCTTAACCGTTCAGCCAACCAACTGATGGTACATAACCTTTTTGTTTTTCATTTCAAGAATGACACTTCATATGACAGACCAAACTTGCGATTATTACACTGGCCTGCATATTGCTGCTTCCCTTGGAAACTGCATTTTCCATTGCTGACATCATTTGTACTCTTAACAATTTCAGAGAGTCTTTTCATGTGGTTCTGAAAAAATGCTCCCAAGCTTTAGCAGAACAAGGGGACACAAGGTGAATCAAAAGTTCCTAATATTTAAAAGGCTGCTACTTCTTTCCCAATTTTGCAGGTAGCCGCACAGATCACTGATGCAATGCAGTATGATATTTGGCAGATCGATAGTAAATAGATATGACTTAGATATTGTTCTATAGGGGGCAATTATTACTTGGTGTAATCATTCAGGGCATCAGAACTTAACTGCAACTGGCATTGGTGACAGCACAGGCATGCAGCTACTCTTCCTTGAGCTTATTTTGAAATAAGAGGGATGATTTAAGAAATGTCTGATGCTACTCCTCCAACAGCTGTTGGGGCAGGGATCCACAGGAACAGGCATGTACTCCTTACCTCTTGTCACAGCTCAGAGGAGACAACCAAGAAGGGCTCCTGTCTGAAAAGGGTCAGTTAGGTAATAAAAGTCAGGAGTGATCAGCAGTGATGAGTGATAAGGAAAATCATGATGCAGAGCCAACTAGAATTGAGGAAGTCAGCATATAGTAAGAGGAGCTGTAATTACAACACAGGAGAAAATATGAATCTGAACGTATTCCACTGGAAAGTAATTTATCTCAACTCATAGAATGACTTTTCAAAGGATAAGCTAGATGTCTTGAAAGGCAAAGGATGAGGTAAAGAACAATAGGTTGGGCAATTAACAATGTCTGATTTATACAACAATTTTTATAACCAAATAACATCCATTCTAATAACAAATAATACACACTGCAAATCTTGCATCACTTTTAATTGTTCCTCAGAAAGAAAAGGTGAGAACCTCAGCCAGTGCTATCTTAAGTCTTCCTGTTCTAGCTCTGGCTTCTATGATTCATTCGTTACCCTACTTCTGTGTCCTTTGCTTATTTACACAGCAATTTAGAATGGTCTCATCTCTGAGATAATTGAAAGCTCTACAAAACTCTCATTCTATCATCAATAGGCTTACCTTCTCCAACTCTTGCATTTCCATCTGGCTCCAACTTAGTTCTGTCCTCTAAGCAGGTTTTCTCTCTTTCAATGTATTACCTGCAAATATGGGCTGCAAATAACCTCAGTTATCTCAGGATGGTTCCTCCACCTAAGTATTAGCATATGAAATGGACTTCTCCCTCTCATTAGCCTGAATTTCTGAAAGAGGTAGAATGCGTTCTAGCATGTGTGTTAGAAGAACCCCCCAGCAAATATTGCTGCCTCTGATTCTCCTGTCACAGAATCAAATGTGTCCTCTGGCTACACTGAGGTTCATGTGTAGCTAAAACTACCAGATCATGGTTACGCTAAAGTAGCATGTATGGTATTTTCTGGAAAAAAAAAAAAAAAAAAAAGCTAGAAAATCCTGTTGTTGTCTTCATTCCCATCACCAGGAACAGAGAACTCAAGAGCCCTCCTTTCATCACTCACTCGATCCACAGCTCCCTGAGCCCCCAGCATGACATTCTCTGTGTAAGTGCCTACTGCTTCTTTACTGGTAAGATGTACTGTGATACCCACATACAGAAGTGTCCTCTATTTCTCAAAGCACCAAATACAGAATACACTATGTTTGGACTCTCCCATACATCACCCATCCAAAGGCTAAGTTCTACAATGAGTCTTTCTTATAACCTCTTATTAAAATGGTCCATGGGTGTACACATGTTCCCACATGTACACCCGTGGCAGATTCATGTTGATGTATGGCAAAACCAATACAACACTGTAAAGTAATTAGCTTCTAATTAAAATAAATAAATTTAAATTAAAATGGTCCATGGTTCCCCATGCTGTACCTTCCCCTTCTCCACAGAAAGTTAACCAAACTTTATTGATTACTGGTGTATTCCTGGAGACTATGGACCAAGATGGAGATTCACCATCAAGATTCAGCTGAAGAAATCACTGCCTTGGAATGGAACGTTCCACTCTATACTTGGATGAACATTTCATCTCTCTTGTGTTTCTACTTATTCAAGGTGTCAACTGAGCTTGGTTGGGACATAAGTTCAACTTGAACTGTGTTCTGATATTTCCCTGAAACCCTTCAACATAGGATTAATTTTGCTGGCCTAAGAGGAAGGTCCCTTGGAAGTCTGTTTTGTTTTGTTTTGTTTTTTAATTGTATGATCAGATTCCCATTGTTCCTTGTTGAGATTGTTTTTCTAGCTTTCTAACACCTGCTCCTATGGTCTTTCTGCTTGTCTGGTTTCTTAAATGCTGTTTGTCTAAAAGATGAAAATTATATATTAGAGAGAACGGACATAGGTCCAGAAGTCCACCTTTGGGCCAGCTGTGGGGGCTGAGGACTTCAGAAACCCTCCTCAGACCAATGTCGATTGAACAAATTTCACCCTGAATCACCTTTTCAAAATGTTATAAAGACTTCTTCCTCAGTCTTATCTTTATGCTGCCAAGAAGTGCTTTGTTTACTTTCATCTGCCCGGAATTAAAAGGTTTTGTCCAGCACTTGATCGGTGACAACTGGCTTGTGGCCAAGTTCTGAGGATAAAAAAAGTCACCCAAGTGCTCAGGGACTGTTTCAGTTTTCATGATGCATTCTCAGTATAAAGGGGCACCTCTTCCAGGCTAAATATCGGTTTCCTTCACATTTTCTCACCATAACACTAACCTGTCCACTTAGCTCTCTAACTGGCATGATTTTACCACAGAAAATTAGGAACTGCAGTGGTCACTATCAGGAAATTTTGATATAAATAAGAGTATTCATTTAAGAGTAATCTTAAAACAAAAAATTTAAAAAGCCCCGTGAGGAGATTCTTTGTTTAATCTGTCTAAGAAACAAATTGTCTTTTTAACCTGGGAAATATCTTTGCCTTCAATTCCATACTTAAGGGATGAGTTAGTGCTGGCATTTTTATCATACAGTTTTATAAAGTCATATCTGTATCATGTCAAAACCAGCTGTATGTCACTCTCTGGTGTCCATTTCAAAACCTTTCCCACATTAATTTTTTTCCCTTTCCTTACAGAAAGAACATAATGAGCTTTTACAATGATCATTATGTATTTGTCTAAAGATATCATCTAAAGTCATTTAAAGATAACTCTCATTTCTTCTGGTTCATTCCCTATCTTTTTCCCTCTCCCAGGAAACTTTTAAAAGTCACTAATGATAAAAATCAATGAGTTACTATGCATATACACTAGGAATATCTAGTCCACATGAACTGTCAAAAATGTTTAAAAGAAAGGGTTCTTAAACTGTGCTTCTTTTTTGTGGACAGAAAAGTATATTTCCATAATAGCTTTTATTAATGTAATGACAAAATTATAAGGGAAAGTTTGTGTTTCAAGATAAAAGAATTTTGGTCTGATTTTTAGACTTTAAAATTAGTTTTCTATATGAAAATAAGGTTAGCCAATGATTTGGTTTGTTCAAGAACAGTTTGTGCAAAGTCACTTTAGTAGTGTCCAAATCTTTGCGACCCTATAGACTGTAGCCCACCAGTTTCCTCTGTCCATGGTATTCTCCAGATAAGAATACTCAAGTGGGTTGCCATGCCCTCCTCCAGGGGATCCTCCCAACCCAGGGATTGAACCTGACTCTGTTACATCTCCTGCTTTGGCAGGCAGGTTCTTTACCACTAGCGCCACCTGAGAAGCCCCTTTGAATGCCTACACACCTTAAAAAAGAAAATACAACATACAGGTTACTAAATATAATATTAACTGGCCATTATTCCCTAAAATGTCAAGAGAACATTTGGAAGATAATATAAAAAAATATTTATTTTTACCATTTAAAAATAAGTACTTGGGAGACTGAGATTGACATAAGGACCTACTGTACAGCACAGGGAACTCTACTCAATACTCTGTAATGATCTATATGGGATAAGAGTCTAAAAAAAGAATGGCTATATGTATGTGTACAGTTGATTCACTTTGCTGCACAGCAGAAAGGAACACAACATGGGAAATCAACTATACTCCAGTAGGGCTTCCCAAGTGGCGCTAGTGGTAAAGAATCTACCTGCCAAAGTAGGAGACTTAAGAGGCTCAGCTTCGATCCTCGGGTCAGTGAGATCCCATGGAGGAGGAAATCGCAACTCACTCCAGTATTCTTCCTGGAGAATTCCATGGACAGAGGAGCCTGGC
The DNA here is from genome assembly GCF_029378745.1 of Bos indicus. Taxonomy (NCBI): domain Eukaryota; kingdom Metazoa; phylum Chordata; class Mammalia; order Artiodactyla; family Bovidae; genus Bos; species Bos indicus. The sequence goes on from NC_091789.1 coordinate 139,998,019, forward strand.
GGGCTATAGTCCATAGGGTTGCAAAGAGTCAGACATGACTGAAGTCACTTCACACACATATACACTTTCCAGCAAAAAGCTTTTTTAAAAAGAAGTTATGAAAACAATACCTAATTTTTTTGTGCTTCTGCCCTCTTATTTTCCCTTACGCCTAGAGAAAAGTTGGTACTTTGACTAAGGATAATAAATGACATTAAATTTTAATTATATAAGGTACGGTAATTTCAGAGAAATATAAATATTTACAAATAGGAAAAGGAGTACGTCAAGGCTGTATATTATTACCCTGCTTATTTAACTTAAATGCAGAGTACATCATGAGAAATGCTGGGCTGGAGGAAGCCCAAGCTGGAATCAAGATTGCTGGGAGAAATATCAATAACCTCAGATATGCAGATGACATCACCCTTATGGCAGAAAGTGAAGAAGAACTAAAGAGCCTCTTGATGAAGTGAAAGAGGAGAGTGAAAAAGTTGGCTTAAAGCTCAACATTCAGAAAACTAAGATCATGGCATCCAGTCCCATCATTTCATGGGAAATAGATGGGGAAACAGTGGAAACAGTGGCTGACTTTATTTTTCTGTACTCCAAAATCACTGTAGATGGTGACTGCAGCCATGAAATTAAAAGACGCTTACTCCTTGGAAGGAAAGTTATGACCAAACTAGACAGCACATTAAAAAGCAGAGACATTACTTTGCCAACAAAGGTCCATCTAGTCAAGGCTATGGTTTTTCCAGTGGTCATGAATGGATGTGAGAGTTGGACTATAAAGAAAGCTGAGCACCAAAGAATTGATGCTTTTGGACTGTGGTGTTGGAGAAGACTCTTGAGAGTCCTTTGGACTGCAAGGAGATCCAACCAGTCCATCCTAAAGGAGATCAGTCCTGGGTGTTCAATGGAGGGACTGATGTTGAAACTGAAACTCCAATACTTTGGCCACCTGATGCGAAGTGCTGACTCATTTGAAAAGACCCTGATGCTGGGAAAGATTGAGGGCAGGAGGAAAAGGGGACGACAGAGGATGAGATGGTTGGATGGCATCACCGACTCAATGGATGTGGGTTTGGGTGGACTCCGGGAGTTGGTGATGGACAGGGAAGCCTGGCGTGCTGCGGTTCATGGGGTTGCAAAGAGTCGGACACAACTGAGTGACTGAACTAAACTGAACACAAAATAAAGGATGCAGTTTGGGGTTTATTTTAAATTGTTGCAGTCCATGATGTTGTAAATATAGTTTTATTTAATATACTGATATGTTATTATTTTAGGTTATTTAAAAGTTAATTATCTTAAGGTAATTTGGCTAAGTTTTAAATAATTTACTACTGAAACTTATATAACTCTGCATGCATAAATGTATTCTATACAGGTATTAATAAATATCTCCAATAAAATATTACATAAGGAATATATCAAAAAAAGTAAAATCAGAATTTGGCATTGTTATATAAAACAGCATGTGTTTTATGCCTAGATTTGTAAAGGGTCCTACAACACATAACTAAATTATTCTGTTAATTATTCTGTTAATTCTCAGTGCTTTTGGACATGCATTTAAATCATATTTTAAAAGTTCCTAGTAGTCACTGTTGTTTATTTAGTTTTGACTGCAAATAGTTCTTGCTTCAGATACTCATGACATATCTTGCTGTCTCTTCTAACAAGTATTATTGGTTTGCATTTCCGAATTTTGAATGGTAAAATGATTAAGAAGTCTTTTATGCTTAAATTCACTTCTTGTTTCCTAAAATGTCCCTAAAGGAACAAAAAGACTTTCTTTTTTAATCTATTTTTAAAAACACACAAAAGGACAATACAAATATCAGTTTTTCTGAAATTCTCTAAATACTAGGTTAAATTCATTATGAAAGTGTTTGTCTAACAAATAACTTTTTAAAGACAAAATAAAAGAAAGCTCACCTGCCTACTTAATTGTACCTAAAGAAATTAACATAATGCTCTTGTAATAACTCAGAATGGAGCCTTGCAGAAATTCAAAGAGCTTATTGTTAACTATCAAAGAAAAGCTCCCAATTCCAGGAAAAAAAAACAAAAAACAAAACAAAACAGGAAGCATTGAAAAAAAATTAAATGTGTCATGATGATCCCAGGAGAAGGGAATGGCAACTCACTCCATGGGTTGCATAGATTTGCACACTATTGAGCAACTAACACTGCATAAAGATAAAATGTTGTGCTCTTAGAATGCCAACTAGTAGCGCCTAATCATTTAGAGTTTTTTTTTTAAAAAGCTCCATGATATTAGCCACAATAAGAGATAAATACTCAGCCATATTAAAGTAACATCAGTAAGGGATTTTCCAGTTATTGACTAAGATGTTTCTAACACATGTTCTATAGTCCTGTTGAAATGGTAAAGATGAAACTCAGGGAGGGACCAAACCTCTAGGGTCCTTTGACCACCTCCAGTGGATTACAGACTAATGTCTCCTAAAATGAGCTAGGATAATACAATTCTTCTTTCTTTATTCTCAGGGTGTAAGAAGAGTATTTTTCTTGCTGGAGAGATATGGCCCTAAATCTATCTAACCTATTTCTCTCTGTCTCTAATACACACACCCTACTTGATTTTGTCAACCTTGGGGAATTCCAGTTTGACTCAAGTGACAATCATTGTATTGACACTGCTATTAAAGAATTATTTAAATTTCTACCTTTTACTTAGAAACTATACTCCCTTCATCCACAGTCCTTAGGAAAAATGAAACCAGGCTGGCTAAAAATACAATTTTAAAATGTATTTTAAAATGTAAAATAATAATTTTATATTTATATTTATAAAATTTATATTATTTTAAAATAATTTTAAATAAAAAGATATTATTTTTAAATAATAAAAGATATTATTTTCTAATACCTCAAAACATGATTCATCCATTTTGCCTGTATTATATGATTTATACACAATGCAGATAAACACACATGCACTCACCCTTCCTCAGCCCCTTATACTCATACATATGATAAACCCTTCTCAAACTGCTACACATACAAACACCATACATAGACACAAATGTCAAATGCACATCATCCACCACCACCCCAACCACACACAGATGTGCTCACATGCACATACACTCACTCCTCCTCAACTGCACTGACAAAGACACATTGAGAAGGACTCACCCCTTCTCACCACAACCCCAACACACACAGATTCTCATACACACACCACACACACACTCCTCCCCATTGAAACTCTTGCAAACAAACACATACATGTGCTCAAACACACTAACATTTCTTCAAACATTTACACACATAGTTGTATTCTGAAACATCCCTCCTCATAACCACCCACCCCACACAAGCACATACATACAGGTTTACACACAAATATACATCTCTTTCCCTGCCACCACCCATATCCACCCCCACACACATGCTCATCTACAAACATATACTCGTCCTCCACACTCCTGCCACTATGAAATGAACATGCTCTCACACAATACTTATCCCCACCAACCACAACTCTACACGCACACATCCATACATGCTCATATTCACTCACACCTTCATTCCACCTCACCAGAATACACAGACACAATCACCATGCCATACACCTCTAAACGCACACACACACTAATATATACACATTGGTATATTAGCCCATCCTACCACCACCCCCTACACACATGCACACACATACACACACCTGTGGCTGAGCCTCCACCACTACAAACACACCAGAGATGCAGGGATAGAAACAGTGCCAATATGGACTGCTAATAATCTCTGTTATCTCAGGATGGTTACTCTCTTTGCACAGTAATATAGGAAATGAAGCTCTGACTGTCCTAAATTTCTGAAAGAAGTAGAACCCATTCTAGCACATGTGTTGTTCTAAATAACTATGCGGGGCTTCCCTGGTAGCTTGGTGGTAAAGAATACACCTGCCAATGCAAGGGAACACAGGAGATATGGGTTCAGTCCCAGGGTCAGGAAGATGCCCTGGAGAAGGAAATGGCAACCCGCTCTGGTATTCTTGCCTGGAGAATCCCATGGACAGAGAAGCCTGGAGGGCTACAGTCCATGTGGTCACAAAAGAGTGGGTCATGACTTAGGGACTGAACAACAACAAAGAACTGCCCAGCAGAAATCACTGCCTCTGATGCTCTTGTCACAGAATCAAACCTGTCCTTTGGCTACACTGAAGTTCGCCATACAGTCATTTCCTACCAGACCATGCGTGGGCTAAAGCTACATGCGTTGTATTTTCTGGAAAAAAGATAAAGCTAGAAAATCCTGTCTTTGTCTTCACTCCCATCACCTGGAGTGTAGAATTCGGGAGCCCTCCTTTCATCTTGTCATTCACTCACTCGATCCACAGCTCCCTGAGCCCCCAGCATGGGATTCTCTGTGGATCACCTGTGAGTGCTGGGGAGGGAGGAGGACAAGGAACAGGGAAGGTGCTCCTGAGTTCATGTCTCACCTCACTGGACAGACAGGCCCGGCAAACCCACACAGCTTGTCCCAGATCAGCAGGCGAGCGCTGTGGGGTTTTCATCTATGGTCTCTGGGTCCTAATGGCCCCCCTTCCTGGACCTGCTTTGAGACATGGGGGCTCGGACTCAGGCCTTATTTCTGCTTTGCTGGCTGGAGACCTTTTCGGCTCTAGAGGGAACTGCAGGGCTGGAGGAAGCAGGAGGGACGTACCATTCCTGTCTTCTTCCTGGGAGGATGCCTACACTAACCCTCCCTTCTTCCCCACTGAGGTGCCAGGGCATCTTATGACAGCAGTGGAATGCCATGTGAGGTTTTTCCACCCCTGGTAGAACAAGCTTTATCACTCTCAGGAACAACAAAACTCCTCATCTTCGGAGATCTGGGTTTAACTCCATGGAGATCCTCCTCTGAGCTGCTAAATTTTAAAAATAAACTTCAAGGATTTCCACCTCTTCTTTTTGTTCCCCTAGCTCCAGAGGTGGCTGGTGTTTCCTGGAGTTTCTCCTTCCCTGATTCCCTAGTGTTTTCTATTTTTGCTGTTCAGTTTCTTCATTAGCTGTGTTATACATTAAAAAAAATTCTTTATAACTCAGTACAGATTTTTTCCTGTTAAAATACTGAGGCTCCTCACTGGATGGAACCTGACTGATACACAATTCAAAGAGCACCCAGTCTTTATAACAGAACAGGTCCTTGGAAACCCTCTGAAGAGTCAGAATGCCACAAAAGGCCTCTGGCCACTCACACAGCTGAATTTCTTTTTTTCTTAACAAACACAAAGTCCTCAGCAATCTTTGAATGAATTGGCAAAGTCATGAGACTTAAAATCTACGTAGTTACTTGTGGCATCCAGTAATGCACACTCAACATGATGTGTGCAAATCTGGGACTCTGTGCCAGCCGGCTCCAAATTGATACTCCCATGCCCCACAGGGGACACAGATGCCTTACAACCTGTCTTCAGTGAGAATATGCTTGACGGTGGTACTAGGAGCCTCCAAGAGCCGCAGCTGCTCCCTGGCTCCCACCCCTCCCTATCCCTGGGCTTCCACTCCAGTACTGGGCTGGCCTCATCCTGGTGGTGGCCACAAAAGGTGGCCACTTTTGTGAGGTGGTGGGTATGCCTCCTCCCAACTCAGGGAGGAGGCATACCCACCCCTCTCTATCCCTGGGCTTCTGCTCCAGTACTGGGCTGGCCTCATCCTGGCTTGGTGCCAAATCCCTTGCCAGCTTCCTTTCCTGAAGAGCTGTAGCCTGGTATTTCCACTTGCTCAGATTCCACCTCAATCTCAATCAACTTCCCTGGAAAGAAAAATTACAACCCAGAGGTTCCTGCTGCTAAGACCCTACCGACTCTCTAATCTCTCCAGGTACAATGGCAGTTCAACTCTTAACAGAGATTTATAAAAGCCTAAGATAATGACTCTGATTCTTAAGAATCTTCCTGCCAGTGCAGGAAATGCAGCAGACATGGGTTAGATCCCTGGGTCGGGAAGATTCCCTGAAGAGCATGGCAACCCACTCCAGTATTCTTGCCTGGAGAATCCCATGGACAGAGGAGTGTGGTGGGCTGCAGTCCATAGAGTCACAAAGAGTTGGACATGACTGAGCACACACACATGCAAGACACTGACTCTCCAGCTAGGTCAATCCATTAAGGGCCCTCAGGTCTCTGTTTAGCTTTGAATAGGAAAGGACAGAGGCAGAGGCCCAGTGGGCCTGCCAACTGGAAACACACAGTTTATAACACACTCCTTTGCTCAGTTTCCCCTTCAAATCAAAGATGTATATTTGGAGCCACTAAGATCTGTAGGGTGGGGCCATGGAAAAATTATGGATCATCTATGATCCATGCTGTTAAAAGACTGCTTTCGGGGAATATGATGTGACTCTGGCAAGTTTTTACTGGAGTAATTTTAGCACAAGCAAACACTGAATGAGGAGGCATTGTCCTGGGAAGAGATCCAGTCCCAAACACAATCATACGGTAACTGAGAAGCAATGCTCATCTCACCCAAAAGATCTCCTCATCCCACACTTAGCTCAGACAGACAGCCAATGCTATCATATCTCTGCTTACTTCCTAGGTCCCCAAAGACTTTGAGGGAAAAGCTTGGAAGGACCTTCAAGAGCTGTCTCAAATTTCCCTTTTGTTTCCTTATAATCCGATCAACCATACTGCCTGTTTTGTACATTTCCCCCCGCCAGAACACAGCCATGCATATTCATTAACATAATGTCTGTAGCTCCTTTCTGACTAAAAGGGCAGAGTAGAGTAGTCCCAACAGAGACCATGTGGCCCACAGTACAAAAATAGTCACTATCTGGCCCTTACAGGAAAAGTTTGCCAACTCCTATTTATCATCACTTTGGAATATATATTCACTATGTGAGGCAATATATTCACTATGTGAGTGTGTTAACTAACTTGACTCTGGTAATCATTGCACAGTATAAACGTGTATCAAATCATCATATTGTATACTTAAGTATATACAATTTTGTCAATTATACTTCAGTAAAACTAGAACACATAGGAATTAGTTTATTTAGTTCACTAAAGCTGTGCTGCTGTTTTAGGATCATGGTGTGGGACATATAAAGTCAAAGGCATGGCAATAGCTGACCACATCTGAAACCCTACAAATTATTACTTGTCATTAGTATTTCCTAGAAATCAGAGATTGCATTGCATGTACCTTGTTAGAGTACTATAAAGTATGCTAACATGTGATTTCCTACACTCTTTCACAACCACAGGGCTTCCCTGGTGGCTCAGACAGTAAAGAATCCCCCTGCATTGTGGGAGACCTGGGTTCGATCCCTGGTTGGGAAGATCCCCTGGAGGAGGGCATGGCAACCCACTCTAGTACTGTTGCTTGGTTCACAATCATAATACATATTTATTATTCTATTTTTAGAGATAAGAAATTAGAACAGTTAAGTAACTTGAACAACTTTATATAGGTAGTTAAGTGGTGAAAGCAGGTTACAAAATCTTAAGGTAACCCATTCTCAAATCTCTTTTTCCCAGTTTTAATGAGATATAATTGAGATCTAGTGCTATGTAAGTCTGAGGTATATAGCACAATGATTTGACTTACATTCATTATGAAATGATGACCACAATAAGTTTAGTGAACATCCATCATGTCTACTGTTACAAAACTTTAGAAATAGAAAAAAAAAATCTTTGTGATGAGAACTCTCATAACAACTTTTATATACAATACACAGGAGTATTATTTACATTTATCATGGTGTTCATTACATCTCTATTATTTATTTATCTTATACCTTGAAGTTTATATCTTTTGATTGCCCTCGTCCAATTCCTGCTCCCTCAGCCCCATCACAAATCTGATCTCTTTTTCTATGAGTTCCTTTGTTTTTGAAGTATAATTGATGTACACTATGTTAGTTCCTGGTACACAACACAGTAATTCAGTATTTCCATATATTTCAAAATGATCACCATGATAAGTCTAACTACTGTCACCACACAAATATATTACAGAATTACTGACTGTATTACCCATACTGTACATTCCATACACATAACTGATTTATTTTTCAACTAGAAGTTTGTATGGCTTAAACACCCTCACCTATTTTTCTCCTCTTCCATCCCCTCTGCTCTGGTAACCACCTGCTTGTTCTTTGTGTCTATGACTCTGTTTCTTAGTTATGTCTGTTCATTTGTTTTGTTTAAGATTCCATATATAACAGAAATCATATGGTATTTGTCTTTCTCTGTATGATTTATTTCACTTAGCATATAGCCTCTAGGTCCACGCATGTTGTTGCAAATGACAATACTGCATTCTTTTTTATGGCTAAGTGATATTCCATTGTGTGTATGTGTGAGTATATATGCACACATGCATTTTCCTTTGCCATTCATCTATTGATGGGCACTGAGGTTGTTTCCACATCTTGGCTATTGTAAATAATGATGCTGTTAACATAGGGGTGCATAAATCTTTTCAAATTAGTGTCTTCATTTTCTTTGGATAAATACTCAGGAGTGGAATTGCTGGATCAAATGTGAGTTCTGTTTTCAATTTTCTGAGGCATATCCGTACTGGAGATTTATAGTCTCAACAATAGTGTATAAGGATTCTCCTTTTTCCACAGGATCACCAACACTTGTTATTTGTTATCTTTGGACTTCCCTGGTGGCTCAGATGGTAAAGTGTCTGCCTACAATGTGGGAGACCTGGGTTTGATCCCTGGGTTGGGAAGATCCTCCGGAGAAGGAAATGAGAACCCACTTGAGTACTCTTGCCTGGAAAATCCCATGGACAGAGGAGCGTGGTAGCTTACAGTCCATGGGGTCGCAAAGAGTCTGACACGACTGAGCGACTTCACTTTCACTTTATTGATAATAACCACTCTGACAGGTGTGAGGTGATATCTCATTGTGGCTTTGCTTTGCATTTCCCTAGTGATTAATGATGTTGAACATTTTTCATATGCCTGTTGGCCACCTGTGTATCTTCTCTGGAAAAATTTCTATTCAGATCCTCTGCCCATTTTTTCATCAGGTTGTTTTCTAACACTGAGTTGTATGAGTTATCAGATAAATTGTTTGCAAATATCTTGGTCTTTTTTGTTGATAGTTTCCTTCACTGTGCAAGAGGTTCTGTAGTTTGATGTAGTTACTTTATTTTCTTGGACTCCAAAATCACTGCAGACAGTGACTGCAGCCATGAAATTAAAAGACATTTGCCCCTTGGAAGAAATGCTATGACAAACCTAGGCACCACATTAAAAAGCAGAGACATCACTTTGCTAATAAAGGTCCATATAGTCAAAGCCATTGTTTTTCCCATAGCCATGTATGAATGTGAGGGGCCATAAAGAAGGCTGAGTGCTAAAGAATTGATTCTTTCAAACTGTGGTGCTGGAGAAGACTCTTGAGAGTTCCTTGAACAGCAAGGAGATCAAACCAGTCAATCATAAAGGAAATCAACCCAGAATATTCATTGGAAGGACTGATGCTGGAGCTCCAATACTTTGGCTACCTGATGTAAAGAGCCGACTCATTGGAAAAGACCCTGATGCTGGGAAGATTGAATGCAAGAGGAGAAGAGGGTGACAGGATGAGATGGTTGGGTGGCATAACCAATTCAATGGACATGAGTTTGAGCAAGCTCCAGGAGCTAGTGAAGGACAGGGAAGCCTGGTATGCTGCAGCCCATGGGGTCACAAAGAGCAACTGAACAACAACAACAGTCCCATTTGTTTATTTTTCATTTTGCTTCCCTTACCTGAGAAGACACAGTCAAAAAGCTACTACTAAGAGCAATGTTAAGAGGATAGTGTCTATATTTTCTTTTAGAAGTTTTATGGCTTCAGGTCTTACATTTTAAGTTGTTCATCCATTCTGAATTTATTTTTGTGCATGGTGTGAGAAAGTAATTCAGTTTTATTATTTTGTATGCAGCTCTCCAGTTTTCCCAACATCGTTTAGTGAAGAGGCTATCTTTCCCTCACTGTATATTCTAGCCTCCTCTGTCATAGATCTTCTCAAACCTTAATGTACATAGGAATTATCTGGTGGACCTTATTCAAATGCAGATTCTGATTGAGGAAGACGAGGATGGAGTCAGATTCGGCCTCTTTAACAAGTTCTCAGGTGACATTGTTGGTTTGTCTACCAGACTGAGTAGCAAGGCATTCTATCAGAGTACACCATGCTGACCTGCTTTAATTGATGAAATTCCATCCTTCCAGATAGATCAAAGCCTGAGTGACAAGATCAGTGGCCACAATTGGAAGGACTGATTTAATAACTGCAGCAGTAAGAATAGCTAACATTTATTGGCATGCTATTATGTGCACATAATGTGAATTGTCTCATTTTACCCTCACAACCCCCCTAAGAAATAAATATCATTTTTAACTCCATTTTATGAGATAAAACTGAAGCACAGAGAAGTTAAGTAATTTACCCAATGTCATACAAATAGTAAGTAGAAGAGGTGAAACTCAGATTTCAAGTCTCTGCTCATGATCAGTACACTCTTTTGGGTCTTACTGCATATGTCTGGCTACATAATAGTGATGATTGTTGATGATATCTGTGGGTGGGTATCAGCCCCTGTCTTTCCCTCACACTCCTACCTGGACTCACCAAAAGGTGGCTCCTCCTTAGGTCCTGATCATGGCATGAACTTTACCACCAACCTTGGCTCACCTCCTTCCACTGGGGCTGGAATTAGCCTTGCTGTCATTGAGATAGTATCATGTACCACATGGGCTTGGCCTCACATAAGCCCCACCCCATGCTGCAACGGTCTACACAATCAACTTTCATCCTATTTCCTTCTGTCCAATATTTCCATTTTACATCAGCAACAAAATCCCACCCTGAAACATAGCCTCCTTGGGTGGGATCCTGACACTTCACCAATTACTTGTTACTGCTGCTGCTGCTTCTGCTAAGTCACTTTAGTCATGTCCGACTCTGTGCGACCCCAGAGACAGCAGCCCACCAGGCTCCACCATCCCCGGGATACTGAGAACTAGATAATCTCAAAGGCTCTCTGCCTGGCAACTTGCCTGAAACACAGTAGCCTCTTAGACTGCTGTACTGCCAGCTGCAAAATTACAGCTATGGTATTAGAAGACCTTTGTCTACCATGGAACTGGACGGGGTCTGATAAGCATGCTTTTTGGACACTGCATATTAGAAAGGCTGATTCTCTTTTGGAGTCATCCTCAATGACCAAGCGAGTTTCCCTCACCTCCACCCCACTTCCTCTCAGCTTCTTCCCCTTCCCACTGGTCCATCCGTGAGGATCCCAGTCTGCTGGAGCTAATACATAAAAATCTCAAAAGTTTCCAGATTTTGACTCACAGCTGCCATCCAAAAAAATCTGTGTCATTCCAAGTAGAGACTATTCAGATCAGACAGTCTAGAAAATACCACTTGATGTTCTCCCTGAATGATCTTTAAATAGCCCCACACGTCAATTAGTTTTCTGCCATACTTCACTGGGGTTGTAATCCTTTTCAGCAAATTGAGACAGAGACTCCATAATGAGAACAAAACTACATCAAACACCATTTCAGCAAAAATTGAAAAATCAAAAGTGATAATATTTCTGAAGCAATGGCTTTGTTGAAAAGAGTAAATGCCATCAAATGCATCTATTTTCCTGTCAAGTACTATAATGAGACTGACAGAAAAACAAGATGCCAAATTAATCCACCCTTGAATGCTATTGCCTTTTCTTCCATCAATTTTCTATGCCTATCATTTAGGAATATCAATAAACTCCCCAAAAGAAGTTTTAGCAGTTGTTAACATTGTCATTTGTGTTTCTCTTCCCCTACAGTGATTCGTACTAAAGACTTAAGTCACCTGCTATCTCCTTCAATGGTAATGCACACTGCAAAGAATTGAGCATAAGCCCTTGCCCCAAATCCTTAGTCTGAATGGTTTTATCAACTACAAGCAGTCCTGAAGCCCAGAAGGAAGGCAACAAAAACTACTGTCACACTGGATTGCCTTTTTTATCCCAGATTATCACAACTGAATATGTTTATTGGAAATGGTTTCCATGTCTTGCCTTCCCCAGATTTCCCCAGCCTATTGTTAATCGCCCTTGTGTGTAGTCAGGAAATGTTTGTGTTTGCTTCGTGGAGCTCAGGAGTTAGCCGGGTCAACTTGGGAAAATAACAAATGCTTTGTGCCTCGGTTTTCTCACGTGTAAAGTGTATTGCCTTCAGAGGGGAAAATTAGATGATAAAATTAAATAACATAAGAAGGGAAACAAGGTGCTTAGAAACCTCAAAGTCATGTAGTTCCACATATTATTTAATACTTTATTGAGATACAAGTCCATACCATGCTATTTGTGGTCCAGTGGTTAAGACTCTGCCTTCTAATGCTGGCGGTGTGGTCTCAATCCCTGGTCAGGGAACTAAGGTCCCACATGCCATGGGGTGTGGCAAAAAAAAAAAAAAAAAAAAAAAATTAATGGTTTTTAGTATATTTAGAGAGTTTCAAAACCATCACAACTGAATTTTAGAATATTTTGTCACTCAAAAAGAACCTCTGTAGCAGTCACTCCCCATTATCCCTCCCATCTCGCAAGTTCACCTCACCTTCTGCTGCCATCCTCAGCCCTAGAAAACCACTCATCGACTTTCTCTACATGTATTTACCTATTCTAGACATTTCATATAAATGGAATAATAAAGTAAGTGGCCTTTTGAGACTGGCTTCTTTTCCCATAATGCTTTCAAAGACCATCTACATTATACCATTTATCAGTATCTCACTCATTTTTTATTGCTGAATAGTATTCCATTATATGGATATAACATTTTGTTTATCCACCCACCAGCTGATGAACATTAGGGTTATTTTCACTTTCTGATTACTATGAATAATACTGTTCACATCTATGTACAAGTTTGTGTGAACACGTTTCCATTTCTTTTGGATAGATACTCAAGAGAGAAAATGCTGGGTCATATGGTAATTTATTTTTAAGGTGGTTTTAGGTTAAGCATTTTGAAAAACTGCAAAAATGTTTTCCAAAATGATTGTACTATTTTACATTCCTATTAACAATGCCTGAGAATTCAAATTTCTCCTTTTACATCCTCACCAATACTTGCTATTATGTATCTATTTTATTTTAGCCATCCTAGTTGGTGTGAAGTGCTATCTTACTGTGGATTTGATTTCTATTATCCTTATGACTAAAAATTTTGAGCATGTCTTCAGGTGTGTATATCCTGTGGTTAGCTGAAAACTTTTTCAGAACTCCATTTTAGTTTATCTGTAGTGCTTTTTAAAATTTTACTAAAAAAATAAAAAATAAAAAAAAATAAAATTTTACTAAGATTGTTTGCAGCATCATGTAAGTTTCACATGTACAACATTATATTTGGACTTCTGTATACACTTACTTGTGGTTCTTTTGAGTATATATATTTGTATGGCTGTTTAGTGGTTGTTCCAGATATTGCTTTATCTATAACTTATCATAGTATACTGGTATCACTGATGAAATTTAGAAACCTTACCTTTCTGTATGTCTCTTTACTCTCCCCTATAACTGCTTTAACTATTGGTATTTTCTCTAAACACATTTAAAATCATATTGGACGTTGTTATAATTTTGGTTCAATTGTCAAAAAAACAATTTAGAAAACTCCAGAAGAAAAGGATGCTCTTGTATTTACCTATATTTTTGCTTATTGTTTTCTTTCCTTCTTCCTGATATTCCAAAGTTCCTTCTGTTATCATTCCCTTTCCATTTAGAAAAAGTGCTTTAGCCATTATTTTAGGTTAAAACTCCTAGCAAAAACTTTTCTTAGTTTCCCTTCACTTGAGAATACCTAGATTTCATTTTCATTTCTGAAGGTATTTTTCTCTGGATATGGAATTCTGGGTTGATCATTCTTTCCTTTCAGCATTTGAAAAATAATATGCATCTTCCTTCTGGCCTCCATTTGAACTGGAATTCCCCCTAGAAAATGTGTCCTTTCTATCTGCTGTTTAAGAATTTTCTATTGTCCTTAGATTACAGAAGTTTGATCTTGATATGTCACGGCATGGATTTCCTTGGGATTATTATGTTTTGGGTTTACTTATTTTCTTGAATCTGTAGGTTTATACCTTTTGTGCAATGGGAGATTTCCAGTCCTTATTCTATTAAATAATTGCTCATACCTATATTTGTTGTCCTCTTCTGGAACTCCAATGATACGAATATTCAAATTTTTTATACTGTGCACAGGTTTCTGAAGCTCTATTAATTTTGTCTCCATCTATTTTCTCCAGCTTATTAAGACTGGGTAGTGTTTAATGTTATATCTTCATGTTCCCTGCTTTATTACTATCTCTTTTCTATTCATTTTTAAAAATTTATTCATTTTACACATGCAGGAATTTTGAGTATTGTATTTTTCAGTTCTAAAATATCTATTTGATTCCTCTTTGTATCTTCTTATTCTTGCTAGTACTTTTCTTCTCATTTGCTTCAAGTATGCTTATAACTGCTCACTAAAGCTCTTTTTCCCCCCCTAAGAATGGTTGCATTCAAATTCTTTTCAGATAATTTAAATGTCTGTTTCTTTTCAGTGTTGGCATCTATTTTTTCCCCCTAATTCAAGCTGAGACTGTTTCAGTTCTCAAGAGGATGAGTGATTTTTCAACTCTTAGACATTTTGTATATCATGAGACTTCGGATATTATTTAAATCTTTGTTTTAGCAGACCGCCAATGACACTATGCTGGTGTGGCAAGTTGAGCTCTGCTTCATTACTTCCAGGCAGATGTGAAGTCCTGTCTCCCTATTTGGACATCTCATGCACTGTGGAGAAAGTGAGGTATGCCTCATTACTGATAGGTGAGGGTAGAAGTCCAGGGTCCCCATGTGTGTCATGGGTTTCCAGTGACATGATGAGGGGGGTGGGGATGAAGAAGGAATCTCATTCCCTCTGGCCAGTGTTTAAAACATAGACTAAGAGACTTGGCCTCCTTGGACCCACCCCAGTAGTGGAGGAAGTGTATCTCATTACCAATGGATGAGGATGGAAATTTAGGCTTTACTCTTGGCCTTTGTTGATGGAGCCAGAAGTACACTGTGGTTACTATCAAAACGATTTTTTCCCCAGCTGCTCCTTTCCTGGTCATTTGGCTAAAAAACAAACAAACAAAACATTCCCACTCCCAAACAAAACAAAATGAAACAAACAAAAAAGTTTTTCTTGGAACTTTTTTTTTTTTTTTAATTGTGCTTGTTTCTGGGTTGCAGACTCCTCCAGCATAGAATCCAAGATATAAAGGAGAAAAAAACAAACTCCAAGAACTCACCATTTTGTCATTCCTCAAATCATTCCTTAGTTGGTCTGCTTTCTCTCCAGAATTCAGAGACTTATTGTTTGTCTTACATGTAAAATAAATAAAAGAGGAGGAATAGGGAGGTGTGTCTACACCACCTTGTCCAGAATCAGAAGTCTTCCCTTATTCTTTTTATAATGTGGCCACTAGAAAATATAAAATTGTATCTGTGACTCCATCATCCTTCCAGTGGAGAGAGCCACTGTAGACCTTAGCTTTCTCACTTGCAAATGAGAGGGTTATAAGAGATGCTCTCCACAGTCAGTCCTTTCCACCTCTAAAACACCATGATTCTAAGGGTTCTTGTGGTTCTGTATATAAAGCAAATAATGTAGATAATGCTGTTGTTCTTTCCATTTACCTCCACCATAGATATCAGAATTGAAACAGTCCTGGAAAGCCCTTCAAATGCCTCAAAATAGAGCCAAGGGATTAACTGAAGGTTATTATTATTTTAAAAATGAATGCCAATATGTTAAATTTCCATAGGAAATAGTTGGTAAGCAAGAATTCCTCCAAAGGCGCTTATTGCAGGTGCTAATCAGCTTACAATATTTTTTCTTTACTGTTTGTGCTGAAAGAAGAATTAATTACCTCTATAGCCTCACTTCATATACCTAAATAATGCATTCCCTCACTCTGTGGAGAATAAACTAAATTTGATACAGAAAGGCTTAATGGGCAGCTAAAAATAGCACTGTAATCTCCTTGAAAGAACTCCCAGCACTCTCTCTCTTTTAGAAAGACTTTCCTTTTCTAAAACAGCTAATGAATGGTTCTTGTTTCCTTGTGATTCTCTCCCTCATCCTATCCTCTCACACATTTTGAAAGACTATTAAAATGCATTTTCTTACAATATTCATGATAAGCCATCTTCTCGAAATCCACTGGATCATTCAGAGAACAATCCCAGTAACTTGTCCAGGAAATCCTAGTTTCCTAGACTCCTTATTTAAACATTGTGACACTGCTTTTCAGACTTTCAGTACGAGATATACAGTTCTCTCCCCAACCCTGCAAAGCTCCCCAGGCATCCAGTCATGTCTCATCCCAATTTCTTTCTGTGAAATATGTGTTTCTCCATCACTCCACAAAAAGGGACTTCTTGAAAGTCATTGCTAATTTCCTTCTCCCAAATTCAGTAGTCTATTTACCTCCTGTCCTCTATGAAGCATTTTACACTATTTCCCAGGCCTCGTCAACATGTTCTCCTGCCTTCTGTCCTATTATCATGCTTTCTTTGGATTCTCTTGAAGTTCTCTTGCTTCTTCACTGGGCTTTCTGTCCTCCTAGTCTCATTATCTAACTATATGAATTCTGATGCCTAAAGGTATTTGTAAACCTGTCTTTCATTACTCTCTATTTCTTGGAAAGAATAGCTAAGTTATTTGCCATACCTTGCATGGACTTGACTATATTCTATAGCATCTACCAGTTTCAGTGTTTCCACATGAAAGAGGAGGAAAATACCTACTATGAACTTGCTATGATGTAATACATTTTAAGCGTTTCATATACAGTGGGACTAAAAGATATTAGCTTCTTGGATCTCTTTTCCTTCTAGCTATTATTTTCTATGAATTACTACTGCCACAGTCTGTTCACATCTCAGTCCAGTGTACTTAAAGTACCACAAACACAGTCCTATCCTTTACTTCACTGCATCTTGCTTTCACCATATGGACCTAATTAATACTGACAGTGTCATATGACTCCTTCACTTTAGGTGCACTCCTTTTTAAACCATATTAAATTGAAACTCATTTGAATGTCTTTATGGCCCCGAGAGTTCCCTTCTCCTGATCCAAACTATCTTTCTCCAAATCCCCTTTTTCTTAACCTGAGTCTTCTGTCCTAGTCCTTCAGGCCACCTTCATTATTTTCCCAAAGCCACACTGGTTTCGTCCCCTGAAACTCAAAACATCTTTTGATCTTTAGTTCCACCCTCAGAGTGGCAGATCAGGCCTACATCCTTTACAGGACTTTGTCTCAACTTTCAGTCTCCCAGACCTTCTTGCTTGCCATCATGAGCAATAACTGAATTATCTATATTTGCTACTGCGCTAGATGACTGCTTCTATTAATAGTTTGCAGGGTTTCACATACCAATAACAATTGAAAACCAAATTTAACTTCTGGTACTAGTTTAATACTTTCTGCCCAAGTAAAGACCCTTAAAAATCATTTGTGACTCTCATTTCCTTTCTAAAAGGATATTTTACAAAAGAAAATCAGAGGGTACAATGCTAGAATAAACAAGTTTAAATTGAATAAATTTAATTTATGAAAAAATGTAAGGCCCTTATTTTTATTTTTTTTTTTCATTTGGATATGAACCAGAGAAAACTTTCAGGGAAATTCTTGAACAGGCATTTGAGAATCTTTCTATAAATCTAAAATTATTCCCATAAAAAGTTTAATGAAAATACTGAGAAGAGGTTCCACTGGCAAATTCTTTTGATAAATTTGGGTTAAACAAGGCCCAATTGTTGTACACTTGAAACTAACACAACATTGTAAATCAACTACACTTCAATAAAAATTCAAAAAAAAAAACAAACAAACAAACAATGCCCAACTGAGTTTCTCAACTCCTGTAATCATCAGAGCTTCTGAGATACCTAATACATACTGTGACTCTAAGAAGATACAAGGTGCTATATTTCCCAAACATATTTGGCCAGTAACCTTTCTTTTTTCTTTAAAAAGCATCTTTGCAGGAGAAATACTGAAACAGAGAAGCCTTTTCCCAATGTATCACAGACTTGTACCTGATATGCAACCATGTTCAAATCTTAATCAGCAACTTTGGCTTGAAGAGAGATCATACCATGAACATTTAATTGGCAGAACATGAAACTACAGGGTAATATGACAGATGAGAGAATTACCATTAAAACTGCATTTACTATTCTGCTTCAATTGCCCAAAGTTAACAGGACAAATATTAAAGGATAAATATTTAGTGTATTTTAGTCAAACAAGGGGGAAAAAAAAATCAACCATGTAAGTACGGGATGAGGAAGAAGAGACTTAAGTGTCCATAATGTGCCTATGAGCAGTTATGTGTCTTGAGTTTGTAGGTCATGGTCAGTGAAGAGGATCTAACGGGAAAGGTTAGGTCATTTCTTTGTTTAGTTTATGGCTACATCTTAAAAGGTCCACAATGAATCCTTTCCAAAGGAGAAGGAACAAGATGGGAGGCATTTTGGAAACTACATCATATCTAGAAATGTTGAAAACACTAGAAATTTTACCCTGTTGAATAGGAAAATTAAGGGGATTTGAGAGTGGCCATTAAGTATAAAAGGATACAATGAAAATTCGGGTGACTTTTACACTGCACCTAATAAACTGCTTTTACATAGCCTTAATGGCACCCCACTCCAGTACTCTTGCCTGGAAAATCCATGGATGGAGGAGCCTGGTAGGCTGCAGTCCATGGGGTCGCTAGGAGTCAGACATAACTGAGCGACTTCACCTTCACTATTCTCTTTCATGCACTGGAGAAGGAAATGGCAACCCACTCCAGTATTCTTGCCTGGAGAACCCCAGGGACAGCGGAGCCTGGTGGGCTGCCGTCTATGGGGTCGCACAGAGTTGGATACGACTGCAGCGACTTAGCAGCAGCAGCAGCTAGTGCTAATATCCCCGAATCTATGAGACTACACAGAAAGGGGAAAATTAAGAGGCAATGACAAGAGTGGGAAAGTATTTAAAACACCTTCGAATTTAACAGAGACCCTAACAGAGATTTCTCTTCTAAGCAGCATCCCTGATATAATAATCAGAAACTGCCTGAACAAATGTTGGAGTTTAGCTGAAGAATCAGAGGCAAAAATGCCATCCCTCACAATGTACCTAAGAGATTTCTGAAGGTATAAATTAAGAAGACAGGGAATTGATGAATTTATTTAGATCCAGTACTGTTGTTGCTCAAAAAGAAATTTACTGAAATAAACACACAAATCTATAAACAAGTAAGTTGATTTTCAAAATTCACTTTTTTCCTCCTAGGTAAATAACTGGATCACAAGAAAAGACTTGGGTAAGTTCAAGGCGTGCTTCAAGTCTGCTCCCACACTAAGCCAAAACCAGCATGAGCCCAGAGACTGAGGCACCTGTGACACTGAAGCTGGGCAAACACTCTCAGGGCCCTTTAAGCATAGGTAGGGTCAGCCCCTGAGAGTGACTGTTGCTTTAAATTTTACCTCACAGACACCTGCTTACCTCACAGTAGGCCCAGCCCTGTGATTGGTCAGCCTATCCAAAGCCCCGCCCCAACTGACACTATATCAAAGACAAACTTCCTAGGCAACAGCAGTATAGCTGCAGACCAGCTGGCTGTCAGTTGGTCTCCAGCCGGAGGAGATGAGAAAGGAGCCAGATGATACCTCTTTTTCCAGCCCAAGTTAGACGAGAGGCCAGCACTTACTTTACCATTGCCCACAAATGGCGTGGGCGCCAGAGCAGAAGACAATAGAACCTACTTTGAGAGATGTGCGAGATCGCCAGGTCAGTCGGGATGGCCGGGGTGGCAGAGGCTGTGGCTGGAGCCACACCTCTGGCCGCGCAAAGTCTAGGGCGTCCAATTATCGAGAACCACCACTCTGCTTTCTTATCAAGAGCAGCATGATTGGTGCGGTGATTGGTCGTGGGGGATCAAAAATAAAAGATATCCACGATTCTACCAGTACAAAAATACAGATCGTAAAAGATGGTCCTGAAGCTGAGGTAAAAATTTTTGGCAGGAAAGACATGAAGGCCAAGGCCAAAGCGGCTATAGAAACTCTTGTTAAGAAACAAGAAAGAACCTACAGTTCAGAATGCAGTGTTGATAGTGATGCCTCTCAAGCTTTGGCCGAGAGAGGCTGGAGCAGAAATAACACCACCAGAGCCACTCAGCCCAAAGATGACACCACCAAAGCAACCCAGCCCAGAGACTATGCGGCCATCGTGGCCCAGCCCAGAGGCTATGCGGCCATCGTGGCCCAGCCCGGAGATGACAATGCTGTCAGAAGGGCCCAGCCAGGAGACGACATGGCCAGAGAGGCCCAGGCTGAAGACGACAACACCACCAGAGGGGACCAGCCCAGAGAGACTGCCTCCAGAGCTTCCCAGCCCAGAGACAAGGATGCGGACAGAGACGATGCAGCCAGAGAGGCCCAGGCCAAAGACAACGACATCACCAAAGAGGCCCAGCCCAGAGACTATGCGGCCATAGTGGCTCAGCCCAGAAACTATGCGGCCGTAGTGGCCCAGCCCAGAGACTATGCGGCCATACTGGCCCAGCCCAAAGACAACGCTACCAGAAGGGCCCAGCATGGAGACCATGAGGCCAGAGACCCCCAAGTCAAAGACGATGATGCTGCCAGAGCAGCCCAGTCCAGAGATGATAATGCCACCAAAGGGGTCCAGCCCAGAGACTCCATAGCCAGAGAAACTCAGTCCAAAGATGACACCACCACAGTGGCTCAGCCCAGAGATGATGATGCCATCAGAGGGGCCCAGCCCAGAGACCCCACAGCCAGAGAAACTCAGGCCAAAGATGACACCACCACAGTGGCCCAGCCCAGAGATGATGATGCCACCAGAGGGACGGAGCCCAGAGACCATGGGGCCAGAGAGGCTCAGGCCAAAGACACCAGAATGGCCCAGCCTAGAGACTATGCGGCCATAGTGGCCCAGCCCAGAGACTATGCGGCCATAGTGGCCCAGCCCAGAGCCGCCCAGCCAAAAGATGTCACTGCTAGAGCAGCTCAGCCACGGATAGACTGGGATCAAGTAAAAGCTGGAGTGGTAGAGTGGAAGAAAAGAAAATGGGCAGATTTACCACCAATTAAGAAAAACTTATACATAGAATCCAAAGCAACACACTCATTGTCTGAAGCCCAAGTGGAAATTTGGAGAAAGGAAAATTTCAACATAAGGTGTGATGACTTGACAGAGGGTGAGAAACGTCCCATACCCAAGCCCACCTGTACATTCGAAGATGCTTTCCAACAATATCCTGAGATTATGCAAAGCATTAGGAGAGCTGGTTTTCAAAAGCCAACGCCAATTCAGTCTCAGTCATGGCCAATAATTCTACAAGGAATAGATCTTATAGGGATTGCGCAAACTGGAACAGGCAAAACACTATCCTATTTAATGCCTGGGTTTATACATATTCATTCTCAACCAGTATCCAGAAAGCAAAGGAATGGACCTGGCATGCTAGTCCTTACACCCACTAGAGAATTAGCTCTGCAAGTAGAAGCTGAATGTTCTAAGTACTTATATAAAGGTCTTAAAAGTGTTTGTATATATGGTGGTGGAAACAGAAAAGGACAAATACAAGATGTTGCCAAAGGTGTAGACATCATTATTGCAACTCCCGGAAGACTGAATGATCTACAAATGAATAATTTTGTCAACCTAAGAAGCATAACCTACTTGGTCTTGGATGAGGCAGATAAAATGCTGGATCTGGGGTTTGAACACCAAATAATGAAGATCTTATTAGATGTGCGCCCAGATAGACAGACTGTTATGACAACCGCATCTTGGCCAGACTCTACCCGTAGATTGGCCCAGTCTTATTTGAAACAGCCTATGATTGTTTATGTTGGTACTCTGGATCTAGTTACTGTAAATACTGTGAAGCAAAACATAATTGTTACCACTGAAGAGGAAAAACGATCTCTGGTCAAAGA